>NC_056630.2:143874719-144188885 GCF_002870075.4 Lactuca sativa | reverse complement strand
AGGCAAGGTCGGCTGGTGTGTTGACGAGGTGATTATATATATATATATATATATATATATATATATATATATATATATATATATATATATATATATATATATATATATATAGGAGTAGGATCAAATGAGAACACTAAAAAGGTTGAGAACGCGAGAACAAAGTATATTCATTTGCGATTTCATATATTCATTTTAGAGAAATGATAAATTTTTACGTCTTTAATTTCAATTGAAGAGAAAAAGCATATTCATGTTGATTATGCGTAAAAATTTATCATTTCTCCACAAATGAATACATAACATCAGAAATGAATATACTTGTTCTCGTGTTCTCAACCTTTTAGGTGTTCTCATTTGATTTTTTCCGTTTATATATATATATATATATATATATATATATATATATATATATATATATATATATATATATATATATATATATATATATATATATAAGAAGTGTGGAATTGAATCGACATGTAGGAGTAAATGAAAAGACCAACTACCAATCAAAATCAATATTAACCCAAGTAAATAGTTTATTTCTTTCTTTTTGATATGTATTCATTTATATTTCAATTAACTGATAATAATTAATAAATGCTAATAATTTCAGGAGGAAGGGTATATACGGGAAAAGGAAGAGTCGATGGTGGAGGCATTATTGGTGAAACAGGTGAAAAAGTGGGAAATATGACGATTGGATCTGGAAGAGGGAGACCTTCACCGACACCGGTGAAGGCTGGAATGGCAAATGGTAGATCCGATTTGTTTTCTAGAAGGCTATATATATATATATATATATATATATATATATATATATATATATATATATATATATATATATATATATATATATCCCTTTGGTTAATCTGCTTGTGAGAAGGGTCTTGTATTGTGTGTGATGGGGTCAAAGATTAAATATGAAAAATAAGTGGATTGGTCTTTATGATTTTAGAATGTGTTGGTTATGTTTTTTTTTTCTAAATGGCGAATTTGAAAATTTCAACAGTTTGACAATGTGTTTTTAATGTGGTTAAGAATATAATAATCTTCACTCTTAATCAAAATAAATATGTTTTTTTTTCAATCTTGCTGCCTTCTTAGTAGCAAGAATTTTCAGGCGATTTTCAAGATATTATTGCATGCAACCAGACAAGAGATGCAATAACGAAAATTGGCACCTTTCTTATCAATTCAATATTCATATCCACATCTGGTATGCTTCCTGGATATCTCTAAATAAGCTGCAATAACTCCCAGGGTTCATCATCTGCCAAAATCAAATACAATTAGTAATTGAACAGATCCATCACAACTATCTATCATTATTAGTGGATCTTGGTTAAGAAAGCTTCAAAGTGGACAAATTGATTCACAACAGGTGTTTGAGCTAAGCATTTGGCCAAGATAATGAAACAAATCTATTATATGAATGTAATACATATTTCCAAGAAAAATCAATTTATCATGATTCTACTGTGTATTATATTTATTTTCTTGATGAATTTTGTGTATTTTCATTTAAATTGAAACAAATTTAATACATCATCATTGCATGTGGTGTATAAACTGTTACAATAACTTTATTGTGTTTTTTGCATATTAATCATGAGTCTTTATGATTTTCTTCACCCCTTTAAAGATTATATAATCACATATATTTTGTTTAGTTTTTATTAGCAAACAATGATGTTTAATGTAAATAAATGTATATATCAAGTAAATAATATTTCTTTTACTTGAAATTTATGAGGTTCATTGAAATCAAAAGTATTTAAAAACTTTCATTCATCTATAATTTTACATTATTCTTACTAATATGTAACTTTATTTTTTCTTATTGATATACATAGTTGATAAAAAAAGTACTTTGTAGGCCACAAACGAAAAAGAATTTAGTGACAAAGAGAGTTATCTTCTACAAGCTACCCTAAATGCATACCGATCGATAGCAACATTAAAACATTGAACTCGTATTCCTCACAAATGGATTAACACAACACACATAAGAATTATCACTCAAGCAAAAAATAATACTTCATTTCTAAACTACATATAAGAAATTGCAATGAAGGGAACATTGACAAGAAAAAACGAAAACCTACAGTATCATAATCGAGTTTAACATTTGGACCAATTAACGCTTCACCGGATTAATTAATAGGAAAAATATCAGATTAACTAATTACTAATAGAAAAATATCAGCTTGATTAATACTTTCATAGTAATTAAAAGCTTCTAATTTAAGAATTTCAAACCCCATTAGAATATTAGCTTTTGTAACGCTTAATAGTTATAGGCCATAAATTTACTGACAAAACATCTATCATTGTAAATTAATATATATTTTTTTACAAAACTTTGATTAGTCATTACGATTTGAAATTATCAATAATGTTTTTTTATCAACCGTGGTATCCTGGTCTGTTGCTGCTTCTGCTTTCAAAATTTATGCAAGTTAAAATTTATTGCTGCTATCTTTAGTTCATAGATGCTTAGATGAAAGTTCATGGCTCAAGTTAGAAAAGCGTCAAGTTTTTTTTACCATATTTATTATAAGTCGTTTCACACAAATAATATATGTTTTTGTATGTTAAACTTTCTTATTTTCTTTTTCTAAGAGGTGTTTTGAATGACTAATTATATTAATATAACTAGAACATAGTATTTTTTTTTATGAAGATAGTGTTTCTTTTGGTTTTGCAGTTGGTTATTATTATATGTGCTGATTTGATAACATAAAAAAGTATTAAAAGCACAAGTGGGTTTGGAACTTAAATGTAACTATATCATTATCCTTGTATATACTACGGGCCATTATTTATATATATAATATTATAATTATAATATTGTCGATTTCTGAATTTATATAATAGAAACCCTTGTATCTTTATTATATATTCGGTAACAAAGACAATAAAAACACTTAATTTTTTATGATTCTCCCTTACTAACTTTTTAGGACGATAGATTGTTAGTTTTTGGTTTATAATGTTCTTTTTTTCTTTTCCTTCAGATAATAAAGAATGTTCTTTTTCATTGAAATCATACCATATTGAAGTAATAATGTATTACTTGTCAGATAATTCTGAAAGCAGGTTTGAAATTAGAGAGCATCTAGATATTATGATCAATGTTAGCTCATGCAATTACATATTTGAATATGTATACATGCAATTACGTGCAAAAGTTGTTGATCTTTAATTTACCAATAATTCAAAAATATATGGCGCCATTTTATAAAGGAAATGCTTCTTTTTCTAAAATCAATATTAAAAGAAAGAAATGGAAGATGGATGTTATAATGAAAGAAAAAAGATGGAGACAATGGAATTGATGATTTATTGAGATGGTAAGTTACAATGGGAAAATTAACGTTTTAGCCAACAAACTGTTTTTCTTCCCACGTGCTCCTTTGTGGTTGATTTTACAACCCGTATATTTTCAACAAGAATCATGCACTAAAAGTAAGGGTTTAATAAGAATAAAGTTTTTTTACAACCCACACGCTTGTCTTTTGAGTGATACTATGTTGCATTATACAAACTCATGACTTTTATAAAATAGGTGGATTTACATGTAAATTACAAAATTATTAAAAAAAAATACAATATTACTTTATTATATAATCAAATTTTCAATTCTACTTAAAATTATCACCTGTGGGTTCTATAGGGTTTAACCTAGTACTTAACATAAAAGGTTCAAAAAGAGTGTGGTTAGTTGTTAAATGAACTTCCAAAGATGGTTTTATATGTATGTGTGGCACCAATGTGAGAGTGGATGAGGTTTATTTAAGATAACTCTGTAAGAAACCTTTATATATACAAGAATTTCAAATTCCAACTTTTATCAATTGTTAAATACTTTTTTAACCATAAAGTTTTTAGCTAAGTGGCCCGTTTCAAACCACATCACACTTCACTCCTTGCAATATTTATGTGCCTTGGAAAGAGATTTGAACTTAAGTCACTTATGGCGGAGTGAGAGTGCTTATCATGTCATTCTCTACAACCATTAGATCAAAAGATGATGATTATTCTGAGGGGTAATTACAATTAAAGAGTTATTAAGAGTCATATTATTTTGGGAATGTTTTCTATTTATAAGGGTTATTTGAGTGTCCTTAAGATTTTTTCTAAGACTCTTATAAATCAATTTAGTCGTAGTTTCAATCATTATGTTCTTATCTTCTATCCCCATATTATCAACTTATAGAATACATGATTTTGTCGCATCGATGTGGGACATTTACACTCTCTTACAGACTAATTCTCAAGAAGGAAACATTATGATGTGTCAAGCCACAGAGGTGCGAAGATGATAATACCATATTGAATATGTAAAGTCGAAATATTTTCTCTCAGAAGAGCTCTTACGGAAAAAAAAAAAAAAAAAAACATAGACACAAATATATATAGACATATGAGACAGTATCACACAAACGTATGATACTAACATATATGAAGAATGCATATATGTTACACTAGTTTATAACCCGTGGGAACCACGGTTATATAATTAATTAAACTTTTAAAATAAAACTAAAAATTATTAATCAATTATTTTAAATAAATTATTAATTAAGAGATTTTTTAGTTATATAAATTTTAATCATTGATTTAAATAAATATGTGAAATTATATCACTTTATAATGTGTATTAAGTTTATTTTAATTTTTATTCTAATGTTATTAATTTAATACAATTAGAGTGAGAAATTTAAAATTTGAAATTTGAAATGGAGAATTAATAGGTTTTCAAATGTCATGTATTAATTAGGAGATATAATATGATGACACATGCCAAAATGCGAATAAAATATGCATTAATTAGGAGGCTTAATAAGATGACACATATCATAAGAAAAATTAAACTATTCTTTTATTAGATAGAAAGATTAAGGACACTATGATAATTGTCTTCAAAAGATGTCCAAAGAATAATCTTTAAAAGTATATATTCACTTTATATACCACCACCGACTCAATTCTAAATTTCTAATGCCGAAGTCACTTATTGGATCATGGGATACACATCGACAAAGAAAATCAAGTGTTAAGCTAGGAGCCTATACCTATTCACGGATCCATTTGTAGCTTAGCTTATTTATCCATCACTATCGTGATTAATGCCGGTACAACATGAATAGGTGACTTACATAACGATATGATAACGAAAAATTAATATAAGGCCATTCGGAATGGGCAACGACGTCATAACGCCCCCTTACGTTATTAGGTGTTATGATAACACATGTTATGGTGGTAATGGAAGGAAACGGCTAATTTGATTGGAACATTCAAAAATTTGACCGTTTGCAAATGGTCACCAATATAAAAAAAAAAATTCTCTACTAATATAAATACAAAACATTTTTATCTCCATTTTATCTATCAAACCCAAAAAATCCTTTCAACAGTTACTATTGTTTTCAATGTCATTTTTTTTCTATTACTCTATTTAATTAAAAATGGAACATTTTGATCCGTTCCATCTATACAATCATGATATTGACGAGGATGATTTATTCGTGAGTATGATGTATCAATATGTTACTGACATGATACCGCCAGAGTCAGCTCCACTACTGACCAGACGTGCGGCGTTGAACAGAGATCGTGAAGAAGGGCATAGACGTCTAGTTTAAGATTATTTTTCGGATAATTGTGTCGATCAACCAAACGATTTTAAAAGAATGTTTCGTTTGCGGAAAAATAAGTTTCAACAGATAGACAATGCAATGGAAAGCAGGTACCGTAATTACAGTTGTTTCAAAATTTTAATATATGTTTTTTAGATTATTAAATAATTGTTTTAGAACTTTAATATCTGTGCTTAGATTATTAAATAATTGTTTTAAAAATTTATTATATGTTTAGGTATGAATATTTTCAATTGAGGTATGATGCGAGAGGTAAACGAGATTTTACAAGGTTGCAAAAATGTTTTGCTACAATCAAGCTTATGGCTTTGGGGGAATCACTCGAAACTATTGATGACTATATGAGAACGTCAGAGCGAACTGCACGAGAAAGTTTGTATAGATTGGCGAGAGGTGTTATCGAAACCTTCGGTGACAAATACTTGCACAAACCTTCATTGAATGACATGCAACAACTATATGCGGTGCATAAAGAACGACATGGTTTTTCGGGAATGCTTGGAAGCATTGATTGCACAAAATGGATATGGAGAAATTGTCCTGTGGCGTGGAAAGGTCAATGCACAAGTGGTCATCTTAGATCGCCTTCGTTAATATTAAAGGTTGTTGCGTCACAAGACTTATGGAATCGGCATGTTTTTTTTGGAGTTGTTGGTTCTAACAACGACGTAAACGTTCTTGATTAGTCACCAATATTTTAGGACCTTTTGACAGAAAAGGCACCGGATGCTCCTTTCACAGTAAATAGCCATGAGTATAAGTTCGGGTATTACCTCACGGAAGGAATATACCCACCATATTCCATGTTTGTGAAGGTGTTTCGACACCTGATAGAACCAAGAGATAAATTTTTCAAGAGAAGACAAGAAGGGCATGTAAGGACGTGGAACGTGCTTTCGGAATTCTGAAAGCAAAATGGCACATAGTTGAACATGCGATACGAGCATATGAGTTGGACACTCTACGAGATATTATGTATGCATGTATCATTATGCATAACATGACGATTGAAGATAAAAGACGAAACATTGCGGAGTATTCGCCTACGGAACCTTGACACATTCAATTTCAACCAGGGACGACACAATACTTACATAGAGTCGTTGATATTCAAACCAACGAAAATGCAAACAACTTCGAGAAGACTTGGCAGATAATATCTATGATGACACTGAAGTTGAATAATTTAGATCGAATATGTAATTTGTTTCGTCTTTTTTTTTTGGATTTTAGGTTTTTAAATGTGTTTTTATCCTTAGTTGTAATTTTTTTATGTTGTTTTTAATTTAGGATTTAAATTTTTATTTTTACTTTTTAAAGTTATTTTTAATTTATGATTTAATTTATATTATAATTATAAATATTATGACATAAATAAAAAAAAGAAATTCGAAATATAGAAACTAAAAACATAAAAAAATGGGTGTTATTACATGTTATTTGGTGTTGCCCATTTCCACATTTGGTGTTATAACACTCATCTATGACTAGGATTATGATGTGGCACCTTTTGAGTGTAGTAACATGTAATAACATGTTTCCCACACCTAGCAACCTAAACATTCTCATAACAATCATACCAATGGTGATGAACTTCACGAGTCCTCCCTAATAAATAAAGATCTTTTTGTCACATGTCACATTCTTATTTATTTTTCACATGTAATTTTGTGGTTATTTTAAATTAATTTTTATTCCACTTGTTATTTTATAGTTTTTTCATTTTATTAAATTGTAGATAGTATTTAAATTTAAATTCAATAATAAATGCATATCAATTTCATAAATTAACTTTCCTTCTAATTTCAAAATTACTAAATTAAAGATTCATTAATTTTCTTTCTTTATTTATTTAAATTATTTGTTTAAATTTAAAAGAGAAAAAAACACTTTAATTTTTATAATTCAATATTTTCTCACTTTTCTTATAAATTCCAACTTCTTAAATGTTTAAAATTTTGTATTTAGTTTTTTCTTTTAAATAAACTCATGTAATACATGGGTCTCACACATAGTAAACTAATAAACTAAGAAATGCATAACACAAACATGCACGCTTAGGGTCACCAATCCTAAACATTATACCGATACTCCATGCTAACACAACTAAATGATATACAAACAATCACACACAACATTTCAACCATGCATTGCAATAATAAAACACATTAGTAAGTACTCCTCAAATCATCATCAACAACCAAATCCCTAGAAAATTACACAAACATCATAACAAAAAGCATAGCCAATCGATGTATATTTAAATCTCGAACTTCACAATTGATGTAACTCATCATGACATCTTCAACAAACCTTATTGGTATGTAGAATGGAGTTATGGAATTTTCGAATGATAATAGGTTGACCTTTCAATGCAATGATTTTTTTTGTTTTTGTTTTTGGAAACGCAAGAAAGAAACAATCTGACATTGCAAAAATTGACGACTTTACCAACATTCTCTTCCTTTTTTTGTGATTACATTTCAATAATTTGTCCATACTTATCACTTATCTAAGTTATATATATATATATATATATATATATATATATATATATATATATATATATATATATATATATATATATATATATATATATATAGGGTTAAGTTCAAATAAGAACACTATTTAATGTGAGAACGTGAGAACACTACTTTATATTACTATTCTACTATGAATTTAATATGTATAGTATTGTAGTAATTATAATATGAATATATTCAATTTTATATTACTATTCTACTATATATATATATATATATATATATATATATATATATATATATATACTAGAAAGGTTTTCGAGCCGTGCTAAGCACGACCCGTGGATATAGTTGAAGAAACGTCATAGAAGATGTACATAGATGATATTATTGGTAGAATTTTAGAAGTGCAATGTTGTAACAAGTAAAAAAAATGAAAGTAGGTTGTATTATTGACATATGAATAAAAAGTACAATGTTCTTTGTTGTGTTTGGTAACAATGACGATGCCAATGAATTGAGTATATTTTTCAAGTTAATGTCCTAATAAGCAGACTAATATGGTATAGACTTAATAAGGAAAGAACGACTTAAAAGATAAAATTAAATGAAAGAGGCTTTTCTTGGTAAGTTCTAACTTTTTACCTGACTTCATCAAATATTTTGTGAACATTATTTATCCCGACAAGATTTTATCCATATAAAACTTATTATGGAATAAAAAACAAATCCTTATTCCTTTATCAACCCACCAGACTACCATCTTTGCTACATAAAAATCCAAAAAGAACCAGCAACAAACATCTTTGTAAAATAACAACTCATCAATCATTATTTATTTTGTAAAATTTAAACAAATTAAGCAGACAACCTCTAAAATGAAACACATCTCAGGTCACAAAGATGAACCTCCAAGTAATCATCCAGTCTCATTTCTATCATTGCATTCATCACTATCTTCAATCCTATTTAAAATAAACAAATGCATATTGATAGGGTGATATTCTGACAAGAAAAATGTATATAATCCTGAAATGTAATGTTAATTTATGCCAAATCATATCATCAATTACAAAAACCATTAATATTGATTTCACAACAGAACAGTTATTCTAAAATAACAGGGCATATTAAACAAACATGTTTGGAAAACATCAAAAATAGGAACAAACAGATGAGGATGAATCAACCATGTCTGTTCATATTGTGGAGCAGAAGAGAAGACAGGGGCGTACTCCAGCCATTCATTAATCTAAAAAATTGGTGAGTATCAACCAAATATGATTAGTAATTCTTGACAAATACAAAACTACACCAACCTAATATCTTTATTTAATTAGGTGTTTCGAATAGGTAACTTCTTTGAAAAAGGAAAAGAAAAAAGAAATTCACCTGGATGGTGGATATAAAGCAGATAATCAACATGTCCATCAGAAACGGTCTGTCAAATCTTCAAAAAAATAAAAGTAAATTAAAAAAGTAAAGGATTAACAATACATAGACACAGATAGCCACTTCAACAAATTAAAAAACTTTAAATTATTGAAAAAAAAAAAAAAGATACGATGAAATAATCATATCTACAATATCAGAAAACCATAACAACCAAAAAATTGAAAAATCAATTATTAGAGTTTGAGAGCGAGGCCAGAAAACAGGAGCGAGACAAATTAGAAAACCACGGCGTCGTTTTCTAACTTTAAGGAATCCTAAAACAGAAAACTAAATAGGTTTTGTTGAGGAACCCTAAAAAAGAAATCTCAATTGGTTTTATTACCGTTGAATAAGACCAACATTAACCGATCCCCAAAAAATAAAGATGAAGAAGCGAATGCTCTCCCCACCAAATCAGTTTGAGAATTTTTTTTGGGGGATGTGATCGACGGCGGAAGATTGCAATCGTAGAAAGAGAAAGCATGAGGAATAGAAATAGAGAATTCTCATTGCCATTTCATATGGAAATTTATAAAACGGAAACGACATGCTGGATGATGAGGCGTTATGAATCGACTTTGATATACATAGCGTCGTTCACAAGACGCCATCTGCAATTCTTAAACCATCTCTCACGCAGGCGGATACGACAAAACGGAAGATGAATTGGTATGAGTCGATGTTGAAAACTATAGCGTCGTTTAGAAGGTGGGTTACGTGGCGTTAAATTAAGTGGGTTAAATTGATTTACAAGGCACGAGATAAAAAAGGCTTTCATATATAGTAATGATATATATATATATATATATATATATATATATATATATATATATATAGTAATTTAGTAAATTTTGATGTGAATGTTAAATATGTGATTGTTCATATATTCGGTGATGAATAATGTCATAAAGTTATACATACTAAATTTTAATGTAAATATTAATGTGTTATTGTTCATATATTTGTTGATTAATAATGAAATATCGTTGTATATACAAAATTCATAGTAGAATAGTAAAATAAAGTAGTGTTCTCATGTTTTCATATTAAATAATGTTCTCATTTGAACTTAACCATATATATATATATATATATATATATATATATATATATATATATATATATATATATATATATATATATATATATATATATATATATATCCTCCTTAATAAATCAAAATCTTCTTGTCACATGTCATATTCTCCTTCATTTTGATACATGAAATTTTTTAGAATTTTAGAATTTTCTATTTTCCACTTGTCGTTTTATTGTATTTTTCATTTTATTAAATTAAAATTTCACATTTAATATGTAAGGTAATATATATGTAATGTTTTTATTAGAAAGAGTTTATATATCTAATGTTTTCAATATATTAAAGCCTCATTAATTTTAATAATTTAATTCTTTTTCTCATTTTTTTTATAAATTCAAACTTCTCAAATTGTTAAAATTTCATATTTTTTTTTAAAATAAATCCATGTAATATATGGGTCTCACACCTAGTATATATATATATATATATATATATATATATATATATATATATATATATATATATATATATGTATATATATATATATATGTGTGTGTGTGTGTGTGTGTGTTGCATTTTCGTAAATGCTAGAGCAAGAATCTTGGAATTTTAAAGAGATGAAAATGAATCCTTACAAGGTTTTATTAAACAAAAACAATACAACACATATGAGTAAAACAACATTAAGGAACCCAAATTCACAAGACAATATCATGCGCAATAATAGGATAATCAACCGGATCTCTAAAAAATTCATAAATGAGCAAAACTAAAGATGGTATCCATAGACCATTAATGAAAGATCGTTGATCATGTGGGTGATTCTTCCATACATAAAGAGCAATTATTTGAGGAACCATAAAGTAATCTTGAAGCATATAAACATGATACCTTAACAAATCCATCATTAATTTCATATAATAATCTTTTGTTGATTCACCTTGTAATGGATTAAGATATATCCAAATCCCATGCTCAAGCATTATAAGGAGAAGATAACACATGTAGAAACCTAAGGTCATCATAAGGATCTTCTTCTCACTTGGAGTTGACTCGCCTTGACTCTTAAGTGCTTTTCGAGCTTTCAATATAATATGAGAGATCTTAGCCATGAGGAACATAGAAACTAGAACAAGAAACCTTGCAAGATAATCAAGAATGCTTAAATATCTTTTGTAGCTTCGATGATCATAAGGTTGATTCTTGTAATATTGAGTTTCTGATGAAATGAACATGATCTCTTTGCCATTTATCAAGTTGATACCATATCCAATGATCCATAACCCAAGCATAGCAAGAGATATATAAGCAAAAGGCTCAATGGACTTCCTCCTTTTCCTCATTTGGTTCAACATGTGTGCAATGAGCACCAAAACAAGAAAAACCCGCAAATACCCTTCAAAGAGTTTACGAAAGATCACATTTTTTTCATGATTTTTGTCATGAATCATGAAGGTTTGCAAGCGTATTGTCTTGAAATGGTAAATGTCCTCTTCGTTTCTTTGGCTTCTAATGGTGATCTTTGCAGTTGGATTAATCAACCATCTTGTGTTAACACATGAGTATTCAATTCCAACTTCAATCAAACAATCTAATCCTCTTTCAAGATCCACATGATCGTACGACACTTTCCTACACCCAATCAAATACATTTTCCCAACACTTTGATCATATAAACCCTCCAAATATAACTTTGAGACATGTTGGTAGGATTCTTCCTTAACTTTTCTTGGGTTTTCTACTATATAAAGATTCATCGATATGTTAAACACCTCATTCTTGGAAGCTTCATAGAAATGGCTCTCATTTGTTCTAAATGATCCACCAAATGACAAAACCTCTACTCTCACAAAAGTCTCGGAGCTTGAAAAAGTATCAATCCTTAGATCATTTAAGAGGTGAAAAATCCCATCTTTTTCTTCCTCAAGTGTCGGATACCGAAAAAGTGATTTCCTTATATAAGTCAACAACCAAGGTTCTTGAATTCTTTCTTGAAATTCAATGGCTAAATCACTTTTTGAGTAATTATACAAAAGATACGCGTTACTATACCAACCATCTTCATATAAACCAGGAGAAAGCATTTCAAGTCCAAAAAAAACAGGGTGGTAAAAACCGGTTTGACTTTTCAAACCATTTATACTTCCAAAAACAACATTTCTTTGTTTAATAGAGAAAGATTTTGGGAAGTATAACAAAACCCTTGTCTCACATTTCACAAGCGTGGGACCCAAACATCCGGTCATCGAGAGCAACCCAGTTGAGGGATTCCATGTTCCTTTGACCCACAAAGTCAACGAAGATAAACCCGTTCTTCTTGCAGCCACATGTGGGTCCATACTAGCAGGATACATTCTTAAAACTCCAGAAACCTTTTCTTCTTTGCATATGATGTTTTGCATGAGAATCCTTAAATTCTCATTGTTTCTATCAACAAGTTGAATCTCATTCCCTAAAAGAAATGGACCAACTTTGTCTTGGAACCCGTTTTGGCCTCCAAGTTTTAAATTTGGCATGACTCTATATGCTTTATGTTCAAAAGACTTGAGAATTTTACAAAATTCAGAGTTGTTAAACTTGTTGACACCATCTTCTACCATTGCATCTTGTAGTGGATTTTGGTTAAAAGATTCAGTTTCTGAAATGAGATCTTCAGAATTAGTAGGATCGATACCCAAGTGGGAAGCTACGTGAACGTTGTCAAAGTACTCAAAATCATCCTTTTTGTTCAAACTTTTCATTTCTCCATGGATTTGCTTGATTGAAAAAGGTGAAGTTTTCGGGTACTTAAGAACAAGAAAGATTTTGTCATGAGGGAGGATGACATGATCTTCATTGTAGGGGTTTCTAAGATTGTAATATGATGTCATATCATCGGATTCGTATCGGGTTGGAACTTTCTTGAATGGGAAAGTTGAATTACCCAACAAACAGACTAAATTTCCACCCTCTGTTTCAAGATAAAAACCTTCAAAATCAACTCGAAGAGCAGACATACCAGGCTTTTTATGAAACTTCAAAAAGGGTTCAGAAATCACTGTGCTATTTCTTGTTATGCCAATTGATAAAACCCCACTGATGCTAATTGTGTTTTTCGGGTGGTGGGATGAAGTAGAACTAACATTTTTAACCTCGAAGCTAACAAGTTTCCATGGGGAGATGAATGATGATGTGGCATGTGACATGTCACTGTCATCAAAGGGCATCAAGGGTGCTCCATAGGAGTCCTGTTCCCAATCTCCATTGAAGAAAGAAAGCTCATTTTTAAGCCTAGAAGCCCAATTATCATCAGATTCTAACTCAGAAGCTGATGATATAAAGGGGTTGCAATGCTTCTTGATTTCGGTTAATCGAGTGTAGTTATGAACCAGTGAATGGTCAATAGGGAATGCAAAGTCATCATAAGAAGCTGCATTACTCAAAGGAAGAAACAATAACAGGGTCCAAACACTTAGAACTTGGAGTCCCATAGAACAATTGGCTAAATTTCAGATTAAATAAAGATATTCAAAGAAGAAAAGTGCATGAAAAGATGGTTTTATATAGAACAACAAAAAAAAGGCTTAGACTTTATGGGGAAACGTATATGTTGAAGATCAAACCTGAAAGAATGGAGGGTTGTTCCAAATTTCTCTCTATCATTAAACCTGGTTCTTCTTTCAAAGAGTAACTGCAAATCAGAGAAGAGGAAGTATCAATAGAACTCTTGATAGTTCAAGGTTGGAAAAAACTAAGTTCAAACACACAAAGGAAGCATTTTTTTATTAGGGAAGTATCAAAATCAATAAATCATAAGCACATGCGAAGAAGATGATAGGATGTCTCCCAGAGTTGACTTGTAATTTATTAGTATTATGGTCAGTTGTTCGACGAATATGATTACAGCATGTGAAAGTCTTCCCATTTGAAATCCTTCTTCTGATCATGATTATAATATTAGCTCATCAATTGCATTTGTTGTGTGATCTGTAAGACACGAACGAGTAATATTTTTAGGTAAGAAAAAAAATTCAGATCCACGATATTATGATACCATCAATATCCATTTCTATTCATTGTGTAATTTGATACGAACCAGATAAAAAAGAGGATGCAGCGACAGTTTGGTTTTTAGAGAATAAATGAAAATAATGATTTTATAGTTTAAAATAACATTTTTTTTTTCTTATTAACCCAATTATGGCGGTGAGAGTTGTTTTGTGATCAGACCATAATACGACATGCTACAACTTTTAACCAATGTATGATTTGTTTTTAATAAATAGTTGTTTTAAAAGTTGTTTAAGAATGTAAAATGAAATAACGATATGTGCCTTTGTTACGAAGGTTAATTTTAGCCGAGTAACTTTCAGTATAAAACTTTGCTAAGATGTTGCAGCTTGGACTACAAATCCTAAAAAATCAAATTTTTTTTAAGTACAAAAACAATCTAAATGGTCCAAACCCATGGGCAATTGAGAACTATGCATTGTTAGCAAAATACCCCTCTGTTGCTCAGGTGATATTCCTTTTTCTTGTGATATCTCATTAACCTCTTACCTGAGATGATATATATATATATATATATATATATATATATATATATATATATATATATATATATATATATATATATATATATATATATATATATATATATATATATATATATATACTAGCCGTTTACCCGCGCTAAGCGACGGGTGCGAATAATTTATTTCAGAACTTAGTTTTTAGAGGTTCAAATAATTTACTACATCTACAAAATTATCAATAAGAATCATTCTAGCAATTATTTTCTTTTTGGCAGCCAATGATTTGTTTCAATTTAACAATTAGTTTGCTTTATGAAACATGCCAAATTAAAAAGACGACACATGCAAGTATCACCAAACGCAATACAATGGACGATGGATAGTTTCCTTTTGGTGTCACTCGGGGATAGGTATCCCATGATTCTCATTGTTAGTCTACCCAATTCAGTCATCATATTTGATGGGATCGGGAAATCCGGTCCCTTTTAAAAAATTAGACTTATCCCCAGCCCATCCGCAACTCATCCCAGAGGCTACGCTATATAAGTAAAAAGTTATATTGAAGAATGAAGACGTTTGGTTTCTTTAGCAGAATAATATCCCTCATAGTCATTAAACCGTAAAAGTAACAAAACATTTTTGGATTGTGATTAGTAGTAACTTTTGGTGAACGTTGAATATTTTTTTTAAATTAAAAATAGATAGTAAAAATATTTTTCTTTTTCGGTTCAAAACTAAAAATATTTCATTGATTAAAACTAAAAATTATATTGTTGTTTTCCGTTTAAAATAAAACTATTTTAATGTTTTAGGTAATCAAAGAAATGACATACATACTCGGCTAATCTTTTTTGAATAATTATGATTGGAATTTTTTAAAAAATATAAACTTTAAAAAGACAATTTTTAATTTATCTTATTTTTATCGCAATTTATAATTTGTAACATCTTATACTTATGTATATATGTATATCTATACTCTTATTATACAAATTTTGTCAAATTAGCAACAACAATATATACATTTTCAGACATAAAATTGTCCATAAACATATATATATATATATATATATATATATATATATATATATATATATATATATATATATATTATAAAAAAAAAGAAATAAAATAAAAAATGAACTATAAATTGAAATTTTGATAAAACAAATACTTCTTATTTGAAAGATAACACAATCAACTGTATAGAAAAAATAAATCAAATCATACGGTAACTTTGAAAATTGAACAAACTCCATATAATTCCTCATCAAGCTAAAAATAACATCAAAAAGCCATTGTTAGTCCATATCTACAACAAAACCAAAAAAATCAACATGAAACATTATGATGCAAATGCAATGCAAAACCAAACTCTGAAGCTTTGAGGGTTGTCCTGCATTTAGTTGGCCCTTTTTTCGGAGCAAACTTTCCTCCAACATCTTTTTTTTCTTCCTTCAATCACTGTAAAAGGAATACAAAAAGAAAAAGACCATACATTACATTGATATTGAATGTACTATCTTTTTATTATTTAGCCTATAATTTCATTAATAGTATTAATAGTATCTGTAACTGTAGCCTTAGCATTACGTTTTGGAAACTTGTATCATGATGCATTCTACTATCCACACAATTTAGCCGTTTCTTAATAATATGTTTCCTTGTGATTTGTTTGTTTTGAACAATCACCTTGAAACATTTCATATTCATATTCATGTTTCTTTTCGAAAGAAAAAAAAATAATAAAATCTTTAATATTTTGGTTTCATGATTTTATTAGTATTTTATCTTTCAATGCAAATAAAGATAAAATTTGACCACTTTCAATGCAAATAAAGATAAATTTTGACCAAAAATTGGATGCATGTCAATTGTTGTTCCATAAAAATTTGGGAATAGAGTGATTTGGGACCAAAACTCTAAGTCCATCTCGAATACACCAATCATATTTATATAAATATCTACGCAAAATGTGACCGGCCTATTTACACTAAATTTGACCAATCGGTAAAAAAATCATCTTTTTTAATTGAAAATAAATGAAAGTCTTATTGACTTGTTGGTAAAGTTATGAACATATATTTCATTTTACTCGATTAACATTCTCTCTCTCTCTCTCTCTCTCTCTCTCTCTATATATATATATATATATATATATATATATATATATATATATATATATATATATATATATATATATATATATATATAACTTGACAAAATAGAGAACTTTTCATGCATGCCTCATCTTTGACCGACCACACTAACTAGTGTTTTTAAGTACTAGTAATGTATCCATAAATTAAATAACATTGCCTACATTAAAATTAATTCGTTAAATTATGATAATGTTGGCTACATTAAAGTTGAATAAAATATATCCATAAATTATGGTCTCAATTGAATTCAAATTTATATATTAGCTGCGAATATGACAAATATCAATAGCTTCAAATAGATTTCTTGTACAAATGTGATTTAAGTCGAGCAGGAGACCGTTTTGCCTCTTTCATAGATAACATTCTAGAATCTGAATAGTACAAACAATGATGGACAATGTACAACCACAAAAACACAAACTAAACATACTCAAATGTTGTCTATCAGTTCCTGAATCGCAAACTAATATCTTGGGACTGAATGTCAAATTTATATATTAGCTGCGAATATGACAAATATCAATAGCTTCAAATAGATTTCTTGTACAAATGTGATTTAAGTCGAGCAGGAGACCGTTTTGCCTCTTTCATAGATAACATTCTAGAATCTGAATAGTACAAACAATGATGGACAATGTACAACCACAAAAACACAAACTAAACATACTCAAATGTTGTCTATCAGTTCCTGAATCGCAAACTAATATCTTGGGACTGAATGTTAAAAGGCTTTGATTCCGGGTACTCTTTGATCATCTGATGCCTAACCTTTGACGGATTCCCCTGTCAATCAACATTATAAAATATCATCTAGTTAAATGTCCACAAAACACTCTGTTTGTAGCTAATAAAGCGTATATATGACATTTGGTTAGTAAAGGACAATAATACCCTTCACTTTAAGATTTAAGATAATCCAAGAAGAAATGCTAGGAAAAACCAATCATTTCTATGCCATAAAGACTTCCAGGAAGCTGTAAAGGTGGAAGCTTTAATCTTCCCAACTTATGTTGGTTTAATATTTTATTGATTTATTATCTCCCTCCTCTCCATAGCACAACATTTCATAGCTAATAAGTGGATAAATACTTATCCTATGCTTAAAAAAGAAAGCAAACATCTATACCACCTTCTGTCCCATCTCCTCGCTAAAATCTGCAATATTTGTTAATTACTCAAAGCATCTTCTCAACTGACCATTCACCATCCAACTTTTGTGCATACATTCAGCTATTGTAGAAGTTCACCACCTACAAAAAAAAAAAAAAAAAAAAAAAAAAAAAAAAAAAAACCACCATTAAGTCAAAAGAGAAAAAGTCGTTGCATCAGCAACAAGAAAAAGCTTCTTTTTTCATGAAAAGATAGAATTACACTGAAAAACTAAAGAGTAGGGGCTAAAAACAACAACAATAGCAACACCAACACCATCAAGAATCAGGGCATCTCACAATCTTTATTTGCATAAACATGAACTACTCCATCTTCCATTTGAAATTTAGTTCCCCTACATAGGTTGCAATTAACTTGTCTTCCTACTCCTTCTAATCAATGTGAAAAAGTTCAATCCTTACCATGGTTTTAATTGGTGCTATTTAATATCACTATTACAAATAAATAATTCAGTAAACAATGAGTATAAAGAATCTCTTTTCTAAACCTCAAAAGATGAAAAATGAGCAAAACAGTTCCATCGACCACAGATTTACCTCTGATAGAGGCTAGTGACATCTCTTGGAGTCGAGTTCCATATTTGAATTAACATTCCTCAATGCTCATATGTTTGAACACATTTTTTCATCACTCTATCAGATTGATATTCCATTGAAACAATATTGAACTACTTTACCTCATTTCTTCCACTTCTTGTTGTTATTCCCCTCTCGCTCCTACATGAAAAAACTAACTTTTTAAAATACCGATTCCATTATTTGAGTATTACATATTACCATCTTTCCATTCTTTCTTGTGCCTTCCCAACTCACATATATATGGGTTCTCTTACAATAAAGATGTTTTGAGAAGTACACTTTACCAGTAACCTGAAAACAATTAAAAAAGGTTGAAATAATAAGATATTTCTTATCTATAGAGCCTAAATTACTTTCTACAAATAAAACATAATAACTATATTTAGTTTCTTTGGCCTCTTTCCCTTTCAAGCCAACCCTCTATCTGCCTGCACACATAATTCTCACGTTCACAAGGTCATTTTGTCATGTTATTAGGAATAATGGTATTAGCAATTTCTTACCATCTCATCAAGAATCCGGTCAATTTTGAAGTTTAAAAGTGACCGCATTACACTCAAGAAACTAACTTCAGCACTATATCCGAATTTCAGTTTTAGAATTCTTCAAAAGCTCATCAACATGATACTACAGAAAGAATTGTAAATCAATTAATGAACCCACACTTAAAAGTAAAAATATATACAGGATTCCATGTGCTCTTTTTAATTTTAATGGACCAAATGTCACTTACGTATTTGAAATAGGTTTTGAATACATCGGAGTTTGATATCATATACCCTACACAAAAGAGTAATGATGATCTCTATGGTTTTCACTTATTCTTCCTATACTCATCTTTACTGTGACAACCCGATATTTCGAATCAATGTAATGACCCAAAAAGTAAAGAATTGTAACCTCTTTTGATATAATGAAATTATCATCAAAGATAAAATGTTCAAAAGTCTCTATTGAATTTCATAAATGATAGATTTTGTGTCAAGGATTTCAAAAATATAAAGAACACTAAAATCCGAGTTATAACGAGGAAGTTATGACCAACCTAAGATTCACAGCAAATCCGTCAATACGGTTAAATGTAAAACGCGAAGTTTCAATACAAAAATTTTTAGCCTTAGGTATCTAAATGAAAATTGTAAATATCATTAAACCATAAACGTACATAAAAAGAACGTTCAAATCTGGATTCGTATGAGGAAGTTATGATTTTTCGAAGTTTCGGATATAGCAGTAGACAGCTAAAAAACTCGAAATAGAGATCGAGAGACTTTTGGCTTAAACAACCTAAATGAGAATCGAAGATCTCAACAATAGTAGTGCAACGGTAAACAGTCTAACGAAAACGGACGTCGGATGAAGAAGTTATGGATTTATGACGGAGTTTTCGTGTCCCGGCTTGTTAAAAATAATTAATTAAAAATAAATCAAAGTTAGCCGACGAAATCTAAACGAGAGTTGTGGAGCGTATTCTCACCTACGCGTGCATATATAGAATGTCGAAGACGAAGCTCATACGCGGAAGTTATGGATTTTACAAGTTCGAGACACAAAACCTGAGGTTGTCAGGCTGGCCACGACGTGGGGCCATGACTGATGGGTTCTCAGGCTTGGCATGTAACACCGTGAATTTCAAAATAATTTTTTGCAAATTATAAAAACATTTCTCATTTTATTTTTCATAAAACATTAAGTTTAAATCCCAATTCACATCATACAAAATCCCAAGATCATATATATATCAAAAATCCCATGCATGTGTACAGATCAAGCCGGCGCCTCCCCACGGTCACCGCTAGTACCTAAAACAACAACACTAACACTGTAAGCACAAAGCTTAGTGAGTTCCCCAAAATACCACATAAACATATATTAGCCACTCGAGGCTATAACTCTATGGGTCCGTGCACCCAAGCTCTATGAACCCTCAGGTTCTAACTCTGGGAACCTTCCGGTTCCAACTCTATAAACATGCACAACATAAATCACATAGACATCATGCAGTACAACACATAGCATACACATAACATACACATACTCTGACACATAACTCTGATTACCTACTGAAGGTAAAGTATAGTGAAAAGACTCACCTCGTGTATCTCGATAACTCGCGAATCCTGGAAGTCACTCGTGCTCGATCCTCCGAGCTATAATCCTCCTATAACATCATATATCTCTTAATTAACACTTTTACCACTAAGGTTGACTACCCCTATCAAGTCAACTCTGGTCAACGGTCAACGGTCAACTTTGACCGGACTCGGCGAGTGCACTAGTGCGACTCGGCGAGTCTATACATATTCACCAACTCTCTAGGATTATCTTTTGACACGTCGAGTACTCCCCTGAATCGACAGTTTCCACCTAGCATGAATCGCGGGGCTACCACGACTCGACTCGCCGAGTCTCAAGAACAACTCGGCGAGTCCCAGCTCGACTCAGTCCAACTGTCAACCCTCACTAACTCTCCCTGACTCACTGAGTCGACCCTTAACTTGGCAGGACCACTCGCTGAGTGGTCCTGCCAAGTTAAGGGTCGACTCAGTGAGTCAGGGAGAGTTAGTGAGGGTTGACAGTTGGACTGAGTCGAGCTGGGACTCGCCGAGTTGTTCTTGAGACTCGGCGAGTCGAGTCGTGGTAGCCCCGCGATTCATGCTAGGTGGAAACTGTCGATTCAGGGGAGTACTCGACGTGTCAAAAGAGAATCCTAGAGAGTTGGTGAATATGTATAGACTCGCCGAGTCGCACTAGTGCACTCGCCGAGTCCGGTCAAAGTTGACCGTTGACCGTTGACCAGAGTTGACTTGATAGGGGTAGTCAACCTTAGTGGTAAAAGTGTTAATTAAGAGATATATGATGTTATAGGAGGATTATAGCTCGAAGGATCGAGCACGAGTGACTTCCAGGATTCGCGAGTTATCGAGATACACGAGGTGAGTCTTTTCACTATACTTTACCTTCAGTAGGTAATCAGAGTTATGTGTCAGAGTATGTGTATGTTATGTGTATGCTATGTGTTGTACTGCATGATGTCTATGTGATTTATGTTGTGCATGTTTATAGAGTTGGAACCGGAAGGTTCCCAGAGTTAGAACCTGAGGGTTCACAGAGCTTGGGTGCACGGACCCATAGAGTTATAGCCTCGAGTGGCTAATATATGTTTATGTGGTATTTTGGGGAACTCACTAAGCTTTGTGCTTACAGTGTTAGTGTTGTTGTTTCAGGTACTAGCGATGACCGTGGGGAGGCGCCGGCTTGATCTGTACACACGCATGGGATTTTTGATATATATATATATATGATCTTGGGATTTTGTATGATGTGAATTGGGATTTAAACTTAATGTTTTTATGAAAAATAAAATGAGAAATGTTTTTATAATTTGCGAAAAATTATTTTGAAATTCACGGTGTTACAAGTTGGTATCAGAGCTAGGGCATGGGTCGATGTGTTTGACGAGGACGTCGAACCCTATAATGGGGGGTGAAAGTGGGTTAGATCTGATCCCACATCGGCTGGGAAGGAGAACTAAGCATTCCTAATAAGGGGTGTCGATACCTTCCCTATCACAACGCGTTTTAAAGCCGTGAGGGCAGCAGATCCCATAAGAACTCTACAGTTAAGCGTGCTTGGGCGGGAGTAGTACCAGGATGAGTGACTCCCTGGGAAGTCCTCGTGCCGAGTGGCCCAAAGCGGACAATATTGTGATACGTGCCAGAGGGGGATGTTACATGGCAGCAGACGTCTCGTCCATTGAAGAGGATAAGATCGACTCCACGACATGAGCAGCTCTATTGCCACGACGTGGGACCCAAAATTTGGGCAATAAATAGAGCTCAAAGGGTTCCGGGTTTCATGGCTCAATTCTCTTCTTTCTCGTGCCGAAGCTCTGCGTTTTAACCCCCGAAACCATCCCGAAGCCCCGGTCTTCACATCCAAGTTCTGAAGGAAGGTCTTACACTCTTGAGAATTCCTGAGAATCCCGAGAAATCCGCTTTCTCCCGTCGAAGTTCTGCTCGGTTTTCATCTCACCATCTTCACTCTATCAAGTGAGTTCATACCCCTATAATTACGTTTTCAAATGCGTTGTAAATGCTTTTATACACTTTCAGGGGGGGGGGGGAATACAAGTAAACACACGATTATTCTCGTGTGATTAACATCAATCGTTTGCTATATTTTTGTTATAATCAATCATATGTGGTTTATAACTATCATACGAAAACGTTCTCATACAATATATCATGAAAACACTTTGTCCTTTTGGAATAAAACATGTTGTTATATAAATATCAAACACTTTATTTATATTTTGAGTATGAAAGTTCAATAATATTATTACAAACGTTATACTTGCATACAAAGTCGATATTACACTAGGGTTTATCATACAAATGAGTCACACATTTGGAAAAACTATAATAGGTAAAGTTTACTAGATATTCATGAGATTTTACATACTACAAATACTATATCAAGTAAATGCTTTCATATACAAGAACAAATGGACTTTTCATACGTAAATCTATTTAATACTAAGTTTTGTGAGACATTCAACTTCACATACTTTCAAGTATGCAGTTAAAGTCCTATATTATATACCATAATATCTTGTAGGGAGAGCGTGATACTTGTGTATAAATCTATACGAGATTGACAATCTCGCACCTAAACTGTTAGCTACAGTTAGACTGGCAAGTCTGGGGTAACAACCGTCATAACATTCCAACGCCTAAAGAACGTTGTTACAGGCAGTCTGGGTCAATAGCATGGTTATAAAACTCACATGGAGTATTAAAAACACATTGATTTACGGGGTTATCAAATGCCTTAGTGATTTTATACATACATAAATCTACTATTCTAGGCATGAAAAACACTTTTGCAATTCAGTTTTGGAACTTTTAAATTACTACACACTTATGGAAAAACATTGGATTTCTAGAAGCAAATATTCAAAACAGTCGGGTCTTGGTAGAATACTACCTTTATACTAGTAGGAAATATTGGATTTTCTAGGAGTATTCAAACATCTACAAACAATTTCATTCAAATTCATAAAACATTGACATTAAATACTTATGAACTCACCAGCTTAAACGCTGATCAACTCTTTCAAACTTACTTGTATTTCTCAGGAATTCTGCAATACAGGTAAACTTCAGCTTTTGGAGAAGTGACGCTAAGACGTCAGTTTAAAACTCATTTTGTCATCATATTGTGATTTGTTTTGAAACAAGTATCATTCAACAATGTATCTTTTAAATTATATATATGACGGTTGTTTTACTTTCTTTACTATGTATTCAACTGTTACGATACTACATGAAGTCATCCGCCCTCGAACGATTCCGCCGTTCTGGTTTGGGGGTGTGACAGATTGGTATCAGAGCATTGTTTATAGTGAACTAAGTATATCGAACCACATAAGATATACAAACTATAAATGCATAGGGGACTAAAGCTCTCTGACAAAACGTTGTAACACCTAAACCGCGTTTCATTCAACTTAAATTATTTGGGTAGTAAAAGCACAAATACATGTCATTTCATAGTTAGAACTATACAAGAACTACTAAGACAAGTTGGACACTACGACTAGGCCCCAGAATATGTAATCGGATTTGGGACGAATATAGCCTGATCAACTATATTTATCCGAGATCGGACTAATGTATGTCGAGGAATGGTCGTAGTGAGCAACAAGTCAAAACTTACCAAAATGACACTAGTATCAAACATGCAAACTTAAGTACTATAGGAGTATTTGGTAAATACAATAGTTTAACTTACATGTTTAGATTTACATGTTTTTAAAATTTCTAGACAATTCTCATACCTCTATTCTCGTACAGACACAATGGTTGGATTCTATCCACCAGGGGATCCCTACTACCCGAATAAGGGCAATGGAGGATGGATAGAGGAGGACCCCGAAGAGGATGAGGAACCTATAGAGTTGGAGGAAGGGGGTGACTCTGGGACAGACTCGGAACCTGAAGTAATCAACCCACCAGTCGCTCAACCTCCCGCAGTTAGGAGAAACTTTCAGGGACCAACTCCCATTCGGGGAAGTCACCTTCACCATTGGAGCCAACAGCAAGGATTACGTCCTCCCTATGGTATGTGTCGGGACTTCTATAACGTTAGGGATAGAGGTTCAGCCGACCGAGCACTCCCATTCATGGTGGGCAAACTATCCAACCAGTCCTATCAATTTGGGGTTCAAGCTAATCGGATTCGTGAAGTCAACGTGGAAGTACAAGTTCACACTTCCGACATTCGTCGACTGGACAGGTTGCAGGATGACGCCAAACTCCGTACTGACACATTCCAAGCATAACTGATTGTAGCCCTCTCTGAGATAAGGGAACAACAAGCCGCCTTCGATAGGCGCCTTATGGAAGCAAAGCAATCAGACACTGAGTTGAGCTCCAAGCGCAACCTACGTCCCAAGTAGTACTTGCCCAAATCCCAAAATTTTGTTATAGAATAGGAACTCAGCTAAAAGTATTACTTTTCTTTAACTTCTGTATCAAAGACCCTTAGAAGGGTCGAAATTTTCCTAACTTCAAATGTAACTCAACGTATGTTTAATATATATGAAGAAATTCCTTTGTGTGTTAATTCTTTGAATACCACTCAGATTCATAAGTTTATCTATCACTATGCAAACTTTTATTATGAGTCAAGCTCTAAACCTTGGGTAGGTCAGTCAAATTCATAAATTGATAAAAATAGCAAATTTATTAACACACAACTTCCAATCATTAAGGAATTATGTTCTTCATTCTATTTCTCTAGCAGAACGATGCCACCCCGTAGATATGTACACCGTGTCAACAACGCAACATCTCCACCACCACCACCTCCATCAACGGATAACGCCGCCTTGATAGCTGCTGCAACAGTTGTAGTGACAGCAGAAATGGTACAAATGAGTAATAATGGGTCCGGAGTGGGAGTAAATAGCTCTATGAATGGCCAATGTTAGGGTCGTTCAGGGGATTGCACCTTCAAGGACTTCACCAACAGCAAGCCCATGTCTTTTAATGGACCCGAAGGGATAATGGCTCTATCACAATGGATAGAGAAAACAGAAGCGGTTTTTGAGATTTGTGCATGTCTGGAAGTGAGCAAGGTAAAATTTGATGCTTGTACATTCTCCAAGAGAGCTCTGACATGGTGGAATGGCCATGTCAAGTCACTAACTCTGGTAGTGGCTAATTCTATGGGCTGGGAGAATCTAAATCAAATGTAAATGCAAGGGTACTGCCCAAGGGGCGAAGTACAAAAGCTAGAGCAAGAACTTTGGGGCCTTACTATGGTAGGCTCGGACATCAAAACCTATACCAATAGGTTTAGTGATTTGGCAATCCTTTGCCCAGGGATGGTTGCTCTAGAGAGCAAGAAGATCGAAAGATACATCTGGGAATTGTCACCCCAGATTCGAGGAAGTGTACTAGCTTCCAAACCAATCACTTACGATAGCGCCAAACAATTGGCACAAGCTTTCGTTGACCATGGAATCTATCAAGGCTTCGCAACTGTTGTCCCAGAGCAAACCATAGGAAACAACAACAACAACATCAGTACCAACAATAACAACAAGAAGAAGTTTTGGAACAAGAGGAAGAGTCAGTTTTCACAAGAACCTTCCAAGAAGCAACAAATAGTGGCAATCCATGCCGCTACTACTCCCAATGCTGCTCCTGTTACCTCTGCACCAGCGAAGCAATATGCTGGGAACCTACCGAAGTGCAGCAAATGCAATTTCCATCACAACGGGAATTGTCGGGAGATGCACTGCAACAACTGCAACAAGAAAGGACACACTGCCCATTTCTGTAAGGCACTGGCACGACTAATCACCCAAGTCCCTGGATTCGGTGTGGGCCAGGCGTGTTATGGGTGTGGTGAGGCTGGACACTACAAGAGAGACTGCCCTAAGTCAAGTCGTGTTGGCGGCATAGGAAGGTGCTGGCAATAGGGCAGAACGAAGCAATAGTTGATCCCACGGTGGTTACGGGTACGTTTCTCCTCAATAGCGCTTATGCATTCATACTCCTTGATTGTGGTGCGGAGAGGAGTTTCGTGAGTCATAAATTCAAACACATACTAAAACAGAACCCTCAATCACTCAATAAGATATTTATAGTAGAAATGGAAAACGGTAGATCATAAAACACAAACAATATGTGCATAGGTTGCACACTAACTCTAAATGAACATTCATTTCCAATCGATCTAATGTTGATCATTATAAAGAGCTTTGATGTCATCATCGGTATGGATTGGTTAAGCCTGCACCATACCGATATACTTTGTCTCGAAAGGGCCGTTCGCCTAAATCTGCCAAACGGCAAAACTCTTGTCATTTATGGCGACAAACCTAGTACCAATTTACAAATCATCTCTTGCGTCAAAGCCCAGAAATACATGCGTAAGGAGTACCATGCCTTCTTAGCCCATGTAGTAGATAAGGACAAAGAAGCGAAAGACCTCAAAGACATTCCAGAAGTCTGCGATTTTCCTGATGTCTTCCCTGAAGATCTTCCAGGAGTCCCACCAGAACGACAAGTCAAGTTCAGGATCGATTTAATTCCCGGAGCTACCCCAGTAGTTAAGTCGTTGTATCGTCTAGCACCAGCTGAGATGCAAGAATTATCCAGCCAATTAAACGGACTACTCAACAAAGGATTCATCAGACCGAGCTTCTCACCTTGGGGAGCGCCAGTCCTATTCGTAAAGAAGAAGGATTGATCTTTCCGCATGTGCATCGATTACCGGGAACTCAACAAGCTCACTATCAAGAACCGATATCCCCTACCACGCATTGACGACTTGTTCGACCAACTCCAAGGAGCGAGTTATTTCTCGAAGATTGATTTGAGATCCGGGTATCATCAGCTACGAGTCTTAGAAGGAGATGTTCCCAAAACAGCCTTTCAAACTCGTTATGGTCACTACGAGTTTGTAGTAATGCCATTTGGATTAACAAATGCACCGGCGGTATTCATGGGCTTAATGAACCGAGTGTGTCGTTCATTCCTAGACAAATTTGTGATCGTGTTCATAGACGATATAATCATTTATTCGAAGAGTAAAGAGGAACATGGTCAACACCTCCGACAAATCTTGGAAACTCTAAGAAAAGAGAAGCTATACACAAAATTCTCAAAGTGCGAATTTTGGATTCGGAAAGTAGATTTCCTAGGTCACGTGGTTAGAAAAGACGGGATAAACGTGGACCCTTCCAAAATCAAGGAAATCGAGAACTGGTAAGCTCCCAGAACCCCAACGGAAATCCGACAATTCTTGGGCCTTCCTGGCTATTACCAAAGGTTTATACAAAACTTCTCAAAGATTGCTAAACCACTTACCACCTTGACCCAGAAGGGTGTAACTTTCAATTGGGAAAAAATACAAGACGCTGCATTCCAAACACTGAAGCAAGTACTATGCAGCGCACCTATATTGTCTTTGCTAGAAGGAACTGAATACTTCGTGGTCTACTGTGATGCATCTAATCAAGGTCTTGGATGTGTTCTAATGCAACGAGGAAAAGTCATCGCCTACGCCTCGAGATAACTCAAGACGCACGAGGTCAACTACACTACACACGACCTCGAACTGGGAGCAGTCGTTTTCGCCTTAAAGATTTGGAGACACTATCTCTATGGCACGAAATGCACAATCTTTACCGATCACAAGAGTCTTCAACACATCCTCAATCAAAAGGAACTCAACATGAGGCAAAGACAATGGGTTAAACTGTTGAATGACTATGAATGTGAAATTCATTATCATCCAGGAAAAGCGAATGTGGTGGCTGATGCTCTTAGTCGAAAGGAATACTCGGTCCGCCGAGTGAAATCCTTAACCATGACGATCCATTCACACCTGTCCACACAAATCAAGGAAGCTCAGAGGGAAGCCTTGAAAACAGAGAATGTGACGGGTGAAGCCTTAAGGGGAATGGATAAGAATCTTGAAGTCAAGGTCGACGAAGTTCGTTACTTCATGGATCGGATCTGGACACCGAGGTTTGGTGGATTCAGAGACGTGGTCATGAATGAGGCTCATAAGACTCGATACTCGTGCATCCAGGTTCGGACAAGATGTATCTGGACCTCAAGAAACTGTATTGGTGGCCGAACATGAAAGCAGGGATCGTTACCTATGTGGGCAAGTGTCTGACTTACGCCAAAGTCAAGGTAGAGTACCAAAATCCATCAGGATTACTACAACAACCTGAAATACCCGAGTAGAAGTGGGAGCGGATAACCATGGATTTCATAACCAAATTACCCAAGCCAGCAGGTGGGCTAGACACCATCTGGGTAATCATCGATAGATTAACAAAATCCGCACACTTCCTACCCATAAAGGAAACCGACAAGATGGAGAAGCTAGCTCGAACATACATCCGAGAGATTGTATGACTACATGGTGTACCAATATCAATTATCTCCGACAGAGATAGTAGGTTCACCTCGCGATTCTGGCAGTCGCTACAAAAATCTCTTGGAACGAGACTAGACATGAGTACTGCTTACCATCCACAAACCGACTGTCAAAGTGAGAGGACCATACAGACCTTGGAAGATATGCTAAGAGCTTGTGTAATCGATTTTGGTAAAGCATGGGATACCCATTTACCACTAGTCGAATTCTCATACAACAATAGCTATCACTCCAGCATTAAAGTTGCTCCATTCGAAGCCCTCTATGGCCGGAAGTGCAGATCACCACTGTGTTGGGCTGAAGTGGGTGACACGCAACTAGCCAAGGGACAAGTACCCGACAACGCTCTCACAGGCCCGAAAATTATAAGAGAAACAACTGAGAAGATTGTACAAGTTCAGGAACGACTAAAGGCTTCAAGAGACAGACAAAAGAGTTATGCAAATAAAAGACGGAAGCCCTTAGAATTTCAGGTTGGGGACCGAGTGCTATTGAAGGTCTCGCCTTGGAAGGGGTTAATACGTTTCGGAAAACGTGGGAACTAAACCCAAGGTATATCGTACCACTCGAGATCCTTGCAAGGATCGGCCCGGTAGCATACAAACTTCGACTACCGCAGGAACTTAATAACGTACATCCTACCTTTCATGTGTCGAACTTGAAGAAATGCTTGTCCGATGAGACCCTCATCGTCCCTCTAGACGAAATCGAAATTAACGAAAGTCTCCACTTTATAAAGGAACCAATTGAGGTCATGGATAGGGAAATTAAAAGAACAAAACAAAGTCGCATACCCATTGTGAAGGTCCGCTGGAATTGAAAGCGGGGACCTGAATATAATTGCGAGCGCGAAGATCAGATGAAACAAAAGTACCCGCATCTCTTTCCCTAATCCACAAATATTTACTTTACATTTAATTTCGAGACGAAATTCCCTCCAACGGGGGGATGATGTGACAACCCGATATTTCGAATCAATGTAATGACCTAAAGAGTCAAGAATTGTAACCTCTTTTGATATAATGAAATTATCGTCGAAAATAAAATGTTCAAAAGTCTCTACTGAATTTCATAAATGATAGATTTTGTGTCAAGGATTTCAGAAATATAAAGAACACTAAATTCTGAGTTATAATGAGGAAGTTATGACCAACCTAAGATTCACAGCAAAACCATCAATACGGTTAAATATAAAACGCGAAGTTTCAATACAACAATTTCAGCCTTAGGTATCTAAATGAAAATTGTAAATATCATTAAACCGTCAACGTACATAAAAAGAACGTCCAAATCTGGCTCGTATGTGGAAGTTATGATTTTTCGAAATTTCGGATATAGCAGTAGACAACTAAAAAACTCGAAATAGAGATCGAGAGACTCTTGGCTTAAACAACCTAAATGAGAATCGCAGATCTCAACAATAGTAGTGCAACGGTAAAAATTCTAACGAAAACGGACGTCGGATGAAGAAGTTATGGATTTATGACGGAGTTTTCGTGTCCCGACCTGTTAAAAATAATTAATTAAAAATAAAGTCAAAATTAGCCGACGAAATCTAAACGAGAGTTGTAGAGCGTATTCTCACCTACGCGTGCATATATAGAACGTCGAAAACGAAGCTTATACGCGGAAGTTACGAATTTTACAAGTTCGAGACACAAAACCTGAGGTTGTCAGGCTGGCCACGACGTGGGGCCATGACTGATGGGTTCTCAGGCTTGGCAGCAGACGTATCGTCCATGGAAGAGGATAATATCGACTCCACGACGTGGGCAACTCTATTGCCACGTGGTGGGACCTAAAAATTGGGCTATAAATAAAGCTCAAAGGGTTCCGGGTTTCATGGCTCAATCCTCTTCTTTCTCGTGCCGAAGCTTTGCGTTTTAACCCCCGAAGCCATCCCGAAGCCCCGGTCTTCACATCCAAGTTCCGAAGGAAGGTCTTACACTCTCGAGAATTCCCGAGAATCCCGAGAAATCCGCTTTCTCCCGTCGAAGTTCTGCTCGGTTTTCATCTCACCATCTTCACTCTATCAAGTGAGTTCATACCCCTATAATTACGTTTTCAAATGCTTAAAATGCTTTGATACACTTTCAAGGGGGGGAAATACAAGTAAACACACGATTATTCTCGTGTGATTAACATCAATCTTTTGCTATATTTTTTGTTATAATCAATCATATGTGATTTATAACTATCACACGAAAACATTCTCATACAACATATCACGAAAACACTTTGTCCTTTTGGAATAAAACATGTTGTTATATAAATGTCAAATAATTTATTTATATTTTGAGTATGAATGTTCAATAATATTATTACAAACGTTATACTTGCATACAAAGTCGATATTGCACTAGGGTTTATCATACAAACGAATCACACATTTGGAAAAACTATAATAGGTAAAGTTTACTAGATATTCATGAGATTTTACATACTACAAATACTATATCAAGTAAATGCTTTCATATACAAGAACAAATGGACTTTTCATACGTAAATCTATTTAATACTAAGTTTTGTGAGACATTCAACTTCACGTACTTTCAAGTATGCAGTTAAAGTCCTATATTATATACCATAATCTCTTGTAGGGAGAGCGTGATACTTGTGTATAAATCTATACGGGATTGACAATCCCGCACCTAAATTGTTAGCTACAGTTAGACTGGCAAGTCTGGGGTAACAACCGTCATAACATTCCAACACCTAAAGAACATTGTTACAGGCAGTCTGGGTCAATAGCATGGTTATAAAACTCACATGGAGTATTAAAAACACGTTGATTTACGGGGTTATCAAATGCCTTAGTGATTTTATACATACATAAATCTACTATTCTAGGCATGAAAAACACTTTTTCAATTTAGTTTTGGAACTTTTAAATTACCACACACTTATGGAAAAACATTGGATTTCTAGAAGCAAACATTCAAAACAGTCGGGTCTTGGTAGAAGACTACCTTTATACTAGTAGGAAATATGGGATTTTCTAGGAGTATTCAAACATCTACAAACAATTTCATTCAAATTTATAAAACATTGACATTAAATACTTATGAACTCACCAGCTTAAACGTTGATCAACTCTTTCAAACTTACTTGTATTTCTCAGGGATTCAGTAATATAGGTAAACTTCAGCTTTTGGAGAAGTGACGCTAAGACGTCAGTTTAAAACTCATTTTGTCATCATATTGTAATTTGTTTTGAAACAAGTATCATTCAACAATGTATCTTTTAAATTATATATATGATGGCTGTTTTACTTTCTTTACTATGTATTCAACTGTTACGATACTACATGAAGTCATCCGCCCTCGAACGATTCCGCCGTTCTGGTTTGGGGGTGTGACATTTACCCCTTTGATTTTGATTCATGCACCATTTTTCGTTCATGAATCTGTTTCCAACTGTTTGTGGCAAAAGATCTGAGCATTATTCTTCTTATACAAAAGGGAATTAATAATAATAATAATAATAATAATAATAATAATAATAATAATAATAATAATAATAATAATAATAATAATAATAATACGACCGATGAAGGTTTCACCTGGATGGAAATCATGAACATCTCTCTGAAGCACTAGGGTTTTCTGTGAGAGTGCTAAAATCTGCAAGATTCCAAAACATAAATTAGATCTGAAAGTTTATATTTGTGATTTAAGCTCAAAACAAACCACCCCAACTTTTTCCCTTCGATATTACTTAGAAACGATCCATGCACCAAGAGACCAGATCCAACATTAATATTTTAACCATCGAAGTTTAAAGAAGGAGGAGAAAAGAAGAGAAACATCGGAGCAGAGCATGTATAGGTGGCCGAGAAGAAGGAGAAACTTCATTGCTGATGGATTTCTTGATACGATTTTCAGAGAGATTTTGCTTCTTGTTTTCAAATTTTAAATTCCTGGTCTTTGAGAGAGAAGACTCTTGGGGCTAAAGATTTCAAAAAAAATTGAATTGCCCGCCATGGTCGAAGGTACATGATACGGGTTGGGTCAAACGATGATTTGTGTATTGCATCTCAATGTCCTTCCTGTAGATTTTAAAATTGAAACTGAAGCTCATGACAAACATTGAATAGACCTGGAAGCAAATGATCTGCAAAATTTCAGAAAAATCAACGATATGAGAAGGGTTACGTTTAGAAAGACCAAGATAAGCATCAAATGGTTAGTTTGTTCAATATTTCCAAAGATATTAGAAACAAAAAAACCAAAAAAAAAGTATGACATGTTAAAAACTTAAGGCAACAAGAACCAACATCAATGGTAGATCGTTAAAATTCTTCGGAAGGTTTGCTGCAAATTTTCGAGACTATTAGTAAATCAAACATGTTATAAAGATTTCCATAGAGAAAAAACATAACTCACACCTGTATTTGAGCCCTAGCACGTGAAATTGAAACACACATCTTAACATACACAAAGTAAGAACATAAAGAAACTCTTGAATAACCTACCTCGATCCGGTTTATACTGTGAGATGTCTGGTGGCGATAGTGGAGCCACTTTAGGGATATGGTTTCTGGTGTACAATGGTGGCGTTGATGGTGGCAGTGAGATAGAGTTAGGGTTTCTCGTCGCAACATAAGGTAGAAGCGGGCGGCAGATGCCAATGAAAGTAGGTAATGACAACGTCAGGAGGTTGGTGGTAACCAAGGCTACCGGAGATTGAAGAGAGTAAGGAGGGAAACATAAGAGATTTGGGAAAAATGACGACGACTGATGGAACATTTTAGGGTTTTCCAAATACGCGTGTGTATACGCTTACATTGTAAGCTTAACAGGATTGTACATGGTGTTATAAGAGTTATACCTCTTAATTTTCAAGAAATAGGCAATATGTTTAATAATATAGTATATATATATATATATATATATATATATATATATATATATATAAAGAGAGAGAGAGAGAGAGAGAGAGAGAGCGCTACGTTCAGGTATTCAAAGTAATTATTGTGTTATTATATGCATAAATGTTGGTCAATCAAAATTTAAAATAAAAATAATTAATTAAATAAATAAATAAGTTTAAATAGGTAATTTGATAATTAGTTTCCACAAATAATATCATATAATTATGGTAACCATTGAATTCAGCTACCTGTTTTCTCCATCCATCGTCGACTTTTTAAAACCACCTCCAGGGTCGGTCCAAGACAATTTGAGGCCCGGAGCAAAATAAAAAAATTGGGCCCTTCATAATAAATATATATAACTTTTATTTTATAGAAAAAGCAACACCTCTGGAGAATTTTATTAATTAGAAAAGAATAATACAAATGTAGGTGACTTCCCCACCTATGGAAAGAATAAAAAGTTAGACAAGCCCCAAAGCCAAACAACCTAATATCCGTTAATACAAAACAACAAATAAAAAGGTAGACATGTTCTGAACCCCAATACATATACATAGCAAACAAAAACCAAAGAAATTTACATTTTCGAGCTTTTATAAATACAAAGTCATCGGTTATAGGCTCCCCCACCTATGGAAAGAATAAAAAAATTAGACAAGCCCCAAAGCCAAACAACCTAATATTTGTTAATACAAAACAACAAATAAAAAGGTAGACATGTTCCGAACCCCAATACATATACATAGCAAACAAAAACCAAAGAAAATTACATTTTCGAGCTTTTATAAATACAAAGTCATCAGTTATAGGCTTATAGCATCAGTTTCAATATAATCCAACAACTCTTTCATATGTAGCTACTGTTGGCTGCCTGTGATGATGTAGATAACCTTTAAGAAATTGAATAATATGACAAGTGTGGGGATCCAACTAAGAGTAGAAGGACATAACAATTGCAAAAACCAAACACAAGCATAAAATTCTGAAGTTCAGAATAACAGGGAAATCATAATTAAAAAGATTAACATTCAGAAGTTGAAATTAACCAAATGGATAAGGAATCATCTCTAAAAAATATCCAGGACATAAAGAAATTCCAGGGATTCCTAAGATTCACAATCAAAAGGTCATAAACTCACATTCTAAGATTCTACACAGTAACTAAAATTCTGAAGTTCAAAAAAGATTCATAAAAAATAGAATAAAACAGAAAAATAAGAAATTTTAAGAAGGTTTGAAAGTAGAACTTACAGAGATTCACAATCAGATGGTGGGATACTCAGATTCTACTTACGATTTCTTCTCAAATTCAATAAGAGTAAAAGACCATGACTCTCGTGTCTTAATTACAGTGGTGGTCTGGTTCTATTATGGTATTCCAAAAAAAGGAACCTTCAAATCGAAAATAACAAGGGAAAGAATTGAGTTCCAATCATCAGGTATCGTGAAAAGAAGAAGAAGCAAATGGAAATAAGACTCTCATTTGCCTATAGATGCTAGTATCAATGAGTATGATATGGTGAAAACTGAAAAGACGGAGAAACAGACAAAATCAGAAAATCAGAAAAGATGAAGGAGAAATCGATTCACTTGAAATGTGAATAAGAAACAGAAGAAATCAACTAACAGTTTGCTTCTTGAATCCGAAGAAGACATTTGGATTTTCCATATAAATCCATCATTGAAGAGTTATGGCACCTTGGAAGTCGGACATTGCTGGACGCCACTTCTGTTATCCCGCTTCATCTTTTGGATTGGCGCTGCTTCTAATAAGAGTATTGGCCATTTGGGATTTGAAAAAGGCTTAAAACTAATGGACTGTTACTATATAATTAATATAAGAAGTATAAAATGGGGGTCCTTCGGCATTTGGGGGCCCGGAGCGGTCGCCCAGCTTGCCCAGGCCCATGGGCCGGCCCTGACCACCTCCAATGTAAACTGTAACCCTAATCAAACCATCTCCAACCATCACCTCCATCCTTATGCCTCCCACCACCGGCCGCCACCCTACCATCTTGCTCCTCCAACCACCATATACACCACAATGTCGAGGGTTGTTGTTGTTATCTTTTCGTGAAGGCTGAAGACAGAGACCGACGAGGGGTTGCGCCATTTCCGTTGTGTGTAAGGACGAATGCACCACAACCACCTGTCGCTGCAGTTGCTTCTGCTCGGAGATGCGTCCATCGCCGGACGTCGCGACCTTCTTGCCTGAGAAGGGAGCTGTGGAGGATCCGCTGCCATTGGTCGAAGTCCGCTGCCATCATTCTTCTTATTTTCTTCTTCTGCTAGTTGCCACCTGTGTCAATAACCTTCTTCTTATATGTAAAATACAAAGTGAAGGTAGTTTGTCACTATTTTCATATCAAATTTACTTCTTCTTATATGATAAAAATCAATTTGTTTATGTAGATGATTCAATAGATGATATTGGTGAGATTCCAATTCTATTGGAATGGAATCACGAATTCCAATTCTGTTGGAATGGAATCACGAATTCCAATTTTGTTGGAATCACAGAAGTTGATGCTTGAAGAATAGATGACAAGATTGAAAGTGATTCTAAACAATATTATTCTTTTAGAATGTATTAGTTTCGTTGTTAGATTTTGATGTTTTCTTTCCCGTTTTGAAAGTTTTTTTAGTTTTATTCTTTAACAATAAATGTCATTGAGGAATTACCAGAAAATGATGATCAAGGGGCTAAAGTTGAGGGTCAAATTCATGGTAATGATCAACCTATTTGTGAGTACATGTCTCTGATTCTTTTTGGGAGTAAGAATGATACTTTCTCACCAGAGTATACAAGGGGTAGAGTTGGGAATTCCAAAAGACGTGAAGGTTCTTGCAGTAAGAGGCTTAATTTAGAAGAAATTGATGAGGGTGTTCACATATCAAATGAAAAAGAATGATGGTCAGTATGGCTCAATTGATGTTCAGGAGGCAGCAACTTCTGTTCATATTGATGAGATGGATGGTGTTAGGGAGGCTGCAAATGGTGTTGAAGAGGCATCGAATATTGTTGAAGGATGCTACAATACCCCCTGCTAATAATGATGATCAAAAATTGAATGAGTTACTTGATAAACTTATGGAAAATTTGATTGGAAGTGATGAAGATGATGCAGAGTATGAAGGGGATGGAGAATCCTAAGAGGGTAATCCAGAGTATGAAGAGGATGATGAATTTGAAGAAAATGATCCACAGTATGAAGAGGATGATGAATCTCAAGAAGTGGATGACATAATGGATATGGAGAACAATATTCAAGATGTGGATGTGGACATGGGAGACTTCATTATCAATGTTGAAAAAGATGAGGAAGGATCATGTATAAATGGTGTTGATGGGCATGAACTTGAAGATATGGAAGTGATCAACAATGAGGAATTCGAATCTTTAGATGAAGGATCTGACCAAGACAGAGAGAGAAGAGCTCTTATCAAGAATTTGGGAAAAGAAAAAAGGTGCAGCCTTGGGGCAATTGATTTGCATGCACTAGAATCAAGAATGAATATTTTCTTTAAAAAAATAACAATGTAATTCTTAGGGCACAGTGTAGAGGAGTTGTACCTGTCACCAATAAAGGCCAAGTGGGTAGCTAGGCTACCATTTCAAAAAGAAAGGGTAAAGAATTAAAGACACAAAAAGTAACATGTGGGTGGTATATTCATGCATCTAGGTCAAATCCTGAATCTGGCTGGTTGATAAGGACCTTAAATCAAACTCACACATGTTTACAAACAAGGAAACTCAGGGCTTGTACTGCCTCTTTAATCAGCAAGAAAATCCTTGATCAAGTTGAGGCAAATCCAGATATACCTTTGAGAGCCATACATGATCACTTTCAAAAGACTTACTAGGTGGGTATTTCGATGGACAAGGTGTTTAGGGCAAAGGATAAGGCAAGAAATCATGTCACTGGGGACTACACAAAGCAATATGAACTGTTGATGGACTATGTTCTCAAACTTCAAACTACCAACCCAAACACCATAGTTAAAATAGATGTATGCTCTAAGCCTAACCCTGATTCCCCAACCAGGCAGTTTAGAAGAATTTATGTGTGTTTGGGTCCACTAAAAAAAGGTTTCAAGGCATGCCTTAGGGACTTATTAGGTTTTGATGGTGCTATCATGAAAGGACCATTCCCTGGGCAGGTCCTTTCAGCAGTTGGTCTTGATTCCAATAATGGATTTCAGCATTCTTTATATGTACGGAACCCTTGTGACATATACTATAACTTGGTTAAGATATTTATTCTAAATAGTCTTCTATCAAAAAGTCATTTTTGACGTTTACTGTCTCTAAATTGACTAGACCGAATTTGCGGGCGTTACACCTTCAAAAAGAGACCAAAAGTTCCAAATTCAACTTTGAAAGGAGATTTGAATAGCGAAGACTATGAAGATGGAGAAATTATAATGAAACCCAAAGGTGTGGTGTTTCAAGGGAAAAATATGAATGGAGGAAAGAAGAAATACTTCTTCTACATAGATGTCAAAGAAATGTATTCTAATCAGAATCTTTCCAGCATCCTTCTCTGGATCAATAAATGTAAGAAGAATTTGAATGAAGATAAAGCGATAATTAAGAAGATTGTATGTTGGTATATGAAGATTCGAATAGTACTGATGACAATGATAAAGACACTACCCACAGTTTGAAGATTCAATATTCACCACAAAAGGGGAAAGTGTAGAGTCAAAGATATTGTGATGTATCGAAGTCTAGGTAATAGTCAAAGTCTTTATTGTTGTTTGTATCGAAGGTTTCATTACTTCGGTATATGTATCTATTTTATCATACATATTTGTTGTAACCCTTTAAGTGTCAAAGTCTTGATTTTTTTGTAGCTGTCGAGGGCACTATATATAGTGTTGTTGCTTAAGTCATTTGTAACTTTCGTACTCTCTCACTTTCACACATGTACTTTTGCAACCTCCAAATAATATTAGTTGAAACAAGATCTTATTTACATTATCATGTTCATATACATTCAGATAACATATTTTGATGGGCAAATGTCATATTAGCCCAACCAACTTATCACGTTTGTTTTAAAAGGTCACTAAATTATTTTATTGGTACATAAAGGGAATAAAGTAGAATGTGACATGTTGAAATCGTCCCTTAACCCCTTATAAGAGGTCACTTAATTATAATAATAATATAAATTAAAACAAATTAAAAAAAAAGACAAAAGAAAACTAAAACGTTTCCATATGGCTTTGCCCTCTTCTTCTTTCAATCGATGCCGACTTCTACTCATCATCTTCCTTATCCCCCTTTCTCTTCTCTATTAACACTTTGCTGCCAAAGACCATAAATGATTCTATTATGAGGTCTTCATTGGTGTTTATGAACAAAAGGATAAAAAAATACTCCATCTCAACTGTTACTATTCATCGTCATCACCAAGATCAGTGAACAGTGATGAATTAACAACACTCCCATTCATCAATGCTAAATCGCTTCATCACTATGGGCTCCCTGATACACGCCTTATTGAACCCTTGTAAATACTCACCTTAATCCCCTTGATTTCATTAACTCAATCTCGAACCTCTACAAGACAATCATCCATTCTTCGTTTTAATCAGAAAGTTGTGGTCTATACTTAGAATAATATGCACTATTTTGTGTAATTGGTGATCCGAAGTTGCTTCAAAGAAGTCTGCAGTCGGCTCGGGAACACACTGTTGACATACATTCAAAGGTTGTACTCTCTCTATGTGGCTACGGTATGAGAGGATAGAAGATGAGCTTATGGACATTTCCGACATGGATTGTATCGGTAAAGTTTTCGAATGCCCGAAATCCACTTTGATTGATAGCATGTAGGAATATCATATGTAATGTTGAACTACACCAAAGCTAGGTCAAATTCATACACTTGTTATGTGTTTTGAGTTTGATTCTTTTGGGGATTTTGTTGTTTGGTGGGTTATTGCTATATTTTCTTCAATTATGTTTTTGTAGTTGATCTCAAGTCTTAATTTTGTTTTCTAGCATCTTAGCCTCTAATGTTGTTATACAATTAAGTTGCTTCAGTTTGTTGGGAGTTGCTTAGACTTAATTCCATTAGATTTGGATGGATGTTTGTTTGCTTTAAGGGCTCGTGGAACTATGGCTCATAATTGTTATTGGTTTTGAGAAGATAAACTTCACAAAGTTTTATTGTGAAAAGGTAACCAAGTAGGAACAAAGGTGCTACAATGGAGCAGATTACACATGTTACCTGTTTAACCAGTACCAAGTAAAATAAGGACCATTTAAAACACTAAACTCATACTTCATTCCCTTTATGTACCAAAAAAATAATTTAGTGACCTTTTAAAACAAATTTGATAAGTTGGTTGGGCTAATATGACATTTGCCCTGTTTTGATTGATTACTTGACTCATCAGAATACTTGAACCATGTTGTTTTAGATGACCTATTTTATAAGAGTTATATAGATTATCTAATGATTTCAAATTATTTTGGAATATTTCATAATCCTTTATTTACTATTAATTAATTAACAAAATAAGTCCCTTAAATAAATATATTTTCAAATCTATTTTATTTTGTTATTGCGTGTAACCTAAAAGGACATTGTTATTTATAGTAATATTATCGGACTTTGTTATAATTATGGACACTAATCTCCATCCGTAACTTTTTTTTTATTTAATGTGAAATGTTTGTGTTTTAAAAAAATATATAATTTATTTAAGGTTGAAAAAAATCAAAAATGCATCTTGTGTGCTAGGGTGCTACCACTCTTTATGAAATATTAAGACTATTGGGTATGAGTCCATATTATAACATCGTAAAATTGTCACATCACATTGCTAATACCATAACTAAAATGAGGGTGGTGTTGAAATGTTGCAACATGTTATAACATATTAAGAGATAGAGAGAGAAAGAGACAAAGGAAAGAAGAAGAAGAAAATTGCGATTGATTGATTTATCTCTTTCAAACATGTCGTTACCATATTTTATACGATAACATCATTTGGGGTGATGTTCATGGTGTTATGACTGTGTGTTAAGGCTGGCACATCAGTTATAATGACATTGTGATGAACCGTACCATATGATCTAAAGAAAACATGCTAATGAGGTGACAAAAAAATAAATGTGACAGCACAAAAAATAATGTGACTACACTAAAGGAGTAAGGTGTTAGCTCTCTCTTCCGTCTAAATAATAGGGACATAATACATGGCACCATGGTGGCTATCTGCCGGCTTGAGGAAAAGAGAGCCGCTAAAGGCGATCAGGTGACGCGGCGGCTAACCTGTCCCACACACGCTCTCGACTCCACCTCCCCATTTTTTTTTCACGAAATTATTCAACCAAATAGTAATTCGAAATTGGGGAAAAATTGAAAACCTCTTTTTGATCTCTCTTGACTTTCCGAGACATCTGACGACCGCCATGACGACGGAGGAACCACCGCTCTCCGCATCAACAACGTCACTTCTAGATAAACCTCTTCACCAACTCACAGAAGACGACATTTCCCAACTCACTCGCGAAGACTGCCGCCGGTACCTCAAACAGAAAGGTTTACATCCTTCCGGTGGTTGTTTGGTCTATTTTATTGGTGTTCTGGTGTGTGTGTGTGTGTGTGTATTTTTAGATGGATTGTTTGATGCCGATACAGGAATGAGACGTCCGTCGTGGAATAAGTCTCAGGCGATCCAGCAAGTAGTTATGCTCAAGGCGTTACTTGAACCTACACCGGACTCGGACGGTTGCCGGCGGAAGCTCCACATTACCCATCTGCAACAGGAAACCCCAAACACGCGTGTACGTTTGGATTAATTAATCATCTCCACTCGTTTCCCTAATTTTTAATATAATGTATGTAGTAGTATTATTAAACTGTTAACAAAGTTAGCAGCATACTTGTCGTTTTGTGCTTTTGCATATTATATTATTATCTGATCCGCGATTACTTTGTTTTTGATCAATTTAATATACGAAATGTAGGCTCAGAAAGGAACAAGTGCGGATACGGAGGTCTCTGTTTCAGCTGATGAATCAGTACCTGGTCAGCGCCATGACATGGATCAATCGGATCTTTTTGGTGATAATAATTTTGTTCTTCCTGGGTAACTTCTTAAGTCATTTTACCCTATCAATGTAATAACCATAGATGTTTGAGGCCAATGCCTTGATGTATTAACCAAGATCTATTTTCTTCTTGCCCATTCCACCTTCAAATGACTTTCCCTTGACTTGTGAGTTGTGTCATGTTGTCTTTCTCTCATTGTATACTTATTACTGCAGTGCATTTGGTTGATGATGCATGAATGAGTCGTGTGATGCTAAATATTCACAGAAAGATTAAGATTGCATTACTTTATGGTTTTATTATTTATTTATTGATGTGACTATCCGCAAAGAAGATATGTTCTAAGTTGTATTGAATTACACTCCTGTATAACTGTATTGTCATTAGGAAGACTGCAAGCTGGTGCTATTAAATTTCTGCTTTAGGTATATTAGCAACCTTAAAGTTAGTTTCTTGTAGTTCATGATGATACAAAGCTTTGTGCAATCAAATGTTGAGGGGCTCTAATCATCAAAAGGTAGGGCATTCTCGCCTTAACTCAACAAGTAATTTATCTGAAACTAGGTTTGGGTTGGTTGAAACATTTCTCTAAACAAATTATTACAACGAAGTTACAATTGTTGGCCTTGTTATCTTACAACTTAATATGTATTGCATTTGTATCCCCTTACCTTCAATGTTCTTTACAGCTTCAGCTGGCATTAATATGAGGTCTTAGCAGTTAAACATGATTTATGATTATGAAGTTCTATTATGTCATTTTGTGGATGTGAATCGTTCGTATCATTTTTGTCAAGTTTACATTGCTAGATGTTAATCTATTACATATATCTGGAGCCACTTCAAAAACCCGAATGGTCAAAAGAGTAAATGGGTATAACTTTAATGGTCAAATATCACATAAACACTTATCTCAATTAATGGGAATTGGAGTATTTTCTGAAGCATCTTCTCATTCAAGGTGATAGATATATTATAGTTTGCATGGGTTTTAAAGTTTATTTAGGAGTTGGAATGTATCTGAATCCAATAAATTATGTGTCCACGCTCCACACCACATTGTCATTCACATTTTCAAAAAGATTAATTTCAATTCAATGAATAATGAAAATGTTCACGTAACCATCTTCAAGAAAAAAAAAAGCGTATCTTTCTTTCTTAACATTGTGTCTTGATCAACATGTCTTTCATATGAAAACATGGTTTCTTTTGTTCTTCTTTGAGATAAATTTTTTTTGCTTGCATTTTCAGGATTACTGGTGTGACAGATGAAGGAAAAGGACAGATGACAATTTTCTATAGTGGCAAGGTGAATGTCTATGATGATGTCCCAGCTGATAAGGTAACACAATACTAATATTTTGCACCATTTTTATTTTCCTATATTTTTTTAATATCACTGACTGAGTGATTTTAGGCACAAACTCTATTCAAGCTTGCTTCAAGCCCACTACAGTTTCATCAGGATGATGGAAATATGACCACATTTCCCCTTCCATTCCATTTGCAACCTCCAACTATATTAACAACCACAGAATCATCTGTCATGCACTTGCCCACATTGCAAACAGGTACCATTTCTGTTCTTTTGATATATATATGTATGTATGTATATGAATTATGAGTTTGTGCTCTACAGTAAGAAAGACAGATAAGTCTAGGATGCATAGAGAAGAAATCAGCATATTTCATGAGGAAAACTCTGGTAAATATCATATTTCACAAAAGTCTTTTTTTCTTCCTCTTTATGCATAAGTAACAATCTAAATAGATTATGGTGAGACAGGTGAAGAAGTTTCAGGAAGAGGAAGCAGAAAAGCATCAGTGCAGAGGTATCTTGAGAAGCGGAAAGATAGGTAGGTAACAAGTGAATGTTTGTGTGGTGAGTTGTTTCTGATTTTGTTGAGTGTTAGTTGAAGGTTTAAGAGGCAGAACAAACTAAAAGCCAGTGAATGTGGCAGCAGTAGCAGCTTCCATCATGTTTTCTTAACCCATCACAACGAAAACGAGCAGTCATTATCAACTACGACTTCACCACCTAACGAACCAGTTTGAGCTAAATGGGAATTTTAACGTATTTTCCCAGGTAAGTTAACACATACATATTTTTACCACATTAGGATTTAGGAGTCAAGTGCCTTATTTATTTATTTATTACAGGAAGGAAATCAGAATAGGAGAAGGTAAATGCATGTATATTTCAAGTGGAGATAGTGTTAGCCTGTTAGGGTTGCTGAGTAGATATATGAGATTGTTGTAGTAGGCCTTTCAGGTGCTTGCTTCTTTTATTACTCCATTATCTCCCATTCTTCAATGCTTTTTTTTTTTAATAAAGCTTTCTTAAATTTACAGTCGGTGTAAAGATGGAAACCGACCACATCGTCTCTTTGAAAACAGCAAAAAGGTAAACTAAAAAATCGAATTGTGTTTTTGTTTTGGTTACTTTAAAAAGTCATGGGAAAATAAAATAAAATAAATCAATGACATTAACTGAACGAACTACCGTTGTAATTAAGATTTGGAATACAAATAACTTGTCAATATACAAATGTACATAAATCTAACGAGGTTGTTGTATGGATGCTAAAGAACAAGAATCCACACACATAACACAATTGGGCTACTCTTGCATGCTATAAATGTTGCTAACAACCCCAACAATGCTAACCATGATGGCTAGAACCAACATCACCCATGAGAACAACCTCTCTCGGCTGCTCAAACCATTCGACCCACCACCCAACCGCAGCGCGATAAGAGCTGGAAAAGTGAACCCTAACGACACAGCTGTGGTTGCACCCGTGAACTTAAAAGCAGTCCATATACTTGGAATCATTGTGGATGCCATGTATATAAGCATCAAAAGCACACAAGTCAACCCCAAACACCTCTTCCTGCTCTTGCACAATGGCTTTGCTCCTTTAAAAACCAACGCATCAACCGTCTGCCTTAACGAAAAATGAATTACAGGGAACACCAAAATCAAATGGAAAATGTATCCCACACGAACGATGTAACTCAAACCTTCACTAAACCGAATCGCAAGAGGCTTATCAAAATTCGTAAGAACGTCTGCTTCTGTGTTGTTCCCGAAAAGAAGGTAGCCCGCTACTGCAGTCGACCAGTAGATGAATACACATATCACAGTCGTGAGCCTCCCAACTTTGTTCATCTTTTGAGGCGAACGACCTTCGAGTTCATTGTAGATCGGTTGAACATTGAAGTGACAAACGTACGCGTTTGACATGATCGGGATCACAACCAGAAGATCAAGAATTGCTTGTTCGGAACTGAAATCCGGAATCAGTCTTGGCGGGTCGGTTTTACCTTCGACCACCATAATAAACGCGACAACACAAGCAACTATAACGAAAATGATAGCAAGAACTACAGACGCGGCTGAAGTTACACTTAAAGATTCGATTCTGTCCAATGCACATAGTGGCGCAAGAAGCACGACCAAAGCGATCAAGATGATGAGTCTTCTATTCTCCCAGAACCCATTTGCTCCAAACCATTGAATGAAAACCCCCGAATGTCTTGGAGAGCCCGACATGACGTCGCCCATGATGATCAGATAAACCACCAAAACACCGGCGTTGTTCAAAACAATGCAAATCTCAGACAAGATTCTTGCTGGTGAACCCAAGGCTTGTTCCACAACCTCCCCATAGGATGTGGCTTTGCATTGAACGGAGAAACGAATGAGTAACTCAACACTGATTTCTGACAAAATCCCCATCAACAGAATCAAAACAATTCCGGTGACCAAGCCGAGGACTTTCATGGTGGCGGGTAATGCCATGATTCCGGCACCGATTACGGTTGTGGTTAAGTTGAACACCGCGCCGTAGATTCCGGAATCGGAGCTTTTATTGGAGGGGGATAAGTTATGAAGATTAATGTCATCATCAGCACAACCATTGTCATGAATTGAAGCCTCCCGTTGTCTGCCATCTCTGCTTCCCATAATGATGATTTACCAAGAAAAACATATGAAAACCCAAGAATAGAAGATCGTTACAGGAAGATTGAAGGTTTGGGTTTGAAAGAAATTGGATGGAAAAGCAAAAGCTTCATCATTTTTGTGGGTTTGGAGAGAGAATAAAGGAGGGTACGTAATTACGAATTTCTCTATAGACGTTGACTCTTCAGATTTTGACATGTTTTTTGACCCCTTACGATACAAATATACAATCCCTAGCCGATGTCATTCTTTCTTCCAAATGCAATTGGTAACGGGTCATTCATATATGAATCATGCTCATTTGATGCCAAACACGTATTCACTTTTTGTTCATATTATTTTAAATATATATAAGTATGTTTTATGATCTCAAGATTTTAAGAAAGAGCTACAGCTTTTTTTATCCCTCTTATGACCACGTTCTCTTTCTAAAACAGCAAAAATATGAACTAAAAGTTCGATGGTCTCCATCGATTTACTCTTGTTCAGATCCACCAAAATTTCTCAATGTAACTTTTTATTCGGTAAATGATGAAGTGAATATATTTATTTTTTTTGTTTAGGTTTGTTTAAAAAATCACGAGAAAATAAATTAAAAACTATGAACCGAATTCAATGCCATTAACAAGGTGCTTACAACAACCTACTACTTTTGTATTTGGATTTTGAATACAAATTAATCATCAAACTGAAACCTTATTTATAGATTCCCACATTCTTAATGCTACAACACTGATTTTGTTTTGTTCAAAGATACAATGCCTCTTTAAAAGGCTATGATAAAAAATAAAAAATAAAAACAAAAAAATGTTATATAGCTTTACCATTAAGTCAAACAGAAACAAACACCTTATGGCTTCAACTATCTTGTCATCAATGCAGTCGGATGCTGGTTTCCTAGAATGTATTTGGTCATTGAACTTTAATTCCCAAAAATCTATCCATAACATTTTTAAAAGCCTGTTGCATGTTTATAAATAATAAAACATGTTACATCATAATCATATGTAATATAATTAAAAGTATGTAATGTTGTACGAACCTGGCATGAAAATGACTCCTTTCTGTTAAGAAGTTTATCCATTACAGCAAACTGATCATCAAATACACCATAAAATGCTCTGTAGAATTCATTCCTAAGAACCAAAATGAATGTAATCAAAATCAAATCTTCTCTCAATAAAATAAAATAAAATAAACAAATTGTTGATGATTAGAATATATACCTGTCTTGTTCATTAGTCAACTTATCCATCTCATCAAATTTTCTAGTAAGAACTTCAGCTCCTACTGGTGAAAGCAAGTGCAGTACTAAACCCTCCAAAGTTCTTGGAAAGTGATGCTAACAAATTATAAATTTTATCAAATACTAATAATTAATTAGTATCCAGATTCTTAAATATTTCATATACAAATTTATCCACTTATGAAGAAATACCATATAAAAAGCCTTGAATATGAACTCAAAAAATGTTATAAAAAAGGTTAACCAACTCTGCATTTTTGTATTTCTGCCCGCTATATAGCAGGTCATAATTCTACTTTACACTTTTGGCCCAGGTTTTAAATTTTGTTACAAACTTGGTCCAAACTTTAAAATTTTGTTACAAATATGGTTTTAAAAGTCTTAAATCTGCCCTATTTTGCATTTGCTACAAAATATCTACCAAAATTTTAGAAAATGAGCAATTCTGCCAAAAATGATAAACTCAGAGAAATGTTGACAATGTGGACTCACCAACATGGCAAGAAACATTTTCTGAAGATTAAGTGGTTCAAGAGCCCATAAAATATTAGCAACTGGATCTTCCTCCAAGTAATACAATTCTGAGATTTCAATTTTTTTGGGCTCTGTTGTTTTCTCAATATCAGATGTTGAACTTGAATCCACTGCATTACTCAAATCAGCAGCACTCACATGATCGTGTACTAAAGAAACAAGTTCATGAAGAGATTTGAGAACACATGGCTCCAGATCATGTAGCATATTCCCACCAAAAACCTTCATCTTCTTATCTGGTAATTAAATCAATTGATTATTTTTGTTAATGATTTGATATAAATACGTAAAAAAGAAAATGTTAACTAACCTGATTCTTCATAAGAAGGCTTATCACTCACACAAGGGATAGTCTTGCACAGCATTCGATTCTGTCCAAATCATAGAAAAAGATACAATGTTGAATTAAAATTAATGCAAAATACATAATATTTGAAAAGGGTGATACTTAATTACTTATACCATTTCTTTATCAGTCAGTCTTCAAGATTACCAACACATGAAACATGGAATGAAAGATAAAAATAAGTTTCTGTATCATATTCTAACTAAACATGTAAAAAAAAAAAAATTTTAAAATACCTTTTTAATATCCTGCGCAGATAATACGAATCCATGTGTTCTGACATGCCAGACATCATTTCAGACCTCCACCAGAAGTTAACAGCAATTGTTAAACTTTCACTGTCAACTTGGTGAAACCTGATCAATAAAAGATATACAAAATCAGAAACAAGGAATGAAAAATATGATTATATATGAGAATGTATGAAATTCCAAATCTTACCACCCTTCAGGGATAAAAAGTGCATCGCCTGAATTCAGAATCACTCTCTGTGAATACTTTTTCAAGTGTTCTGCTCTTGGATGAAGAGAAAGATCAGGTTCATCCATGGGGACACCACTGGTAGAACATATATAATCAACACCAATACTCAATAGAAACAAAAATATCATCTTTTTTAACACATAACTAGTGTAATACACTAATACCTGTGATTTGAAGCCTCCCCATACAAAGGCATTGGATACAAGAAAGGAGTTGATGAAGGGGGCCATAGGTCAACTAAAGTTTGACCAAACAAGAAAAAAAGATTTTACAAAAGCATCAAAAACAACAAAACCTTAATAAGTGTTAAAATTAAAAATAAAACCTTGTTTGGTACCAGATACCACACACAGAAGGTTATGATGTGGATCATAGTGAGTGCTTGATCTTGTTTGAGCACCATTCATCCATAGATTGATAGAAGCCAAGGTCTTTGTCTTCAAAAATCGAGGCTGTATAAAATGGAACAGGTGTCAAGATATGAGGATTCTTAGGTGGAAAGATTGTTATGGAAATCAGAGATAATGGTGTAGAATAGATTACTGTCTGAATGTCTTCTATAAGATTTCCTATCTGAACCCTTTCTTCTTTCTCAGTATTCATAATTGGTACCTATATCAGTATACACATACTTTGCATCATATGTATATACATAAATGCCCCCCAAGTTAACGAATAAGAGAAAAAGTGGAAGTTCTTAAAAGAAGTACAGAATATACTTATCACTCAGTGCAAGCAAATAGCAACCTGTGCCAAATAAATCTGATCTTGCTCTGTTTCAATGGTAGCCAGATTTGAAACATCCTTGCAGTATTCGATAAAGGTAGATAAAGGCAACTGCACCTATAAAAGGCACAAAACAAATGTAGTAATTAAGTGGCATTTGAATCATAACCTCTACATTTAACAAAATCAGGTATAACTTGTTAAGAAAAATACCCTCTCATGATTTCTAATGTCACCATAAAAGACTGGTGCAGTTTTAGACAGCATTACTTCCACGGTTGATGCCCCTGCTAGTCCCTATATATATAAGCAATGGTAAATTTTGAACCTATATTCAAGTCTATGCTAACATACTTCATAAAACCATGTATAATAGATGCAGAATTGTTGTTGTTGGAAGACATATGTAGAAATGTATTCATCCCACTCTGGAGAAGTAATCATACCAGTCGATGAATTGAGAATAAACTCATAAATGAAAAGGCTATCAAACAGTGAGATACTTAGATGTTACAGTATGCAATACACACGTATTTGTCGCTTCATCAGTTCGATCCAAACCCCTAATATGGATGTTGATTCGCTATACAACTAACTATGAAGCTGAAATACGAAACGAGTGTTGAAGACAGACCTGTAAGTAATCAAGACCCCCAGTGGACGGATTCCACTTACTGGAAGCCTTCCAATCGTTGACGCATCCATGAAAGACCTTTAGTTAACCAGACAAATTCAATAAAAGAGAATAGTTAACTTGAGTGACAAAGATCGGGAATATGAGTAAGTAAACTGGTTATTCGTAGATTGGAATATTACAGCAGGGACATTTTTAGGTTCAATTAGGGAAGTGAATTCTTCAGCTGATGGAATTGCGTCTAGTATGGTGATTGTGATTCGAACAGAATTTTCTTCCATTTTTTGCTTACGAGTTGCAATGAAAACTGGAAACGGGGTTTAGGCGTTCCTAAAACTGCTTCGAATAGCTATCGATTTACATGCCACGTATTATTAGTAGAGTGCTAAACTAAGAACCTTCTGCGGATTTATTTTAGGTAAATACTATATATATATATATATATATATATATATATATATATATATATATATATATATATATATATATATATATATATATATATATATATATATAGTTTAGTTGAAGTCTTTACGAATAAATGTTTTATTTTTATTATAACAATAACATTGTTGTTAAATTTGATATAATAATTCGTATATTAAATTGATATAATATATATATATTGATTATTTTGAATTATATGATAATATATACATCTATTATAATTGAATAATCTCAATCATTTGAATGACTTCTACCCGTAAGTTACACATAAATAAAATTAAATATATATAGTTTAATGTTATTTATAGTTGTTGTTATTGTTAATTAATTTTTTAAAATTTATTGGCTTAATGTTTTAATTTTTGTCATTATAATTATTTAAAACATCAAACATCGTTTTTTAATTTTAAATGTAATAATATAATCATTTATACAAAGTTATTTTTAACTATTATTATTGTAAGTTATTTTAAGCTACTTATTTGAAAACTTTTAACGATTATAAAAATATCTTTAGGAAATATTTTAGTTAAATTAAGGTTACAATTTAGTTTTAGCATTTATCACTACAATTTATCACTTTTAACTACAAAATATTCTTTTGTTTTTTAAGTGGAATCGAAATTTATATTTAAGTTGACACTGTAATGTTATATTCAGATTAACAATTTAAGTATTTTGTCCAAACTGATCAAAAGTTGCAGCTTTAAACTGATAATGGTTTACATACAACAACATTTTAAATCTAATAAATTTAGTATAATATGTTAAAAGTAAAAGAAATAACATTATAAGTAGAAGTAAAGATATTATTTTAAAATTGAAATTTAGTTTATTTATGATTGCACTTTAGGTGTAATATTTATTTAACCTTATTAACCAACTTATAATCATTATTAGAAAGACACTACAATTTATCACTTTTAACTATTTATAAAATATTTTTAGGGTTGTTTAAGTTAAAGTAAAATTTATATTTAAGTTGACCATGTAATGTTATACTTAAATTAATAATTTAAGTATTTTATACAAATTGTTCCAAAATTGTATCTTTAAAATGATAATGGTTTACATCCAACAATATTTTAAAACTAACTAATTAAGTATGATATGTTAAAAGTTAACAAATATAACTTTATAAGTAGAAGTAAATATATTATTTTAATATTGAAATTTAGTTTATATATGATTACACTTTAGGTTTGATATTTATTTAACCTTATTAAACAACTTATAATTATTATTAGAAAGAAATTGAAAAGTCATGGGAGTTTCAAATGAATGTGGTGAAAGGAAAAATGCATCGGAGTTTCAAATGAATGTGGTGAAAGGAAAAATGCTTCCTTTATAAGTATATAAAGACTAGTATGAAACAACCTGTTTAACCTGTGGTTGATGGATATAAAAATAATCGATAAATTTTATTTTTACATAACATCTTATTTTATTTGTTTTCGTTACGATAAATCTATTCTAAGGATGTTTGGATAGGGAAAAAAAAGATGGTGTTTATCGTTTATTATTCTCACCGCAATAAGTTAAGTTTAAATGTTTAGATAGGAAACCTTAAAAATCAGCTTATTGTGGTAGGAATAATCTAAATAAGCTGATTTTAATAAGCATCCCCTTTTTGCTTATTGCTTATTCCCACCACAAACACTTTTGTAAAAACTGTTTATTCTCACCACAATAATCTAATAAGCTATAAGCTAATTTATCCAAACACCCCCTCAAATATAGTTATATCATTTATATAAATTCTTTTTTTTTTTTGGATGATGCAATGGAATTGATGTGGGTACTAGGGATGAAAATTGGTCCAAACCCGGACCCAAACCCAGAAAACCCGGAACCGGTTTACGAAATTTTATAGGATCGGAAATTGATCTGTTATATAGGAACCAGTTCCGGTTTGGTTTCAGATAAAGTGGGTCTAGAACCGAAAAACCCGAAAACATCAAAGTGAGTAGGGTGAAATTGAATAAAGTAGGTTTAGAACCGAAAAACCCGAAAAAGCCTTAATTTTTTGGTATTTACTTACTACTTAGCGGGTTGAATTTTGAAAAATCAGAATCTCTTTCAACATAGTTTTCAAAACATTCACATTATCAGAGTTTCCCATAAATCATAAGTCCAAAACACGAGGATGTGTACGGTCACGCCTTCACTTTACCACGATTCACTAAAGTACCTGAAACCATAAACCAAAACTGTAAGCACGAAGCTTAGTGAGTTCCCCCAAAGTATCAACACCCAACCAGATAACATATACAAATAACAGCATGTATACAGAGCCTTCAGTCTGACTGGAACGCCCCACCGGCCTACAGTCTATCTGGTACGCTCTCATAACCTACAACATTACTGGTACGCCACCTCGGGCCTTCAGCCTATCTAGAACATTCTCCGGGGCCTTCGGTCTGACTGATACGCCCCACTGGCCTTCAGTCTATCCGAGACGCCCTAGGTCTGTTGGCCTTCAGCACAAAGCAGGTCCGCCTCAACCCAACTGCACATAACATGTCGACATATACATAACAATTTAACATATAACCAGTCAACAGACAAAAAGGCAGATCTTACAGATCACTAAGCATATCATCATCTTATCTACCAGGATACAAATCTAACAGATCATAGCAACATAGCAACATCCTATCTACCAGGATATTGATCTAAAAGATCATAGCAACATAGCAACATCCTGTCTACCAGGATAGCAATCTAACAGATCAGAACAATATAATAGCATGCATAACAGGATATCAATTCAATGGGCCGGCATTGGTGCCTTCGACCCGCAAGTGCAGCGAGGACAACTCACCTCAAATAGAAGCTCCCGAAAGAAATCCCTAGCTGCTGCCCTGTCAGCTTCTCGAGCTATCAATACCAACAACACACCCAACTAGCAATTGGGTTCCACGTTATAATCCATAATACATACTTGGGGTAAAATGATCATTTTACCCCTGATAACGTGCCCTAGCAAACACGAAAAGAGTCGCGTCCAACCGCAACAGAACGCCTCAGGGCTTAGCGCACCCGACATGACAAACCCAGCAGAGCTTAGCGCCCGCTAGCGCCCCTGAGAGCAGGGCACTCTCGCAGAAAGGCTCGTGCCCTCTTAGGACATTTCCCGCTCCAAGACAAATGTTACGGTCAAGCGATAAAGCAGACGATCAGGGCATTACTGCAAGAACCAATCCCAACGCTCTGACATATATAGGAGTGATATTGCTATATTTATACATATTTTTAGGCAATATTTAAGTACATTTTTATATATTATTTGGTCATTTGCATAGAATAATGGTACTTATAAGGTTAAATTATATTTTGCAGCAAAAAAAAAGACATTTTGAAGAAAAGGGACTAAAAGCGTTGAAGAATGGAACCTTGGAGGTTGAAGGCTTGAAAGACAAGAAAAACACCCAAAAAAACGTACTCACAACGTGAACAGGTGATGGTTCACGACGTGAATAAAGAGAGATTGAAGATAAGCATCTGGATGAAGGAATCCTTGTCGATCACGATTACCTCGAGTTCACGACGTGAGTTTTGAATTCTCACGACGTGAATGATGAATTTGAAGAGAATATAAATATCTTTGCCCATTACGATTGGAGGGACTTTTGGCTGGCTTAGAAGGGTTCCTGGAGACGAAATTCAGAGGAAAAGGAGATCTGGAAGCTAGTTTTAACACCAAGGAAAAAGTTCATAATTTGGCTTTATAGATTGGTACACTTAAACATGTCTTTGATTATAGTTTTTGTTTGTTTAGTTGTTAGTATGTCCAACTAAATCTAGCTGCTTCTGTTAGCTAGATGAAGCTGGAACTCATGGTTTTAATGCATTAGATTTGACTTTACTTGTTGGTGATATGCTTGTGTTGATTGATTTTACCTAGCATGCTTTAATTAATTAATTCTTGTTATGTGTAGTTAAGTGAACACAAATATGCATGAATGTGAATACCTAATAGTATAGTGAGCACTAGTTTATTAGAGCTAAGATCAAACCAATCTTAGATAAGTAATTGAATCATTGAATTAAGTTGTGTTAGAGAACTCATATTATGACTGTAATTGTGTTTTAATTAATCAATCTTCATGGCTCCAATCTTATTTAATAATTGATTTTGTGTTAACTATTGTGTGACCATACATAGATTTACATGAATTGATTAATAATTAGTAGATTTAGAACTAAATTGTTAATACTTCTTTAATTGGTAACCAACAGTAATAGTCTTAGCTAATGTATAACCATTGAGTGACAGCGGATTCGAACTAACAGAAGTGTTTTGTTTATTGATTGAGTTTTTGTTAAAAAAATTAAGTTCATCTAAACTTGCAAAATTAGATAAAAAAAAAACCTTTTTTAGCTCATTAGTAATTAGGTTAGTTTAGTAATAAATAAATTAGTCAACACCGTTCCCTATGATCGACACCCAACTTACCAAACTATTCTATAATTCGACTAGGTACACTGCCTAGGTGCATTTTAGTTAGTTAGTTAGTTATGTTATAAATATTAAAATTAGTGGGTACTTCCGTGCTCCTTGATGAGCACGATCCTCCAATCAGCGCTCCTGATCGTGTCGCCTCTGGCGATCCTGTCCCGTACGGACGATCAGGAGCGCCTAATATAAAAGGCTACACCCACATCCCCGACAGGTAAGCCATCTTGTCCAAGTAACATACACCAAACCCTATAAAACCTAACTGACTTGACCGTCGGAGCGTCTTTCCGGGAGCTCCTCCTGGAAAACGGCTGACGACCTTCTCTTCGTTGTAACCTTGCAGGAGCAGCAAAGCAATCGTTGCCAGAGTTCGAGCAATCTGAGATCAAGGTCGCATCATTTGGCGTTATCCGTTGTGTGACGAAAAACAAAACCAAAAGCACACCATTCATCATAAAGAAATGGCATCTGGCGACACCGGAGGTACTAGTGGGACACTAGCCAGTCCCATTCTGTGAATGAGGTCGTTAGAAGAAACGCCATCACCCATAGTAGTCGCTAGAGAGGTGCCAGATGAGGGTGGTTCGGTAGTAACCTTCGAACCACCAGATAGACAACAACTGTCCGACGAGGAACACCTTTCCTCCGCCGCCGTCCTAACAACAATCACTCTAACGCAAACGTCTCAACTCTTGCGCTTTCAACGGTAACAACTCATGTCGCAGCACCGGTCCCACCCCAACAGCCGATGCCAATCCAGATGACAATGCCACAACCCACATTTTTTCAAACACCGCCACTGGGCCAACTGGCAGCGGCGCAACTGGTAGCTTCTCAGATACCACCGTTGTTTAATACAATGATGATAGATCAACAAACTGTTGGGTTTTGAGCATTCTAAAACTCCTAAGTGTACATGCAAACCTAAATACTTTGGATCTATGTTTTCTCTATTATACATGCAAATATGAATATTCCAAGGTATTACCCTAACTATAATACAATTCCTTGATACTTGGGTAAGAAAATAGATATAATACATACATTGTTGATGTAGCTTGACTCCATGAAGCTCGAGAGCCTAGTGCCCCAAGTGTGACACCTCAAATGGTTCACACAACATCACCAACATATGGAATAACCATGAGAAGAAGACACATGAACTCTAGAAATCGGCTAGCCCTCTTGTGTATACACTAGTGCTCAATTTCACCAACCAATAGGGTCTTTATATAGTGTGGCTATTAGAGTTACACCATGTAACTCATGACTTTACCCATTCCTTATGCTCCATGGGTTTTAACCTCCATGGAGTATTCATGGGTCACCATATGGGTTAAACCCAACGTAAGGAATCTTGGATCATAAGCCCACATATATAAGAATGAATGATTTACACAATCAATCTCATATATTTAATTAGTCTCTTTTAATCACTAAGTTAAGTCTAAATTAATTCTTGACCAATACTAATTAAATAACATGATTTCATATTAATATGTTAGAACTTATAATATATTAATATGTCACAAATGTCCTCTTCTCACAAACGGTCTATCCAAATGTTCCGATGCCATGCAACCCAAATGTACCATGCCGAGTCGAGTCAAGTACATATCAATTATATTTATGGACTTAGACACTAATCCAATAGTTTCCCACTTGGATAAGTCTAAAACTATTATTGTGTATGACTTCAAAAACCAACTGGCAATCATAGCTCTCAAAAGCCGTTGTCGAACTCTGACCTTGTCGATGAACTCTGACCTTTGTCAATGACTTGTCCATTAGATAAGGGATCATATATTCCTCCATTATATATATATATATATATATATATATATCATATGGACTGAGACATGATTAAAATCATTCTCTTTGTCCATTTATTGTTTTCCGATTTCCGATTTATGATGACTGACTGACTGAACAGATCAAATCAATCCTGGCTTGGCCAAGAACTCACATGTATCATCATTAAATCATCGAGGGGCCCACAAATATCGCTTTTATCCTGAAGGTAAAAGGAATGGATAAACTTCGACTCATATAGCTTGTTTTACTACTTGTTGAATCATACACAAATGTATGTTTTATAACATCGAGTTACCAATATGGTTTCGTGCAATCAATGTATAACCAACTTATAGTAACAACTCATATCTCTAGGTTTGAAGAATATAAGATATTATCATCTCATGATCACTCGTGATAAAATTCATGAAGTGATTCCAATGAGCGTGGGTTGAATCCAATACTCAGAACTTATGAGCACTCATGAGTGTTGTAGCACCACTTTGTCCAACATCTTAGACCTCTACAAGCCAACCCATGACAGTCTTGATTCATATCTACTTCCAACATATGACCGACTGTTGATGGTTTGAATAACTTAGTCATTCAGGAAGATCGACCTAGTTATTCTGGAAGTCAAAACATGCAAAGTGAAACACAAGAATAATCAAATCCAATATGGTCTCGGAACTTATGAATATAAATAAAACACTTTTTATTTATCACCATATTGATTACCCATCATTCATTGCATACTGTTTCAAACTATCAACTTTATACTTGAATTAAAACAATAGTTGTCCCATGCTCCAAGCATGTACACTATGTTTTTTTCTAAACACTAGTCATGTCATACTCCAAGTATGCACACTAAGGTTTTCTATGATCTTTACTTTGTGAAATAGATCGATTGAACATAATTCCAAAGATTCTCATTTCACGGTCCCAATTCCAAATTTCTGCCATTTACCTAAATTTGTTCGATTCTAAACTTATATGCATTGGTCCTCTTGTAATGATTATGCACAAAGTCACAAAGACTTGTCAACATACATTACAGAGTATTCCAATGGAGATCAACTCCATGGAACCGAAGTCTCATATTCAAAGTTCATTGCCTTTGAACATTCTTCATGCATTAAGTTTCCTAATCTTACACAGATTTGATGAATAACTTCCACCTATGGGAGCAACTCCATATTCCCATTTTAACTATCACTTCTGAACAAGAGTTGCCTCTTTTCAGAATCTGTCAATATAGTCCTTCCAAAAATACTTCCAATTGTCCTTGAGCAACCAATCTTTGGTAACCCCTAGATTGTTCTCAACAGTTGCTTAATCATTTTAGTCATATCCAATTCAAGACTTTTCCCCTCTCAATGCCCCAGGCATTTGGAAAATTTTAGAAATGATGAGTATTGTAGCACATGCAATCGATCCTATATCCGAAGCATATGGGAATCGATTCATGTTGTCTCACATAAAGACATGATACTAGACCAGTCATTTTGCTACAATATTTCTAATTGCCAAGTTCTCATAATTCAGATTATGAAAAGGGATGTCGTAATCATAATCGAATTTTAGAACGCAAATATGTACCCATATATAGAATTTCCATATGTTGAGCCATTCCAACATAATATTCATATATATGCTTGACTAAATTTGATTAAAATCTCATGATCTAAGCTTATAGGTTTGAGATGAAATATAATTTCCTCTCCCTTAATTATAGCAAAACAACTTTTCAACCCCCTGCAACTTCACGAATTGAAACTTTTGTTTTCTATAATTAACATTGTTGTCTAGTAATAATTATCATGATCCCACTGACATGGTGATTATTTGCACAACACTTATGCTCCCACTAGCTTTGACATGTACTCGGAAATCAGCTGGACTTCTAGAAATCAATATTTTATTGACTTTCTTACCAAAGTTCAGACTTCTGATACGAAATGCTTTGACAAGCTTTATCAAAATCATACACCTTTCCTTAGATAGCACCCATGTGTGTCTAAACAATTTCAGAACTATGAAAAGGGATGCTGTAATCATAGTCTCAATTGTTTAGACCTTTTTCATTTCTCACAAGTCCTTGTTAGTGTGCCGGTTAACCACACATGCTCCGCTAACGACTTTGAGAATGCAAATATCACAATTGCTATCTAGTTAAAATCTACTTAGTGAAAGTGTTTCCTCACCATCATTTCCATGAATCGGAGAGAAACCTTATGACACTTAGATTTTATGGTGTATGTGTTCTTATCCATGTGGATTTGTCAAAACCATAATCACAAGAGAAGGATAATGACAAATCCAAACTCATATGGACTGAACTCAATCTGAATTTCTTGCCACCTGGCAGCTCAAGGGTCTGTCATTGCTTCCAAGTTGTTATGCAACCAATTGAGAACTCTAAGAACTCATATGCAAATCCAACTTTAAATGGAATGGGCACAAAAATAGAAATATGTCAACACGTTAGGTTATAAACCTCACGTCGTGTGCTAGTGTTAAACTACAAGTTTTTATTCTTGATTATATCTTGAAATTCTTTTAAGGATGTTTAAGACTCCCACTGTCCTTTAGACATATAAGACTATCTTGCCAAATATTAAAGAGATAGTGCAGATTCTTTATCAAGACAAACACTTCACACACTTGGACTAAGTTGGTCTTTGTTTAATCTAAAACATCACAACTTACCAATTCAAATGTACAAGAGTAGGACACTTTTACTCTTACACTTGACAAGTGTTTTAAACCTTTCTTTAAGATATGTCACTCAACTTACAGTCTTGGAATATGACTCTAAGACTTGTTTTGGAACGAAGTATGAGTCATCTTCTTGATTTAACCATTCCAACAATTCAAGATTCCTCTTCTTAGTCATAAGAATGCACTAAGATTTCCTTAGATGACTAATTGTGGTATGATTTCTAAATCATTAAGATGATCACAAAACCTGATACTAAAGTACTCTCCCATCTTTTTTCAGATTTTAGAAACATTTATCTTTTCTGCCTAATTTGATTATTCCCATTTGTTCTGCCATACATCGACATTTTTCCAATATTTCATAATTATACTTAAACTTCTAAGTATAACCATATTTACTAAACTTTAGTAATCATGACGAATAATCTTATTGATCTTTTGTAGTGGTCATAAACAATGCACAAGAATGTGTACTCAATCTCTTAGTCCTTTACTTGACTCACATATACATGTGAATAAGGAACTAGTCTTAATTTTCCAAAGCTGAAAGTTCTCATTCATCATACTGTACAACTTGTATGATTCCAAGTTTCTATCCAACTGAAAACTTAGGTGATGAGAAGTTTTCCTTATTTGGTAAACTTAGACACTACCACAAATGAAAGAATCAAATTTATATTTTCAATATTGCTAGAAACATACAAACATAAAATTTTCATAAATACCATTGCAAGGAGATATAAAATAAAGTAAAACAAACTTTTATTTATTTATCAATTGCGGAAAAAACTTTTCCTTACAATGAAACTTTAAATGAAAATAATGCTATTACATGTTTCCTAGCAATCTATCATAACTCCTAAGAGTTGCTAAAGAATCTGATCTTCAATCAAGCGATAGAAATCCATCTTCGCGGTCAGATTCAACATACTCTTTCTTTAAGTTTCCTTCACTTTTCCTTTGATTATTAAAACTGTTGGATTAGTGTCTAAGTCCATAACTATTTTGGTATGTACTTGACCCGATGGTGCATGGTCCTTTTGGGTTGCCTTCACCAAAGCAACTTGATAGGATGAATTATGGAGAGAAATGATTAATTATGATTTATTAATATATTATGAGAATAATATATTAAAGGAGAAATCATATTGTTTAATTAATATTAGTCAAGAATTAATTGATAATTAAATTTGTGGCTAAAAGAGATTAATTGAACTTAAGGGACTAGAGTTGTAATTGCAATTGGGCTATGGATTACTTAATAATATATAAGTTGGATGAATTTCATGGGGAAGCCCATTGGAAATCGTCCAAGGGATATGCTAAAGCAATCCATGGGCTGCTTAGGGCTTAAGCAGTCAGATTAGGGTTTCCTAGTTAAAAACCCTAATAGCCTACATGTATATATAGCACCCTTAAGCCCCAAAAACGTGGCTAACAGTTCCTCTAGGGTTTTGGACGTTTTTGGGCAGCCTCCTCTCTCCTTGTTATTCATCCTCTTGCTCTTGGTGTTTGTAAGCCATTAGAGGAGTGACACTTGTGACTCTAAGCTTTCTAAAGTCATTACAAGGTGGATTTGAGATTGTTATTGCTACATAACAATCAAAAGGTAATTCTCTAAACCCTAATTTTAGTTTATAACATGTTAGATCTAAGATTGTAAGTCTTGGATACATTGCATGTACAATAGAGAAACCTAGATCCAAGCATTAGGGTTTGCATGAGCACATAGGATGTTCTTATGGCTAAAACCCATCAATGGTATCAGAGCCTTGATTGGTTTCTGTTGTATGCGATGTCATGTTGTATTATTCTCTAAAAATCGTTTTTTTGGCCTCTGCCCAACCTGACTCGGCAAGTCAGTAGATGAACTCGGCGAGTCTGTCTGACTCGGCGAGTCCAGGGGTCAGATAGAGGGAATGTCGGGATTTCTTGCTGTTTTGCTGAAGGATTAATACCAAAAACATATTTTTATGATAAAATCCGATTTTTATTATATTTGGGTGATTATCCTTCATAAAACAAAAGATAATCTCAAATCTTTTGAATAATAGTTTCCTTATATGATAAACATGGATTATTTAAATTATTTGTTAATTATCTTGTGGGATTAGGTCAAATATAGATAATGACAAAATTAATTGTTTGATTTCTATTAGTTGTTATTTGATCCTTGTGTTGTGAAAAAGGTTTCAATTATGCCCATGTAAGTTTTATAGTTTAAATTAGAACTTAAAAGTTTTGGTTTTGAAATTTAAATAGTTAAAACTTTAATGTTTCAAAACTTTCCCTCAGGTTTTGGAATTTAAAAGTTGATTAAAAGTTTAATTTAGAAATGTTAAATTCTAAAACCCTAGTATAGTTTTGAAAAGTTCGAATCACACCCTTATGGTTTTATTAATTAATTAAAGTGTATAATTAAAGGAGGTTTAATAAATCCATAAAGTTTTGGTTCACAATTTAATTAAATTAAAAGTATAATTGTTAAATTTCACCACCTAATATTTTAAAAGTGTAAAATACACCTTATACTATATACAACATTAAAAGTCTAATATTATATATATGTATGAGTAAACAGTCAGTCTTACCGTTAGTAGGCCTCATTCACGAAGCTGGTCTATAAGGGGTGTTTAAGGAAATTGCCTATAAAATGGTGATTGAATGGGTATCCACTCTTACCCACCGCACTCTTGACTAGTGGAGGGTCGTTAGCCGAACGGGTGGGATAGGACAGAAACCTCCCATTATAAGTATAATGAAGTACAAAAGTAACTAAATGCCTTCATAAAATTCTCAATCTTAGTTACTTTAGGCAAAAGTGAATTGATGCAATCCCATGAAATTACACTTTGTGCCCTTGCGAAGACGTTAGTGGAGCGTGTGTGGTTAACCGGCACACTAAATGGTTCTAAGCAAAGGTAGCAAAGGGTGACTCAATGTTTGTCATAGTTCGGTGGAGCGTGTGTGGTTAATCGGCACATCGAATAGGTGATTGTAACATGTGGGGGCACCATGTAAGTTTGCATGGTTATTCACACCCGCTTTGTGATCCTCGGTATCCTAGTCACAAACTAGAGGGGCATATCGAGATTTAAACATGCCATTGAAAAGTTCAATGAATCTCATAAGATCTAGGAATTTTCAATAGATTTAAAAACTTAAATTTCTTTTTCATTTTTCATGGTGGAAATTAGTGAACCGTCATTCACTTACCTTCGAATATTTTGCAACTAGATTATGACATCCCTTTCTAGGTTGTAGAGTATTGTGTTGGGTCCTAGCCTTAATATCTCATTTGGGTGATTTATTAAGGACTCGATCAATCAACTAACTTGAATTTCTTTTTTCTCCCATTTTGTAGATGTCAAAGTATGACAACTATGGTCTTCCCAAATCCAGTGGAACAAGCCTTTCACATGAAGAGGATATTCCACGATTAGATCGAGGAACACGAGATCATGCTTCACTTCCTCCACCTCCTCCTATTAGTATCCCTAACCCACAAGTTCAAAAGATTGAAAAGTTCAAACTCACTCAAGCCCTTTTGGCAAGTAAACATGAAGAAGGAAAGTCAGTGTGTGCACACATCCAAGAGATGAAGTCACACATTGATAGATTAAGAATGTTGGGATTTATTGTCTGTGAGGAGCTGGCTATTGACTGGGTTCTTCAGTCACTTCCTAACTCATATAGTGAGTTCGTAAGAGAGTACCATATGATGAACCACGACGTAACCCTCATTGATCTCACCTATATGCTTATTGCTGCTGAATCAGCAATGATTTGGCGCACTAGAAAAGCAAAGTGGATTGGTGGATCAGCCTTCCAGACCTCTATGGATATAGGCAATGGCAAAGAAAGGCATGCCATGATCGAAAAGTTTGATCATAAGAGAAAGGCAAAGTCAGAAGTAGTTATGTGTGTTGTTCCAAAAGAGTCAATTTGCTTTTATTCCCAAGAGAAGGGGCATTGGAGACGAAGCTGTCATATTTACCTAAGAGATCTAAGAGATGGGAGAGTCAAAACGTATGGCTCTGCTTTAGGTAAAATCCATTAACTAACTCTTTAAGTTCCTATTCTAGATTCTTAATACATGATTTGATAAGATTACATTTCGATGTCCTATAAGATCGAAGAAAAAGAGAGGAAGCTTAAGGAAAGAAGTGAGAGGAATCTAATCGTGAAGAAATGGATTTCGATCGCATTACTTGAAGATTAGAATCTTGTGATACTACTTGGAGTTATAATAAGATTGCTAAGAAATATGTATTAACATAATTTTTCAATCGAATTGCATTGTAAGGACAAATTTTTCTGCTATAAAATAAATTTTGATTTTATATTATTTATCCTTGCAATGGCGTGTATGAAAAATTGATGTTTGTAAGTTTCTAATGGATTTGATTCTTAATTATGTTATTTGTGGAAAAGTCAAGAATTTACCAAATAGGAAAAGTTTCTCATCGCTCAAGTTTCAATTGGATAGAAACTTGGAATCATACAACAAGTATTGCATGATGAATGAGAAGTTTCATATTTGGAAATTAGACTAATTCGTTGACAAAGTGTCAAGTGAAGGACTAGGAGATCAAGTACACAAGGTTGTGTGTTGATCAAGTCCACCACAAGAATGACAAAGATATTCTTCATGTTTACTAAAGGTTTAGCGGATATGATTAAGTGTAATTCCGAGTTGATTTGAAAGAGTTTAAATCAATAGCAGAATGAATAAGAAGAATCAAGTAAACAGAAATATAAAAGTTTCTCTATTCTAAGAAGAAGGGAGAGTACCTTTTATTATGTTTTATGATAGGTCTTAATGATTAAGAACCATATCTCAATTGATCCTCTAAGTGAGTATTAGTACAATTGTATGTCTGAGAAAAGGAATCAAGAATTGAAGAAATGGTTAAATCAATAAGTCAATCATACTTCGTTCCAAAACAATTCTTAGAGTTAAGATTGTGACAATGAGTGACAAGTCTTAAGAAGGTTTATAACATTCATCAAATGTGGAATTTGAAAAAGAGGTTTTCTTATTACTGCACATTTGAAATTGGAAAGTTGTGATGTCTTAGGTAAGACAAAGACCAACTAGGACCAATTTGTGAAATATTTAGTCTTGATAAAAGCTACGCTAACTCTTGAATATTTGTTTGTCGAGAAATGTTTATTAACAAGAGAATCTTATATGTCAAGGAGTCAGTGGGAGTCTTAATGGTCTTGAAAAGTTTCAAGAACTAATCAAGAATAAACCTTATCGATCATCACTAGCACACGACTTGAGGTTTACAACCTATCGTGTTGATGCTATCTTGTTTCTGTGCCGTTCCAATCGAGTTAATTATGCATATGAGTTCTATGAGTTCTCATTTGAACGCATAAAAGGCAAGCACCTTGATCAATGAAAAGTACATTGATAGGAAAGGGTGAGTTGCTTAACTACTTGGAAGACATGGTGAGCACTCGTGTTACCATAAGGCAAGAAATCAAGATTGAGAAGGTTCGGTCCATATGAGTTTGAATTTGTCGTAAACTTTGGTTTTGACAAATTCACATGGATAGGAACACATACACCATTAAAATCTAAGTGTCATAAGATTCCCTCCTTCATAAGAATGACTGTGAGGAAATGCTTTCGCTAAGAGAGATTTTAAGAAGATACTAATTGTGAAAATTGTATTCTCGAATTCGATTATGGTTACGGTATCCCTTTCCACAATACGAATTGTGAGATTTGGCAATTAGTGTGAATTGTTTAGACACACATATGAGCTATCTAAGGCAAAGGTGTATAAGTTTAAGAAGCTTAGATAAAGGATTACATGTCAAAGCTAGTGGGAGCATAAGTGTTATGCTTATATGATAATAATCATCATGATAGTGGGAGCATAAATGTTGTGCTTGTATGATTATTAAGGCAAGTATTGCAAGTTAGCAATATTAATTATAGAAAACAAGAGTTATACTTTGCAAAGTCGTAAGGGTTGAATAGTTGTTTTGCTATAATTAAGGGAGAGAATATTATGCTTCATTTCAAATCTAAAGGCTTAGGTTGTGGAATGTTAATAAATTTAGTCAAGGATACATAGTGTGTTCTTAAATTTCGATTATGATTATGGTATCCCTCTTCATAGTTCGAATTGTAAGAACAAGACACATAAAATATTATGGCAGAAAATTGATAAAGTATCATATCTTTATGTAAGACATTATGCATCGTGTCCTATACACTTTGGGTATATGATTGATTGTCAGTGCTAATATATTTGACCATTCTAAAATTTTCCAAATGTCTAGCGCATTTAGAGGGAAAAAGGACAAGAATCGGTTTTGACTAAGATAATTAAACAACTATCAAAGGACGATCCAAAGTTCGCTGAGGATTGGTCGCTTGTGAGTAGTTGGAAGTATTGTATTGGATGGACCATATCGACATTATTATGAATAGATAAGATTCTATTAAGAATGAGTTGTCATATGGAAAACATGGAAATTGTTCCATATTAGGAGTTGGATATTGAGAGTCTATGTCTAGATTAGAAAATTTCATGCAAAAGGATGTTCAAGGAATGTACTTTGAGTGAGAGACATCACGTCTATGGAATTGTATTGTAACAATCTCAGATAGAGGACTTTGTAATTTCATTGGCAATAGTCATTGTGACTTTTGTACTATGACATTGTGAAAGGATCATTGCATAAAATGTTAGAATCTAGCATATTCTATAAGTGGCAAGAATTTGATATTCTTTCACTTGTGAAAAGGATTAGGAGTTGTGAAATGAGTATGATTGGAAATGTGTTCATTTGATATATTTCACAAAGTAAGAACCGTAGGTAAACATTGTGTGCATGCTAAGAGCATGGGACAAGTGTAGTAATAATTCAAGTAAGAAGTTGATTACCCGAAACAACAAATAACGAGTAATCAATATGGTGATAGATAAAAGGTGTTTTATTTATACTCAAAAGTTTGGGGCCATATGGGATTAGTATTATTCTTGTGTTTCACTTTGCATGTTTTGACTTCCTGAATAATTTAATTGGTTCAGAACAGTCAAATTATTCGAACGGACCACAGTCGTTCATATGTTGGAAGTAGGTATGAATGAAGACTGTCGTGAATTGGCGTGTGGATTGTCTAAAGTGTATTATACATAAGCAAATGTTTGCTGCAACGTTCATGAGTGCTTATGAATATGATTTGAGCATTGGATTAAACCCACGCTCACTTGGATCACTTCGTGGATTTTATCATGAGTGATTGGTGAGATGATAACATCTTATATTCTTGAAACCGAGATGTGTGAGTTGTATCTTGCGAATCGGTAGCACATTGATAATATGTAAACGCACCAGTAACTTGGTGTTATAAAACATATTGTTGTGTGTGATTCGGTAAGTAAGTGCAAGCAAGCATTGAATCAAAGTTTATTTGTTCCTTTTATCCAAAGTAGGATAAAAGTGATATCTTTGGGCCCCTCGATGGTTTAGTGATGGCACCTAAGCGCTTGGCCAAGCCGGGACTAAATTGATGGTTCAATTGTAGTTTGTTGTCAGTCGTCATAAATCGGAAGTTGGGAAATAGTGTAGAGGGAATGATTAAGTTCATTTCTCATATCTATACGATATCTAGAATGGAGGAATATATGATCCCTTATCTAAAGGACACGCGTATCTGATAAGATCAGAGTTGACAGCGGCTTTGGAAAACTACAATTGCAGATCAGGATCTGAAGTCATACGCAGAATAGTTATTAGACTTATCCAAGTGGGAGACTGTTGGATTAGTGTCTAAGTCCATAACTATTTTGGTATGTACTTGACCCGATGGTGCATGGTCCTTTTGGGTTGCCTTCACCAAAGCAACTTGATAGGATGAATTATGGAGAGAAAGGATTGATTATGATTTATTAATATATTAAAGGAGAAATCATATTGTTTAATTAATATTAGTCAAGAATTAATTGATAATTAAATTTGTGGCTAAAAGAGATTAATTGAACTTAAGGGACTAGAACTGTAATTGCAATTGGGCTATGGATTACTTAATAATATATAACTTGGACGAATTCTATGGGGAAGCCCATTGGAAATCGTCCAAGGGATATGCTAAAGCAATCCATGGGCTGCTTAGGGCTTAAGCAGTCAGATTAGGGTTTCCTAGTTGAAAACCCTAATAGCCTACATGTATATATAGCACCCTTAAGCCCCAAAAACGTGGCTAACAGTTCCTCTAGGGTTTTGGACGTTTTTGGACAGCCTCCTCTCTCCTTGTTATTCATCCTCTTGCTCTTGGTGTTTGTAAGACATTAGGGGAGTGACAATTGTGACTCTATGCTTTCTAAAGTCATTACAAGGTGGATTTGAGATTGTTATTGCTACATAACAATCAAAAGGTAATTCTCTAAACCCTAATTTCAGTTTATAACATGTTAGATCTAAGATTGTAAGTCTTGGATACATTGCATGTACAATAGAGAAACCTAGATCCAAGCATTAGGGTTTGCATGAGCACATAGGATGTTCTTATGGCTAAAACCCATCAAAAACATCAACATGTAACCCATTCACATCATGTAATAAAAATCTCATAATATAAACTTAACCGAGTTAGATAGTGGACTATACCTAAGGTAGAGTCAAACTTATTGGTTTTACCAGCCTTATGATCTTTCAGGTAAATTTTGTAGCTTCGCAACCAATGCCCTTTCCTTTTGGTAATAGAACCATATGGACCCTTTGGGAATGGTACATGGGACAATCTCAGACTTAGTCTTTCTCTTTGGTCAACCGAGTTGACTATGACCAATCTCTTTCAATTGGGAAGAGAAAGCTTTTACTGGGTATCCAATGTAACCATTGTCATTGTCCATTGAAGGTTTGGAAAGTTGATCTTCTAATCAAATTTGCTTTACTAGTCCTCAAATCATTTCTGATTCAGCAGCACCAAGCAAATAGATAAGATCATTAAGGGTCATGTCATAGTATGTTTCATAGTAGTCCCAAAGGAACTCACTATGTGACTTAGAAAGTGATTGAACATCCAACTTTCTTAAGACTTTGACACCCAACTCTCCCGGCTTGTCAATATGTGGCTTCATCTCCAAGATGTGAGCACACATAGACCTTGCTTGCCAATAGGGCTAGAGTGATCTTTGAACTTGTGGGTTAGCGAGAATAATTGGGGGGTGTAAGAAGTGAAGTTCCAAAAGATTTGGGAACATCATGGATGTCTAAATTAGACATCTTTTGGGAGATATTCAAGATAGTTGATCTAAATTCCTTAATATAACACCTAATATGAAATATTAAGGCTAGGACCCAACACAATATTTTATAACTTGGAAGAGGGATGTCATAATCCAAGCTATAGAATATTTGAAGGTAGGTGAATGACGATTCACCATTTTCCACCATGAAAAACGAAATAAATTATTAGATTTTTAATTGGATTTGAAACTCCTATATCTTTTGAGATTCATTGAACTTTCAATGGCATGTTTCAATCTCGAGTGTGCCCTTCAGGTTTTGTGACTGGGATGTCGAGGATCATAAAACAAGGTGTAAAGTAACCATGCAAATTACTTGGTACCCTTAATATTTACCCCTTAATCAATGTGTCGGTTAACCACACGCGATCCACCGATACTATGATAAACATTAAGTTACCCTTTGCCTACCTTGTTAAATCAAGCTAGTGTGTCGGTTAACCGCACACGCTCCGCTAACCGACTTAAACAAAGTGCAAAGTGTAATTTCATGGATTAGCACCTTATTCACATTTTCCTAAAGTAACTAAGATTAGGAATTATAAAAACATTTAGTTACTTTATATTTATCATTAATACTTTTAATGAAGGGAGAATTATAGTCTTTGTCCTACCTGTTCAGCTAACGACCATCCACCAGTCAAGAAAGCGGTGGGTGAGAGTAGGTACCCATTAAACTGCCATTTTATAGGCAGTAACCTTATCCCCCCTATAGATCGGCTTCGTGAATGAGGCCTACTAATGGTAAGACGACTTGCTCTTATAAATATTATTAACTTATAATATTATAAAGTATAAGGGTTGAATTTTAACTTTTAAAATTCTAAGGTATTAACTTGGAATTAAAGTATTCATAAGGGAAAACTTTTCAAATTCCAAAACTTGATGGCAAGTTTTGAAACTATTCAATTTCCATACCTTATGTGTTTAAAGTAGTTTTAATCCAAAAACTCTTCAATTTCCATAACTTGAGGACAAGTTATGGAAGACTTTAAACTAGTAAAAGAATGTGACTTTTCTTTATTCATAACCTATGGAAATATTTATGAGTTTTATGAATCTTAAATGTGACTTTTCATATAACTTGAGGACAAGTTACAAAAACACATTTTAGAATCAACTCTTAGATTAATTTGGATTGAAAACAACAATTTCACATAACTTTTCTATTAATCTAAGCAACTCATAAGAACAAGATAATTCAAATCAAACTTTTTCATGTAATCAGACTAAACCTTAAACTAATACAAAACATGAATCTATTGACAATTATTTTTGAAATTGGATTAGCATGAACATTACCACATCAAAAACAGGTTTATAAGTTGGAAAACAACTTAGGGTAATGTTCCTAGTCCATTTCCAGCCAAAACAGTCGAAGATATGTTGTCTGAGGGTCCAACTCGTCGAATGCAAGAACCAACTCGACGAGTTGGATCGATTTTAACACTTTTAAGGCATGGACTCGTCGAGTCACCTGATGGACTCGCCGAGTCAGTTGTCCAAACAGCAAAAAACGTTGATTTTTAAGCAGATTTTGCAAGTATAACAAGCAAACAAGCCTAGGCTCTGATACCATTGTTGGGTTTTGAGCATCCTAACACTCCTAAGTGTACATGCAACCCTAAATACCTTGGATCTATGTTTTCTCTATTATACATGCAAATATGAATATTCCAAGGTACTACCCGAACTAGCATACAATTCCTTGATACTTGGGTAATAAAATAGATAGAATCAGGGACGGACGCAGAAATAGATGGTAGGTGTTGCCGGGATGAATAGGTGTTGCCGATACATAAAAAATAGGTAGAAAAAATTGAAAAATCAAAAAAAAATTCATTGCGGCCAGAAAAGTTAGGGGTTGTCGGTGCCACACCGGGAACCCCTTAGAACCGTCCTTGGATAGAATACATACATTGCTGATGTAGCTTGACTCCATGAAGCTCGAGAGCCTAGTGCCCCAAGTGTGACACCTCAAATGGTTCACACAACATCACCAACATATGGAATAATCATGAGAAGAAGACACATGAACTCTAGAAATCGGCTTGCCCTCTTGTGTATACACTAGTGCTCAATTTCACCAACCAATGGGGTCTTTATATAGTGTGGCTATTAGGGTTACACCATGTAACTCATGACTTTACCCAATCCTTATGCTCCATGGGTTTTAACCTCCATGGAGTATTCATGGGTCACCATATGGGTTAAACCCAACGTAAGGAATATTTGATCATAAGCCCACATATATAAGAATGAATGATTACACAATCAATCCCATATATTTAATTAGTCTCTTTTGATCACTAAGTTAAGTCCAAATTAATTCTTGACCAATACTAATTAAATAACATGATTTCATATTAATATGTTAGAACTTATAATATATTAATATGTCACAAATGTCCTCTTCTCACAAACGGCCTATCCAAATGTTCTGATGCCATGCAACCCAAATGTACCATGCTGAGTCGGGTCAAGTACATACCAATTATAATTATGCACTTAGACACAAATCCAACACAAACGACCCATTCAAGCAATGTTGCCACTAAATCAGACAGTCGACATCCAAGCAACATTCCACCCATCACTGATAATCTAGACACCAACAGAAGCGCTTGCTACTACCGGCCCAAACAATGGCAACTCTGTTGTTCCAAAGCTCGTTGATATTAGAATTCACTGCCTGAATAAAAATATTTTATGCCAAAAATCCCAGGAGTATATATAGGATTCAGAGCCATATTTATTCATTAGTTCCATTTCCAACTAGAGAAAAGCCGAATTCTCTCTCAAGGATCATCGGTACATGTCTATGGTTGACCATCAAGCGGGGCATGGCACTCCCTGCCATGACCGTTTTTGTATCCCGAATCTCCTTAATTGGGGAGCGTATGAGTTTGCGTATAGATCTATACTGGATTGACTATCCTACACCTTGCTGCTCGCTACAGTGGGACTTGCAAGTCTACGGGTGCCAAATGTCATTTCTTACGGCGTCTTACATCGTCGTTTTACTAGAGTCGGTAGCAGGATACAAGTCGATCACATGTTACATTGAATACCTTTTTGTTTTATGGTAGTTAGTACAACGGTAGTCACTTATTACAAATACTACAATACTTTCAAGATTACAATAGACTTAAGGTAGTTAGTACGGTAGTAGTTATTTGATACTACACCATAGTACTGTTTCATTTTTCCCATTACATTCACTTCGTGAACATTCACACGATGCACGGTAATGTAGAAACTATATTTTTGGTTAATGATAGTCGAGTTTGGGAAAATACACACTCTTAAATGAGACACACACGGATACTAGATGCCTTGGTAGAAGGCTGCTCTCAGTAGGAAGCACAGGGCTTTCTAGGATGTTCAAAACATTTTCATACTTACATTTCATATACATACAAATACTTACATACAGATTAAGACACTAAAATACTTATGATCTCACTAGCTTTAAAGTTGATACGCTCTTTCAAAATAACTTGTATCCTCAGGTCAACCATAGACATGTACCGATGCAAGGTTTAGAGAAGATGGTGCTCGTTCAAGACTCATCTTTCATTTTGATTTATACTTTAGTGTCTATTATAATTTGACAGAACACGCTTGTATTAAAATTATATTATTAATGCAATGGATGATGTTGTTGCTTGTTTACTACTTTTCATTGTTGTGATATTGTACATGACGTCCTCCGCCTCAGAACGTTTCCGTCGTTCATGGTTTTGGGGTGTGACAGATTTGTATTAGAGCATTGTTTATAGTGAATTAAGTATATCAACCCATTAAAGATATACATATTATAAATACAATGGGATTAAAAATACTCCGACCAAGACTTTATACTTTAAATAATAAAATATTTAATTAAGTATACGTGCCTGCATTCATACTAAAATCAGTGTCACTAGAACAGTACAAAAGAATTACGATTGTTGGGAAACACAGGTGGACTTAGAGACATATAGTCAAAACTGGGAAGATATAGCCTGATCAACTATATTATCCGAGGATTGACTAGCATGTGCCTAAGTGTAGTTGTGTGGTTGCAACAAGTCTAAAATCTTACCAACAATACTACAATGAGAACAGTAGAACATAACATTAAACTTAAAATACTATAGGAGTATTTGGTTTTACTATAAGTACTTTATACTTGAGAACTAAAACGGGATCTTCATTACTAAGTTGATAGTTGCTAAGTGGATACACTAAGGCTATATGTAAATAGGATGTTATAGACTTAGAATCTGTGAAATTTTGCTTTACCCCTATTATGTGTGAATTTGGAGTTAAGGTCACATATTCGAAGGCTATCCTGTTTCGATTACATATAAATGGTATGCACTTCACAAATAGTGATGTAACTAATGAAGATTTTCTAAATAATTATCTAGATAGTTCGTCTAATAATTATTTTCTTACCCCAATTCTCGCGTAGATAACATGGCCGGACTCCATCCCCACGGCAACCAGTACCTTCCGAACGAGGTCATTGCTGGATGGTTTGAAGAAGAGCCAGAGAATGATCATCCTATCCCTGTGAATGATCACCATGATGAAGACCTTTCAGACGGTGCTAACTTTGAAACCGAGGTTGAGAACCTACCCCAGGCAGCTCCCTTTCCAATTCCCAATCCTCGTCCGGCTTTTCATGGCCCAACGCCTGAGTGGGTGGAATGCTTGGAAACATGGAGCCAAGGACAAGATCAGCCTATGCCATTTAATGGTGACCGAAGTTTTTATGACATGAGCAATAGGGGCTCAGCAGACAGAATCTTGCCAATCTTGGTCCGCAGAGTGGCCCGAAATGAGATTCAAGGCAGGACAGCCCTACATCAGATCACCGAGGTTGTCACCGATGCGAGAATGCATACCCTCTGCACCATTCGTCTAGAAGATGCTCGCGAGAGATCTGAGAGAAAGCATGAAACCCTACTGCAAGCACTGGCTGAATCACGAGCCGAAGTCATAGAACTACGCGTACGCAAGAGGGTGTACGAAAGACACCTACTTGATGTGGAACGTCAACTAGATGAACTGAGAGTTCACCAGAGGGATGACCGTCGCCAGTAGTAGATGCTTTACTTTTTTTTCCTTGTTAAAAAGGAATCGTTTTTTGTCTATACCCAATTTGGCATTTTCTATGAAACTATCTTGTACGGTAAGTACTTTTGGTTAGGTCTTTATGCTGTCAAGAACTATCTACTCTGGATATGATGTAAGACCTTTTACAAGGTCATTTTCCCGAACTTTTACGTCATGAATATCAAAGATATTGACAGTCGGCTAACTTATGTGTCATTCTTTATTCAAGTACTCTTATCATACTTTCATTGGAGTCTATCTGAAACATGCTTTAGTCAAGTCATTGGACTATAGTAATTTAGCTCCGGAAACATTTCCAAGTCTCTTTTAGTGGTTGGATCATGTTATTCACCAACCAACGATACCTCGGCTTGAACGTCAAACGTCTTGAGACCATTCTACAAACTTACTTCCACTCATTACTAGGACTGCATCATAGGGATGTAGGTCAACCCTTCATAAACACACTTCCACTCAGTACTAGGACTGCATCATAGGGATGTAGGTCAAACCTTCGCGAACATACTTCCAATCCGTGCTAGGACTGCATCATAGGGATGTAGGTCAAACTGTCGAGAACATACTCTTACTCTTTACTTGAACAATCAAAGTACATCTAGGGATAACCAGAATCGCTCACAAAATCCTTATCTTTCGTGTTACAGAATCATGTCGTCATCCGGAAACAATCAACCAAGCAACGAAACCCCTGCCTTTCCTATGGACGCCGCTACCTTCCAAACCGCAGTTACAGCTGCCGTGCTGGCTGCCGTAACCACTGTCCTTGCGCACCGTAGCGCTATCAACACAATCAATGCTGATGATGGGGTTGAAGATTCCAATCGTAGTATCCATACAGGAAGTCGTCAAACAGTAACAGTCATAAGCTCGCAAAGCTAAAAAGCAAAGAACAAGAAACGAAAGCGTCAAGCCCAGAAAGAACGCAAGAAATCCCAAGGGCTGGCCATGCAACAACAGCAAGTGGAAACCCCTGCCATCCCTGTACCGAGCAGGCCATACGAGGGAAAACTCCCGAAGTGTGATAAGTGTAGTTTCCATCATCATGGGACTTGCCATGAGATGCAATGTTGCAATTGCCTAAAAATAGGGCACCATGCTCGTAGCTGTGGAGCACCGGCACGACCCATCACTCAAGCCCATGACATCAGAGTCAACCAGGCTTACGATGGAGGTGTTAAAAATAGACCCTATGAAAGGAAAATTTCAAAGTGGATAAACAAGGAGAACACTCGTGTCCACGTCACTCTAGCTCGACACATCACTTCCATCACCAATGTTGGTGCTATCCAGATATGTCACCAATGCGGTGAAATTGGACACCTCAAGGAGGATTGCCGGATAGCGCAAAACTCTGGCGCAGACGGGAAGATTCTCAGGATCACAACTACAGGAGAGCCTACTCCGGACCCACATTAATGTAATTTAGGCGTTTCGTTGTAACAGACTAATAAACCATCCAAAACTAGTGCAACTAGAGTCTTACCTTTTGCGAGATCCTGTTGGTATAGGGATGCTCGTGCTGCATATACTTGTCTTTTGTAGTATACCTCATTCGCAACAATGGTCTTGTAGTAAGTCTAAAGTACTGTAACTCTGTTGATGGTTGCACGGTTGTGTTTGTCTGTAACGCCTTATGTTCAGATCTAATGTCTTTAATTTTCCTTATGATTCTGACATTATCATACAACTAGATTCAATGTGATCCACACCATACCAGATTCATAAGTACAACTCTTTCTCAGTAAACGTCTTTTTAGCGAAGCCGTCATTTCAGAACACCGAAGTACGCATGCTGTAACACCCCAAAGTTTGGAAAGTCAAGAAAAGAAAGAAGACCTCAATTTTAAGGAGAGACTCGGCGAGTCCAAGGAGGGACTCGGCGAGTCCGAGCGGGATCCGGGATGAGGTGTTAGCGACCGACTCGGCGAGTCGGCCAAGGAGACTCGACGAGTTGGGTCTGAACGAGGAAAACCCTAAATCCGGGACTTGGAGCCTATTTAAGCGTCTCATTCTCTTTCCTAGGGTTCCTTTAGTGCCTCTTTACCCCCCCCCCCCCCCCCCCGAACATCAACCCTAGCCGCCATATCCATTTTTGAGCTAGATCTTGCATTGAAGAGAGCACTAAAAGCTTGGAGAAGGAAGAAAAGCCTTGGAAGTGCAAGAAGGGACTGTAGATCCGAGATTGAGAAGACATTTCAGATCAATTGGAGGTAATAAGCTGTTGATTGGACTCCCTTTGCATCTAGATCTATTCTTATGTGTGAGTTTTGGTCATTATTGGTATGATTTGTAACCAATTCGAGTTGGAGGTTCAGATCTGAGGTTGCTACCTCAGATCCATGTTGGTTTTGGTCTTGAATCCCCTAAAGTATCAGCCCTTGGTATGTTGAAGAAGCATGTTTGCCATAAACCCTAGTTTAGTGTGTTTTGAGCATAGATCTCTTAATCTACACGTAAAGTTTGCCACTTTACGTGGGGGATAGGCCCTAGAAGTATGGATCTATGAGTTGGAAGTTCTGTTTGGCTCGAAAAGCCACTGCATGGATTGAGGACTGGATAGACTCGGCGAGTCCTTCTAGTGGACTCGGCGAGTAGCTTGAAGATGAGGAGGAACTCGACGAGTAGGATGAACAGCTCGTCGAGTCGAAAGAAGTTAGGCATGGACTCGGCGAGTTGGATGAACAACTCGACGAGTTGGTTGAAGATTGTCTAGGACGCGGCGAGTCTGTTCTTGGACTCGGCGAGTCAGATCGTGAAACCCTAAACCGTTTGAGTTGAGACTCGAATCAGTGAGTCGGTGGTGACTCGGCGAGTTGGACAGGACAGGACTTGGAACTAGTTGGACTCGGCGAGTCATGGACTGACTCGGCGAGTCGGGTCGCGAATAAGAAAGACCCTGAGCTTATGAACTCGGCGAGTCTTTAGGAAGACTCGGCGAGTAGGGTTGACCTGGAAGGTTGACTTTGACCAGAGTTGACCTAGTTGACTGTCAGACTAAGTGTTATATGTATATTGATAGCTCGGAGAGCTAGAGGAGCAGTGGTTCAGGGGATTGTCGAGTAGCAGCCAGAGGTTTATCAGCAGGGCTCAGCAGTTCAGGTGAGTTTCCTTCCAGTAGGCACGAGTCTAAGGCCACAATGTCGGCCCGTTTAGCTAGCAGTAGTTTCGGATGTTGATCTGATACAGTAGTTAGTATGTTTGATGCCTTCGTGGCTCAAACAGGATTTATGTGTTATGTGTTCCGGGCTACGGCCTATGTAGTATGCAGTATATGTGAGTTTATGCCAGTTGATATGTTATGTTATGCTGTGTTCAGTTAGCTTCGGACTTCGGTCCGATGGAGGGGACAAGGTCCCAGACAGTTAGCTTCGGACTTCGGTCCGATGTCAGCTTCGGACTTCGGTCCGATGGAGGGGACAAGGTCCTAGATAGTCAGCTTCGGACTTCGGTCCGATGGAGGGGGCAAGGCCCCAGTCAGTTAGCTTCGGACTTCGGTCTGATGGAGGGGACAAGGTCCCAGATAGTCAGCTTCGGACTTCGGTCCGATGGAGGGGGCAAGGCCCCAGTCAGTTAGCTTTGGACTTCGGTCCGATGTCAGCTTCGGACTTCGGTCCGATGGAGGGGACAAGGTCCCAGATAGTCAGCTTTGGACTTTGGTCCGATGTCAGCTTCGGACTTCGGTTCGATGTAGGGGGCAAGGCCCCGTTAGTCTGGACTTCGGTCCGATGCAGTGGGCAAGCCCCAATATGTGCTTTATATGTTTTTGTGCGATATGTGGTAGATTGGGGGAGCTCACTAAGCTTCGTGCTTACGGTTTTCAGTTTTGGTTTCAGGTACTCGGTTTTCAAAAGAGGAGCTCGGGAAGATTGCAGAGCACACACCATAGTCAGTTAGCCTGGGAATGTTTGACTCTGATAATGCTATTATGTTTTGAATTTAATACTCAAAAGTTATGTTTGCCTTATGATACGTTGTTTATAAATCCATTTTTAGTAATGTTTTAAAAGAAATTTTTAGTCGTGATTTTTGGGTCGTTACAATTTGGTATCAGAGCCTTGGTTTGAGGGATTCGGGTGCACTCCCGAGTGTGTCTGAACTCAAACTAAGGAAGTGGTATATAGTTTTCAAAAGAAAAATCGTAGTTACAAAAGAATTTTGAGAAAAGAAAACAATTTTAGAAAAATGTAAAGAAAAGAGTTTTAGAAAAAGCAAAAAGAGTTTTGAAAAGAGAAAAGGGTGTGGTGCATGCAATCAGCCGAGCTCAAGTAAGTACTCCCAATTTACCCATACAAGTTATATTATGATTATCAGTATCAGTTTCAGTATCGGTTTCAGTTTCAGTTTCAGTTCCAGCTTCAGTAGAATAGCATGCTAGAATAGGACTAAGGATCTAGGATGATGCCTTATGTGCCTGTTTTATGTGTTTCAGCTTGATAAGAATTGCATGCTAGTATTGAGTGGACAATAGTAGGATAGCCTGTGTAGGTTATGCCTGATAGCATGAGCTTAGCATTATATGCTAGTGCGGTTTCTTGTTATGAGGATTGTTTTGCCTGAGTATGTTTCCCTTATCCGAATGCTGCTTGCTTTGTGCTTTGTGGGACTCTGAGTGATGAGAGTTAGCCATTAGGTGAATACGTCTCATCACATGTGATCAGGGTTGAATAATCTCAGAGTGCTGGATTGGGCCCTACTGCGCAGCTCTCGTTTGAGTCCAACCGTTGTAGGGACGAGTCTTTTACTTGAAGGATTATCTGAGCCTCGTCACATGTGATGGTATTCAAGTGGTGACTAATTGGCATTACTAGGAGGCCTTCAACAGCTGAGGACTGTGAGGGTAGAGTCAGAGGTTCCCTACGGCAAGCCTAGGATGAGAGTAGCAGAGATCAGTAGAAGAGTAAAGGGGACTGGGTGGAGTTGAGGTAACTCTTGAGGAAAGTACGGATAGATGTGGAAGGTAGTAGGGGCCCATACTACTGAAAGCAGAGGATCCGTACTCGATTCAAGAGGGGCCAAGACGAAACCAGGAAATGGTGTAGTGAGTGAGAAATCCCTCAGCAATAGTGTGTTAATTGATCAGGATTTTGTTATACGTTCAGCATGGTGACATTGCGCGAGCTACCAGTTAGCAGTTCAGGCGTCGAGGAGGGGTCTGGCTCGGGTTTTGGAGCAGGGCAGCTTGATGATCAGATGAGGGATTTCATTTCCGCAGAGATCATGCGCAACATCATCGATCAGACTCCAGTGATTTTCGGTTCCGTTAGAGAGGCCATCATGGAGCTTATGGACAGCCGACTTAAGGCCTTAGGGGCTGGGGCAGTTTCAGGACAGTTGGGGGCTCATCTAGAGCCCGATTCTCATGGATCCCAAGGATCCATCAGGGAGGGGAGTCCCATTTTTAGCACTTGTCATCCGGGGTCGGGAGTGAGTGGTCCACCTTACCCCCAAGAGGGTTCCCTGCAGGATTGGATTGCTGCAGAGGTTTTGCGGGCTCTCCAGGAAGAGTTACCAAACACCGTTGGGCGTATCACCGATAGTGTGGTCGACGGGATTGAAAGGCGGACCTCAGCTGTCCAGGCAATGGGTGAAATGGTCACTATGACCCATGAGCGGGAGATTGGCTCGGATAGTCAGCTTAGGAAGAGGAAGCGGTCTTCCGGTCTAGTTCGGCAAGATGGGCAGTCGGACACTGTCGTAGTGGGTGTCAGGGGCCCGCAAGGTCGAGATAATTGCACGAGGAAGAAGGGAGCACGGGCTGGCGTGCGCAGCAAGTCTAAGTGCGGCAAATGCGGATGGAAGGGTCACAAACGTCAGGAATGCACAGTAGAAGTAGAGTTATGCCATCGTTGTCATCAACCTGGCCATGTTAGGGTGAACTGCCCCGTTCAGCGGTTGGGACAGCCTCATTGTCATAGTAGAGTTCGGAAGTCAGAGGGATTTGAGGATCCTTCAGAGCAGGTTGCAGGTATGATTCTTTTCCTTCTATTTTATTATTCACAACATTATTGCTATGTTGCTGCATTGATGTCAATAAGCTTATGTGTTGTGATATAGTGTGGCTTGTTTGTGATTATGTTATATGTCATTTGCATACCTCGGAAAATTGGTTGGTAGTTAGGGGATGTGCTCTTATGAAGAAGGTTTCGGAGGATGCAGTAACTGTAGCATGGATGGGAGAGATTTGGTTCGTTTTGCTAGTTCGGAGTGGTTAGTGTTTGGGATGGATTGGTTAGATCCCTAGCTACGGCAGGCTTGGGTTCCTTAGCAGAATGATTATGGAATGGCAGCAAAGATCGGGATCTCTTTTGAGTGTGAAGCAGCAAGGGGTAAGCAGGATCGAAGTGGGGGAGAACCCTCCGAGTATTCATGGATAAGAGACACGTAGACCCAGAATGAGTGCGCAGCCTCTGAGAAGAAATGGTAGTAGCACAGTGATGGATGGATTGAGAAGTTTAGAATTGGGAGTTCGAGAACTTTTCCCAGTAGTTAGTTCATGTAATCGAGATGGTTAGAAGCTGGTTGGGAATCCAGGATTGGAGGACCACCTGTCGGACGCATGAGAGTCGGAATGAAGATCCTGAGAACGGGTAACAAGAGATGTTTTCGTATTAGTAACCAGTGTCTGAGGCAGCATGCAGGTTGCGTAGATTCAGGAGTTGGGAGGTTGGAAACTTCCCAACAATAGCTTCTTGTATCCGGATTAGTAGACAGTTGGTTTGGGAACCAAGCCGAAGGATTCCTCGACGAAGCGCTAAGTATATCAAGGATATAAGATGTCGAGGATGATGCAGAATTCAAAGTCTAAGGACTGTTTTTTTTTAGAAATCGGGATGAGGAATCACTAGCGGGACTATGGATAGTCAGGATGTTCTCGAGATAGTGGTAGTGTTGTAAGTCTGCGGGGGTAGCCGTAGCATTCACTAGCAGTCAGATAGCAGTAGTAGTGTTGTAAGTCTGCGGGGGTAGTCGTAGCATTCACTAGCAGTCAGATAGTAGTAGTGGTGTTGTAAGTCTGCGGGGGTAGCCGTAGCATCCACTAGCAGCCAGATAGTATTAGAGAGTTGTAAGTCCGTGAGCGTAGTCGCAGCCTTTTATCAGATTGGTAGGTAGCATGAGCGTGTGTTAGACGCGGGAAAGCAGTTGTACCCACCAGTTCGGGTGCAGTAGTGAGGATATGGGAATCCACGGGTTAGATTCCGGATTTCCCAAAGGGATCAGTTATAGCTAAGTCAGCAATTTGGGCTATAGATCGTCACATCAGTTATGAGATCAGAGTCGCAGTGGACCGTTGGGGTTCGGGTATGTTGCGGGCTACCGTCAGTCTGGGAGCCATCATGTTGTTAGTCGTGGAATTGATGATGTCAGGATGTGACGTATGAACTCGATCGGTTGGATCGGAAGGTTGCTAGAGCCACAGTGACAGGATAACTAGTGGAAACTAGTCCTAGAGGAAGATTGTGTTCAGAAGTCGTGGAAGCGACTAAGTGAGGAGTCCCTTGACTTCACAGTTGGGTTGGAGTTCAGTGTTTCAGGCAGTTCAGTGTTCCAGCCAGTTCAGTGTTTCAGGCAGTTCAGTGTTTTAGGCAGCTCAGTGTTTCAGTCAGTTCAGTGATTCAGGCCGTTCAGCGTTTCAGTCGGTTCAGCGTTTCAGGCAGTTTAGTGTTTCTGGCATGTTCATTATTGCAGGCAGTTCAGTGTTTGGAAGGTTTCAGGGTTTTGGGTCAGTATTAGTTTTGTGTTGGAATGCAAGTGCTGACGGTATAGTTGGTTGATTTGGAAATGGCAAGTCTCTCTCAGCAGGATCAGTTGAACCTTCTGCCAAGTGCAAGTGATCTGTAAGGATAGCTAGGCAGGTAGCCTTTCTTTCAGGATGGAAGGCTCGAGGTAGTAGGAGTTGAGTAATCAGATGGGATATAAGCAAGCTGTTTCCAGCAGCATCGTTTCAGTATGAGCGGCAGAATAGATAGAACAGTTATAGATAGTCGAAGTATCTTCAGGAGTCGCTGGAAGAGACTAGGAGTTTGCGATGGAGTGTAGTGACCGGTGGGAGTCCGGTAACTCAGATATAGGGAGATTGGTTAGACCAGAGTAGTCTCAGTGCATCCGGTAGGCGGATGGGAGGCAGCAGGATTTTCAGTCGGAGGAAGTAACGTTGAGGAAATTATGGAAAAGAGAAGGATTCAGTATGTTCTATCGGTAGTGATCGGCACTGTGAGTGGCCGGAGTGATGGGCAAAAGGGTGATGGATTTTCCAGACAGAGAGTTGGAGGCAGTTCGCAGGCAGTTGATCATAGCAAACTTCGAGGACGAAGTTTAGTTTAAGTGGGGGAGAGTTGTAACACCCCAAAGTTTGGAAAGTCAAGAAAAGAAAGAAGACCTCAATTTTAAGGAGAGACTCGGCGAGTCCAAGGAGGGACTCGGCGAGTCCGAGCGGGATCCGGGATGAGGTGTTAGCGACCGACTCGGCGAGTCGGCCAAGGAGACTCGACGAGTTGGGTCTGAACGAGGAAAACCCTAAATCCGGGACTTGGAGCCTATTTAAGCGTCTCATTCTCTTTCCTAGGGTTCCTTTAGTGCCTCTTTACCCCCCCCCCCCCCGAACATCAACCCTAGCCGCCATATCCATTTTTGAGCTAGATCTTGCATTGAAGAGAGCACTAAAAGCTTGGAGAAGGAAGAAAAGCCTTGGAAGTGCAAGAAGGGACTGTAGATCCGAGATTGAGAAGACATTTCAGATCAATTGGAGGTAATAAGCTGTTGATTGGACTCCCTTTGCATCTAGATCTATTCTTATGTGTGAGTTTTGGTCATTATTGGTATGATTTGTAACCAATTCGAGTTGGAGGTTCAGATCTGAGGTTGCTACCTCAGATCCATGTTGGTTTTGGTCTTGAATCCCCTAAAGTATCAGCCCTTGGTATGTTGAAGAAGCATGTTTGCCATAAACCCTAGTTTAGTGTGTTTTGAGCATAGATCTCTTAATCTACACGTAAAGTTTGCCACTTTACGTGGGGGATAGGCCCTAGAAGTATGGATCTATGAGTTGGAAGTTCTGTTTGGCTCGAAAAGCCACTGCATGGATTGAGGACTGGATAGACTCGGCGAGTCCTTCTAGTGGACTCGGCGAGTAGCTTGAAGATGAGGAGGAACTCGACGAGTAGGATGAACAGCTCGTCGAGTCGGAAGAAGTTAGGCATGGACTCGGCGAGTTGGATGAACAACTCGACGAGTTGGTTGAAGATTGTCTAGGACGCGGCGAGTCTGTTCTTGGACTCGGCGAGTCAGATCGTGAAACCCTAAACCGTTTGAGTTGAGACTCGAATCAGTGAGTCGGTGGTGACTCGGCGAGTTGGACAGGACAGGACTTGGAACTAGTTGGACTCGGCGAGTCATGGACTGACTCGGCGAGTCGGGTCGCGAATAAGAAAGACCCTGAGCTTATGAACTCGGCGAGTCTTTAGGAAGACTCGGCGAGTAGGGTTGACCTGGAAGGTTGACTTTGACCAGAGTTGACCTAGTTGACTGTCAGACTAAGTGTTATATGTATATTGATAGCTCGGAGAGCTAGAGGAGCAGTGGTTCAGGGGATTGTCGAGTAGCAGCCAGAGGTTTATCAGCAGGGCTCAGCAGTTCAGGTGAGTTTCCTTCCAGTAGGCACGAGTCTAAGGCCACAATGTCGGCCCGTTTAGCTAGCAGTAGTTTTGGATGTTGATCTGATACAGTAGTTAGTATGTTTGATGCCTTCGTGGCTCAAACAGGATTTATGTGTTATGTGTTCCGGGCTACGGCCTATGTAGTATGCAGTATATGTGAGTTTATGCCAGTTGATATGTTATGTTATGCTGTGTTCAGTTAGCTTCGGACTTCGGTCCGATGGAGGGGACAAGGTCCCAGACAGTTAGCTTCGGACTTCGGTCCGATGTCAGCTTCGGACTTCGGTCCGATGGAGGGGACAAGGTCCTAGATAGTCAGCTTCGGACTTCGGTCCGATGGAGGGGGCAAGGCCCCAGTCAGTTAGCTTCGGACTTCGGTCTGATGGAGGGGACAAGGTCCCAGATAGTCAGCTTCGGACTTCGGTCCGATGGAGGGGGCAAGGCCCCAGTCAGTTAGCTTTGGACTTCGGTCCGATGTCAGCTTCGGACTTCGGTCCGATGGAGGGGACAAGGTCCCAGATAGTCAGCTTTGGACTTTGGTCCGATGTCAGCTTCGGACTTCGGTTCGATGTAGGGGGCAAGGCCCCGTTAGTCTGGACTTCGGTCCGATGCAGTGGGCAAGCCCCAATATGTGCTTTATATGTTTTTGTGCGATATGTGGTAGATTGGGGGAGCTCACTAAGCTTCGTGCTTACGGTTTTCAGTTTTGGTTTCAGGTACTCGGTTTTCAAAAGAGGAGCTCGGGAAGATTGCAGAGCACACACCATAGTCAGTTAGCCTGGGAATGTTTGACTCTGATAATGCTATTATGTTTTGAATTTAATACTCAAAAGTTATGTTTGCCTTATGATACGTTGTTTATAAATCCATTTTTAGTAATGTTTTAAAAGAAATTTTTAGTCGTGATTTTTGGGTCGTTACACATGCATGGAGTACCTCATATTTCTTTCGCTTATAAAGAAATCCCCGAAGTACCACTCGTACAGTACGTCAAGTTCAATCCAAAGATCCATACGGTTGACCTGTCGCTGAAGAATGTATACATAGGGGTGATATATAATCAAGGTTCTACAGGTTTAGAATTGATGACTCCACTTTAACTTCTTCTTCCTCGATGGCATGTGAGCTTAAAGAAGAATCAGTTATTCGACTACCTTTTCAATCTTAATTATATACGACTCGTATACACGAGATTGTGATCGTTGAACCATGTATGAATTCTAATATTAACTTCAGGACGGAGACTGCCCAAGACTACGAGTAATCGCATCATCACGTGAACAAACTTAGAACCCAGTACGACTTCTGTAAACAGATTTCCCTACAGTCTAAACACCTACGGAGACACAAGAACAACCTGGACAACTTAGCGAACTACACAGAAATAGAATTGGAAGACTAGGCTTCTCACCCTTGAGAACTCCGGTCTTATTCTTCCAGAGATCGACGGATTGCATCGTATGTACCTCGGCTATCGAGGACTCCGTCAAGATTTTTCCATTAGAAATCGTTGTCTCTGCCTCGCATAGCTGATTTGGTTGAGCAAATGCAAGGAAAGAACTACTTTCAGAAATGGACCTGAAATCCGAATATCACCAGTTCGAGTGTGAAGGGAAGGATGTCCTGAAGATTACCTTCCGAACTCGATGCGGACACTTCGAGTCCGTAGTGATACCCCTTGGATAGGACCAATACGCCCATAATATTCATGAGCTGAATGAGTAGGGTACGCCATTCTTACTTGGATCAGTTCGTCATTCTCCTTGTAATGACTTACTTATCTACCCTCGTAGTAAGAAGGAACCCATGGAGACATTACCCTCGGAGGAACTTTCGCGAAGTTCTCTAAGCACGAGTTTTGAAATTGAAGAGTCAGATTCCTAAGACACACTATTAGTGATGTGAGAATTTTTGAGTACTCTTTCAATTTGTCAAAACCGTTGAGAATTTGTCGACACCAGAGACGCCGACAGAAATTCGCCAAATTCTAGGTCTTGCAGACCTACTATCATAGTTCATTCAGAACTCCTCGCAAATTACAGAAATTGTAACACCCAAAGTTTTGAAGACCAAGAAAGGGAAGAAAACCCTAAGTTTAGGGGTCGACTCGGAGAGTCCAAGGAGGGACTCGGCGAGTCGGAGCGGGATCCGGGTCGAGGAGTAAGTGACCAACTCGGCGAGTCGGCCAAGTGGACTCGGCGAGTCTGGTCTGTGCGAGGAAAACCCTAAATCCGGGGCTTGGACCCTATTTAAACGTCTCAATCTTCTTCTTAGGGCTCCTTTACTGTCTCTCACACCCAAAACGCCGCACCCTAAGCCTCCATTGTGCTCATTCAAGCTTTTAGCCATTTTTGAGTGATTTAGAAGAAGAAGTGGGAATCTTTGAAGCATCAAGGAGTGGCCTTGGATCCGAAGTTTGGGGAACATTTCAGAGCATTTGAAGGTATTAATTCGTTTCTCTCCTTTAGATCTTCTTTGGTTATGAGTTTTGGGGCTTTTAGGCCATGTCTAAGATCAAGTTCGAGCTTGGGGTCCAGATCTGAGGTTGCTACCTCAGATCCATGCTTGTTTTGGTTTAGAATCCCGTAAAGTATCAGCCATTGGGTGCATTTTGGAGCCTCTTGGTCTTAAACCCTAGTTCATGGTGCATTTTTCTTAGATCTCCATCCTTGCACGTAAAGTTTGCAACTTTACGTGGGGAATAGGCTTGGGAAGGGTTGATCTACAGTTTGGAGTCCATGCATGACTCGAAAGTCCTCTGCATGTAAGTAGATCTTAATGGACTCGGCGAGTCCTTCGAGTGGACTCGGCGAGTAGCTTGAAGATAAGGAGGAACTCGACGAGTGGGATGAACAGCTCGTCGAGTCAGATGAAGATGGGCATGAACTCGGCGAGTTGGATGAACAACTCGGCGAGTTGGATGAAGATTGTCGTGTGCTCGACGAGTCTGTTCTTAGACTCGGCGAGTCAGGTCGCGTAGTCCCCAAACCCTTCAAGTTAAGACTCGAGTCAGCGAGTCGAGCAAGGACTCAGTGAGTTGGATAGGACAGGATTCGGGAATCAGTAGACTCGACGAGTCAATGGCTGACTCGGCGAGTCGAGTCGTGATTGGAAGGACTTTGAGCATAGGGACTCGGCGAGTCAGTAAGTGGACTCGGCGAGTAGGGTTGACCTGGAAGGTTGACTTTGACCAGGACTTTGACTTTGGCAAGAGTTGACTTGGTTGACCTTTGGAGGTCAGTTAGACTAAGTGTTATGTTGATATTGGTAGCTCGGGGAGCTAGTGGAGCAACAGTTCGGAGTCAGTGGTCAGGTAGCGGTCAAAGGGATTAGCAGTAGCAGTTCAGCAGTATCAGGTGAGTTTCCCTTTGTATGAATGGGTCTATGGCCACAATGCCGGCCCATGTAGTTATGAGTAGAAGACCCGGGGGTTAGCCCTAGGAACAGTATGCTAGTATGACATTCGGACGAGGTCCAATGATAGAGGGTGGGTGCCCAAGGAATGGTTATGTGGTAGTTTATACTTGTTGTCTGCGTGATACTTGTATGTGCCTGGTAGGGAGGTGAGTGCGGGCGAGGTCCCGTATCTCACCAATAGCAGAGTGTGGATGGTGTTCCACATCTTAGTAGCAGCAGAGCAGGGGCGAGGCCCAAGTCAGGAAAGGGGTGAGTGTGGGCTGGGCCCGTATCTCACTACTAGTCGGAGCATGGACGGGGTCCGTGACTCAGCAGTAGCAGGTCAGGGGCGGGGCCCAAGGATAGGCGAGGCCTTAGGACAAGATCCTCAGTATGTGTTTAGCTTATGTGATTTGTGTAGGTGTTATTATATGTTAGTGGGCGAGGCCCTGTGACAGGCAAGGCCTAAGTGAAACAGATCTGTATCCGAGCGGGGCTCGAAGCCAGGCGGGGCCTGGAGCGGCGGGGCCGTTGTATCGGGCGAGGCCCGAGGTAGGGGGGGGGGGCGAGGCCCAGGATAGCGGGCGTGGCCCAGTATGTGCAGTATGTGGTTTTGCATGGTATGTGGTAAGGTGGGGAACTCACTAAACTTCATGCTTACGGTTTTCAGTTTTGTTTTCAGGTACTTCCGGTAGCGGAGGGAGGAGCTCGGGGTGATCGCATGGCACACACCATAGATTTGTCAGCTTGGGAATGTTTACTCTGATAATAAACATGTGTTTTGAAAACTTATACTCAGATTATGTTTTGGAATGATGTCTTTGCTTAAAGTAGTGTTTTATTAAAAAGAAACTTTTGGTCTTGAATTTTGGGATGTTCCAGAAACCCTTACGACTTTGACCCAGCAATGGGTGGCCCTTGACTGGGAAGATAAGTAAGAGAAAGAACCTTTGGAATTCCAAGTGAGAGACCAAATTCTTTAGGAAGTCTCACTCTGTGTGACATCCCCAGAATCTCGGACATAAAAGACCGGTTACATTTATGCTTTTTAAACATTTTCAGAGTAAATCCTTTTAATTTTAAAAGAGATGCGGAATTTGTTCCCAAAAACAAAACATGATGAAATAGATTTTTTATCAAAACATTTCATGAAGAAATATAATTTCATTTCATAATCAAAACCCGGGATGTCATGTTCCGATACAGACCATAAAGCATAAACGATAACATTACAAGTCATTCAACAAATATATACATATACAAACTTGTAAACAAAACAACTTGATGATTATCCATCTTATGCCCTCGCGCCACTTCCTGTAATACAAAGAAACCGAGTGGGTCAGGCTTGGAAGCCTGGTGAGCATATAGGGTTTTCAACCCACAATAAATAATTAAATTAATATTCATCAACCAACAATAACCCAATTACCCATTCCCGTTATTCTCACTTTATGTCCCTAAAATAACTAACACAAGGGACCTAGTCTAAGAATATTTCATCGGGGCGACAACACATGCTTTCGGGGGTTTCTCGGCAATATATGTCAAATAAGGCAACCATGGGGGGGGGGGGGGGTGGAGTACAACGAATGAACATCCAAGTTCATTAACACCTACAGGTGGCGAGCCTGCTAGTGTTCCACAAGACTGTCTAGAAAAGTCTGAGGTCGTCATCTAAACTCCGCTAGACGACTAAATCAAAACAACATCGAGGTCTCTCATTTGTTTATTACACACCAACTATCTACCCATGTTCTACCCAACATATTAGTAGATAAAAATATACATTTTTATACATAGTTTAAAACATGTATAACATGCTTTAATCAATACATATTCCACATAACAGATGAGGCACACACACATAACACGTATTTCATAGAGAATAAATCATATATATGAGATAGAAGAGAGTGAATATACATTCACACATATAAGAACAAAATATATACACATATCACGTATTTTGTATAAAATGCTTCATAAATATGTGTTGGAAGAAAGTAACTACACACTCACTTGATCAGAAGATGATCAGACAACACTACGACTTGCAGAAGTATTGTTTCTCCGTAGATCTGGAAGATCTTCACAAAAATCGAACTCCTCGCGGGCAGAGCTTCGGCTCGGGAATCGCATTTCTTGGGATCTCGGGAGCGTAAAACTTCCTTCTTAAATTGGATATGAGATTCGGTGTGCCGGGATGGCTTCGGGGGTTTACATGCAGAGCTTCGGCACGAAAAATATAAGAAATGAGCAAGAATGCACGGAACCCTTGCATCCCATTTATAGGAGGCTGAGGCCTCACAGTACGCTGGGCGTACGAGGTTACGTGGGGTGTACTGCCTCGGTCGTCATGGCTTACGTATCCGAAATCACTCGAGTGCGAGACGCATCATGCTTCGCTGTACGCGGGGCGTACCGCCTTACGCTGGGCGTAATCCGGATAAGTCCGGTGACTCCTCTTCGGATAATATCAGATATAATAAATAAATTTAAATATTAATTATTTAATAAACTTTGAAAATTCATATATTTGTCATACGAACTCCGTTTTCGACGTTCTTTATATCCACACGTAGGTGAGACTATGCTCTACAACTTTCGTTTAGACTCCGTCGGCTAATTTTGACGTTATTTTTATTATTTATTTTTAGTAGGCCCGGACAGGAAAACTTCGTTATAAATTCATAACTTCTTCGTCCGACATCCGTTCTCGCCTAACTTTTCATCGTTTCGCTACTAACAACGAGATCTTCGATCCTCATTTAGATTGTTTCGGCTATAAACCACTCGATCTCAAATCGAGTATTCGGGCTGCATACTGCTAAGTCGAAACTTCGAAAAATCATAACTTCCTCATACGAAGTCAGATTTGGGCGTTCTTTTTATGCACGCTCTCGGTTTAACGAACTCTACGATTTTCGTTTAGATTACTAAGGCTAAATATTGCTCTAACGTAAATTTCACTTTTTATGTCATTCAGCGTTGCCGGTTCTGTCGCGAAACCTCGACAGGTCATAACTTCTTCGTTATAACTCGAATTTTGGCATTCTTTATATATTCGGAAACCTCGTTCCAACTACTATAATATTATAAATAGATATCAGCTTTATCTAATATTTTATTTTGACGCTTATTTTTATTTTTAATTACATTAAGACACACAATTAAGCACAAAACACAAAATACACTTCTATTATCTCAAAACGGGTTACAAAGGTTAACCTAGACTATTATATCAACGAAAATGCCTAGCCTAGAAACGCGGGCGTTACACTCTCTGGGAATGGCTTAATACGCTTCGTAAAGCGTGGAAAGCTGAATCCAAGATAGTTAGGACCTCCGAGATTCTTACCAGAAACGGTCCTGTATCTCACAAACTAGACCTACTCCGCGAACTCAGTAACGTACATTTTACCCTTCGCGTCTCGATCTTGAAACCATACCTTTCCGTTAGGACTCTCGTAAGTCCACTTGACGAGATCCACGCCTTCGTATTAGAACCGTAGTGACCCTAAACTGAGAGGTCAAGCGGACGAAGCGCCGTCGCCCGTTAGTGAAGGTTCGTTGGGATACCAACTGAGGACCCGAATTCACTTATGAGCGTGAGAACCAATTGACAAGGAAGTTTCCACCTCATGACTCGATCATTCATGTCTACTTCCTTACCTAAATTATAATTTCGGGACGAAATTCCCTTTAAAAAGGGGATGATGTGACAACCCGAAATTTCCATTATGTGCAAACCATATAAAGTCAATAGAAGTTAGAACAGTTGCAGTAAATTTCCAGACTTTTGGTATAAGTTTGAGTATTTCAGGATTTACACCTAAGGAGATATCAGGAGAGTGGATGCACTAGGGTATTGTGCAACTCTGTTGTTCCAAAGCTCGTTGATATTAGAATTCAATGCCTGAATAAAAATATTTTCTGCCAAAAATCCCAGGAGTATATATAGGATTCTGAGCCATATTTTTTCATTAGTTCTATTTCCAACCGGAGAAAAGCCGAATTCTCTCTCAAGGATCTTCGGACTTTCGTCCCGGAAAGTGAGTACTTCTATCTAGTGGTATTATAAAGCTTCTTATGTGCTTAATACACTAGAAATCATAGGAAAACAACAAGATTAAAGAGTTTACGGCCCAAGAACATCTTGGACCGTAAACCCTTATTTAAGGGGCAAAAAGTGCCCTAGTCCCTTCCTTGTGCAATGCAACTAGTTTAGACTTGTACCTTAATGTGTTTAGGACTAGAAAACACCCATAGAACACCAAGAGTAAGGTATTCACGGCCCAAGAAGTTCCAGGCCATGAACTCCAAACAAAAGGGCCAAAGTGTGCTTTAAACTCCCCTAAAGCCTTGGACACTAGCCTAGATTAGTTCTTAGTTAAATTAGGGACTTGAAAACACCAAAAACACCCTTCCAAGGGAGATTACGGCCGTAATCTCCAAGGGGTTTGGTCGAAGGGCCGTGAACTCCTCAAAGGAGTTATAAGTTGCCCTAAACTCTTCTAAAGACCATGCTATTAAGTAGAAATGCTTCTTAGGGTCTTATAGAGCCTCAAACATCAACTGGTCATGTAAGTATGATCTTACGGCCGTAAACTCATGAGTTTACGACCGTAAACTCCTTTTTTGATGACTTTAGGGCCGTGAACTCCCTTATGGAGTTTTCCTTGAACCCTTCACACACTAAGTTGTCCCTACAACACTTAGATGCAATCCTAGAGGCTAATAACACTTGTTAAAGGTGTTTAACATGTCCTAGGGTGTCTTGAATTGTTTTTTAGTTGTTCAAAGACTAATTTGATACATATATGTGATATTATATGTTAACTAGGATCATAGAGTGTGTTCAAGACTTCACTTGACACCTAGCAATCCTACTTCTTCAGTTCATTCGTACCACTCACTGCAGGTGAGTTGATACCCCTTAATCAATGTTTTAATGTTTTTAAATGCTTTATGGGGGGGGGGGGTACAAGTAGAATCATGATAGTTATTATATCAATCATATGTGATTAATAAGCAACATTCAAATGATTTACTACTCATTAGCTGTTTTACCAAACAGTCTTCTTCAAATGATTTTCATAAACGTTTTATAGGTTTTAAAACTCCTTATTAAGTTGTTCTTTATACACAGTATGTTTCATTTCAAACCCATTTACAATTGTGTTTCAAACAAATGTTTCTTTATACTTAGACTGTTTTATCAAACAATTACTTTCAACCCGTTTTATAGATTGACATCAAGTCGATCTTTTCTTAGATAGTAATCATGTTCAAAGGTTTTACAAAACTTATTTTATGCTTTTATATTATCAATTGCATGTCTATGTATGTATAATTATATAAGCAATGTTTAAAAGGCTTAGGAAGGCCTGCCCGCCCTATTTTCTTTTCGTCGTTGAGATGTGGTCTGGTGAGATATCGGGTACCCGTCCGAAGGTCGTTTAAATATTAGTTATATATCATGTGTACATATATAGTCATAAAGGTTCTTCCAGTTCATTCAGTACCCTTGGGTAGCAAGGGTATACTTCCATGTTCATACGTACCAGTTACATCACTAGTAAGTTACCATAGGGGTAGCACAGGAGGATACTATTACTATTACTAGAACAATGAAACATACAATGAGTCAGTTCATTCATGAGTCAGTACGAGTAATACATACAGTACATTACAGCTAGTACGCACAGTACATTACTATACATGCTAGATAGAGATAACATACGTTACAGTTGGCACACGTAGAACATTTCAGTACATTACTATACCTGCTAGATAGAGAGAACATACATTACAGCTAGCACACATAGAACATTTCAGTACATACAGGCTAGACAGAGAAAGAGTACACCTTTCAGTTAGCACATTCATTACATGTACATTTATGCAGTTATGTAAACCATTAAGCGGGGCATGGCACTCCCTGCCATGACCGTTTTTGTATCCCGAATCTCCTTAATTGGGGAGCGTATGAGTTTGCGTATAGATCTATACTGGATTGACTATCCTACACCTTGCTGCTCGCTACAGTGGGACTTGCAAGTCTACGGGTGCCAAATGTCATTTCTTACGGCGTCTTACATCGTCGTTTTACTAGAGTCGGTAGCAGGATACAAGTCGATCACATGTTACATTGAATACCTTTTTGTTTTATGGTAGTTAGTACAACGGTAGTCACTTATTACAAATACTACAATACTTTCAAGATTACAATAGACTTAAGGTAGTTAGTACGGTAGTAGTTATTTGATACTACACCATAGTACTGTTTCATTTTTCCCATTACATTCACTTCGTGAACATTCACACGATGCACGGTAATGTAGAAACTATATTTTTGGTTAATGATAGTCGAGTTTGGGAAAATACACACTCTTAAATGAGACACACACGAATACTAGATGCCTTGGTAGAAGGCTGCTCTCAGTAGGAAGCACAGGGCTTTCTAGGATGTTCAAAACATTTTCATACTTACATTTCATATACATACAAATACTTACATACAGATTAAGACACTAAAATACGTATGATCTCACTAGCTTTAAAGTTGATACGCTCTTTCAAAATAACTTGTATCCTCAGGTCAACCATAGACAGGTACCGATGCAAGGTTCAGAGAAGATGGTGCTCGTTCAAGACTCATCTTTCATTTTGATTTATACTTTAGTGTCTATTATAATTTGACAGAACACGCTTGTATTAAAATTATATTATTAATGCAATGGATGATGTTGTTGCTTGTTTACTACTTTTCATTGTTGTGATACTATACATGACGTCCTCCGCCTCAGAACGTTTCCGTCGTTCATGGTTTTGGGGTGTGACGGAACTGCTAGACTACGAAATTCCAAACATAGCTAAACTCCCCAATCTTAAAACCTACAATGGAACCACAAATCCGGATAGCCACATCGATACATACAACTGGACGATGACGTCACTCAAGTTGGACGAACGATTATGGTTTACATACTTTTCGACAACTCTGGACGGCAACGTCGGATCATGGTTCAAAACACTCCGACCAGGAAGCATATAAAACTTTGGGCAACTGAAATACCTATTCCTCACAAACTTCATGCAACTACGGAAGTATAAAGGCGACTTACACTCCATTATCAGTTGCAAACAAAAAGAATGAGGAACGGTAAGAGAATATTTCACGAGGTTCACGAACGTTACGCTGGATGTCCCAGGGCACGACGAAGGCTTAATAGCAGGAGCCTTCACGTGAGGACTCCTCTGGGCCCTCTATCCCAAAAGCTTATGGGCAAGAAACCGCAGACACGAGCCGAATTGAAAGAAAAGGTAGAATGATATTTGAGACAAGAGGAAGGGGAAACAACGAAACAGGCATACCAAATCCGAAAACAGATAACAACCAATAGCGACATCCAAATCCGAAACCAAAGGCCCATGCGGAGCATGGACTTCAAATCTAGTTATTATTAAAATATTGGTTTATATGGGTTAGATTAATCAAATTCCCATAAAAACGAGCCAATTTTGTCATTATGGAGAAGTTTAGTGGCAAAAAAGATATTATTCATTTCAAAATCTTAAGCGGCGGAAAAGAAAGAGAAAGAAAAACCGAGCGAGAAACGAGGCGTGGAGTTGCCGTCCAAAAACATTCGGAGTTTAGAGTTAGGGCACCAAAAGTAAAAGGAAAATCTTAAAACACGAGTAAATTAAGGCAATGTGATTCACTGATTTTGGGGAAAAATTAGCAGACAGATCAGCAAAAAAAGAATTGAATATTATCATCTTAGATCTTGATTTCTTTATTTTTTTCCCTAATTGATTCCGATCGATCAGCTCACTTCGATATTTTTTCTATCCCGATTTTGAAACTAGTTGACGGAGGGTTTATGAGCTCGGAGATCCTCCGGATATTAAATATAATCGGTGCTGGTGTGCCGTTAAATTGATTGGTTGTTTTGTTTAATTTATTTTCCGGCCGATGAGTGTTAATTAAAACGATGAAATGGGTATCATTGTTTAAAGACATCAAAGATAAGGTAGGATTATCAGCGCCTACATCAGCTGCATCTTCTTCATCCCCTTATCCTGACCAGAATAGTAACAATGCCACTTCTTCAAGCTACGATGACCCCTTGTCAAGGTCAGTTCTTTTTTCTTTCTGTTTCCCGTTTTTTCTTTTCAATTACGGGACACATTAGTATGGAAATGATGTCTGTTGATCATTTAAAGAGATGCATCTTATTTTTACTTGTCAAGAACTCGGAGCAGTAGGTATCCTGGAATTGAGTTGTTTTTCCTGTAGTAATCTATATGAAGTTAACAAACTAAAGTGCTTGGCTGATGTTTTGGAACTGGAAAATCCTGGACAATAAAGGAAGGGAACTAGATGGTTTAAGAATTATAACCTCAACAAAATGTAGATGGAATACTCACATCTTTGTTTTCTATCATTCCACATGACCCACATAATGAAAATGGTAAATGCTCAAAACGACAAAACCAAGTTGCTTGCATTTTTTTTTTTTCATCTATAAAGGGTTGCAGTTTATGTGAGATGGATGTGGTTTCAAGGGTTATGAGATATATGTAGTTGTTTCATTGTGTGTGACTGTGTGCTTGTGGGGTCTTGACATTAATGTCAAAACAAATATATTGAACACATATGCAAGTTCAATGATAATTTCACATGCTTGGTCATGTTCAAGAATTTTGGCGAATGATGGAGTATTCTTGCCTATTAAGGCGAAATCATTTATTTAAATGTTAATTTCTAGATATTTGTTTATCAATGTAAATTGTAAACCACTCAGTCACTCAGGATAACATTTGCTTCACCTTGTATCTCATTTATTTTTACCTGGTTAATGCAGAGAAAGATATGAACTGGAATTGGACTTCAAAAGATCTTGGGAAGAGTTTAGAACATCGACTTCAGAGACGGTTGGTGCATGTTTCAATTATAAGTCATTTCATGATCATTATTTAATTATAGAATAACTGCTGAATGTGGTTGATGGTTTCCATTTGTTCATGCAGGAGAAGGAAAAAGCCTTGAATGTCACTATTGATGTCTTCTGTAGATTAGTAGAGCAGCATTCCAACATAGCACAGTTAAATACCTTGTATGAAATCAACTACCCTTGTTCTTTTATATTGCCTTGATATTCTTTAATTAAGAATCATTAAATTGCTCTACAACCATGTAGAATTGGTGATTAAATACGATAAAGGAAATAACTGTAATTCTCTTGTTGATCCACAGGTTAGTAGAGACACACATATTTTCTTTTGTGGTGGGTAGAGCATTTGTCTCAGATATCGAAAGGTTAAAAGTTAGCAATAAGACAAGATCCTTAGAGATTGAAAGTGTGATAAGTTTTTTCTCTGAGGATACTCAGGTTTTCTTTCTCTTTCTGTCTTTCTCATCTGCTTATTCAATGTGGAGTTTTGAACTTGGTTTTTATGTGTACATACATTTATGCTTGACTTTTACAGGATGGAATTTTGTATGGTTCAAATCTGTTACATGCAGTTGGATTTCTTGTTTCCGGGGTATGTCCTAAGCTTTCCTTTTTAGAAATAAATAATTTTGTGCTTTTAGTTAATTTTTATCTCTATCTCAATAATGAATCTTTATTACATTGTTTGCAGCCTATTGATAAACAGTCTCTCCTTGATTCTGGGATCATGTGTTGTCTTGTTCATATTCTTGATGCTCTTTTGGGTTCTGATGGAGGGAATGTGAGGCAACATGTTGTCACCGCTGAGGAGGATTCGGAGGTAACAGAGAATGTAGCTCCAGATAAGCGGTTTGAGGTATGCCATTTGTTATTATTTTATATTTAAATGAAAAAATTGATAAGTTTGCTAATGGTTAGTTTTGTTGTTGAAGGTAGAGGGCAGTATTCTGCATATCATGAAGGCATTGGCAAGCCATTCTGCAGCTGCTCAAGGTTTGATTGAAGATGATTCTCTAAAGCAGCTCTTTGAGGTGGTTGCCAATGGGTGTTTGGTTCTGTTTTCAAGATACAAGGAAGGTCTTGTCCCCTTGCACACCATTCAGCTCCATAGGCATGCAATGCAGGTGATCTTTAAAACATTTGTATAGATTCCAATTCCAACCCACCACCTAATTATTGTCAATGTCACCATCATCTTCATGACTACAAATTCTGTCTTAATTTTAACCTCATATAGTTGTTGTTCTTTCCCTCTTATCCAGGTACTGGGTCTTCTTCTGGCCAATGACAATGGAAGCACTGCTGCCTACATAAGGAAGCACCAGCTGGTAATTTAAGATTCTTGAGTAACCATGTCGTTTTTTTTTGATTATTTGAACTTAAGACTTCTGTGGATGCCATGTGTCAAGATTTGAGTAGTTGGTTAGCCACTATATTATTCCTGCTTGAACAGCAGTTACTCTATATGCTCTTAGGTGTTGTTTCTTTTTGACTTAATGAGCTTTATTGGTTTAGCACTTAATCTGGACAACTATATATGGCTGTTTCTTTTTACTCAATCTGGCTTAATGTATTAAGACACCAACCTTTTAAGCTTTACCTATTCATCTTCTCATGTTATTATTGATGAATATTTTTATAGAACTGATGAATTATGAATTTTTTTTTTGTTGGAATGTCAGGGTAAAATGATCCTTTAGTCTCTCTCATTCAAATGGTTTATTCAGTCTAGAAAAGAAACATACCTTATGTATACAACACTTATTCAGACAAACATTATTACCCGTGTGTCTGATAGTTCTGATATGTGTAATAATTTATATGTCATGTGCAGATAAAAGTACTGTTAATGGGCGTGAAGGGCTTTAGTCCTGAATCTGGAGACCCTGCTTATACAATGGGTATTGTGGACTTGTTGCTTGAGTGTGTGGAGTTGTCATATAGACATGGTAAGTTACATGGTTTATTTTCTTTTGTAATTGTACACTGATGATTATATAGCCCTGACTGGTCATAGTTTTGATTTGTAGAGGCTGGTGGTATCAGGCTCAGGGAAGACATTCACAATGCTCATGGATACCAATTTCTCATTCAGTTTGCATTAGTTCTTTCAGGAGATCAGGGTTCTCAAATTAGTCACTCTGAACAAAATCCCGATTCAGAAGGGTCAAAATCAACAAATGACATGGACACCTATGACACCTCATCGGAGTCTCTCACACCCACACTTTCCAGGTTGCTTGATGTTGTTGTTAATCTAGCTCAAACAGGCGCAACCGAGTCAACCGGGACCCCTGGGTCAAAGGGTACAAAAAACCGTCTAAATCCTGATGACACTTACAAAGTTAAAGACCTAGATGCTGTCCAAATGCTTCAGGACATATTTCTAAAAGCAAATAGCAGGGAGCTTCAGGCTGAGGTGTTAAATAGAATGTTCAAAATCTTCTCAAGTCATCTTGAAAACTACATGTTATGTCAACAGTTGCGAACTGTTCCCCTTTTGATCCTAAACATGGGTGGCTTCCCTTCTTCTTTTCAAGAAATTATCCTCAAGATTCTTGAATATGCAGTGACTGTTGTAAATTGCATACCAGAGCAAGAGCTGCTTTCACTTTGCTGCTTGTTGCAACAACCAGTAACATCCGAATTAAAGCGCACCATCTTATCATTCTTTGTGAAACTTGTATCATTTGATCAACAGTACAAAAAGTTCTTACGGGAAGTTGGTGTGCTGGATGTTTTATTAGATGATCTTAAACAGCACACGTTTCTTGTGGGCCCAGAGCAAAATGACAATGATAGCCCTCATGAGATGGAAAGGAAGTCCAACCCAAACGGTTTCATGAAACATTTAGACAGTAAAGATGTGATTCTATCGTCTCCTAGGTTATTGGATTCTGGCTCTGGAAGTTTTCCTCTTTTTGAAGCTGAATGCATAATTCCAGCTGCTTGGGATTGTGTGCTTTCTTTATTGAGGAAAGCTGAACATAATCAAGTCATCTTTCGTTCTGGTGATGGTGTTGCTACTGCTCTTCCTTTTTTGGCATCTGATGTCCACCGAGCTGGCGTCCTAAGGGTATTATCATGCTTAATCATTGAGGACTCTGCACAGGTTGGCAATGCTTCTTTCTGTTAAGCTTTTCTAAGGGACTGTTTCTTTTTGAGATAATCTGGCACTTAAACTGGACACCTCTACATGACTGTTCGCTTTGACTTAATCTAGGAAGAATGACTTAATGGGTTAAGCCAAAAAAAAGCGGCTTAATAGATTAAGACACTATCCTTATACCTTTTTGTCTTTTTCCCATGAACTCCACTCATGTTAAAACTGTGATTTGTTTTTTGGTATGTAAGGGTAAAATGGTCATTTAGTCTCATTCAGACGGTTTATTCAGTCTAGAAAAGAAAAATACTTTATTTCTACATCACTTTATCCTTACGACATCATAACCCATTCAACCACTTTACCCATACATGACTTAATGGAAAAAAAAAGAATCAGTCCCTAACTTTCTACTAGCTTTTAACCCCTCATGTGTAGGTGTAACACCTTATTTGTATACTCAAGTTATATATAGGACGCATCATATATTTTTTTTTTGAATATTAAGGCATTGGTTTGCATGCTTTTTATTTCTATGATTGGAACTTAATAAGTGATCAAATCTGTAATCTTCAATCATAGGCTCATCCAGATGAATTGGGTGCACTGGTTGAAGCTTCAAAGAGTGGAATGGTAATCAGCACTTCAGGATCTCAATACAAGCTAACAGATGATGCAAAATGTGATATTTTTGGAGCTGTATGGCGAGTTTTAGGAGCCAACAGCTCTGCACAAAGAGTATTTGGTGAAGCCTCTGGGTTTTCCCTTATCCTAACAACACTTCATAGTTTCCATGGAGATAAAGGCCACGTCAGCCAGTCCTCATCAACAGTCTGCATGAAAGTTTTCACATATATGTTACGTGTCATAACTTGTGGAACATCCAACAATGCTGTTAATAGAACAAAACTACATGCGATTATATCTTCACATACTTTCTGTGATGTTCTATCCGAATCTGGATTGATCTGTATGGAGTATGAAAAGCAAGTGATGCAGCTGTTCTTTGAACTTGCTCTTGAGATTCTCCTTCCACCCTCCTTCAAACCAGAAGCTAGTGAAGCATCTGATGATCTTGACAACGTCTCTAGTACTTTCCGAATAATCACACCATCAGCATCAGTTCATCATGATAAGCACCACATATATAATGCTGCTGCAGTGAAGGTTCTCATCCGTTTATTGTTGCTTTTTAGCCCAAAACTTCAAGTGGAGTTTTTAAAACTTCTAGAAGAACTTGCTCGTGCTGGCTCTTTTAACCAGGAAAGCCTTACCTCTGCAGGTATTTTTGGACATAATTTGTGGATTGTTGTTCTCATTCTATTTTTTTTTTTAAAATAGTTGATGATGACTTAACTTGTAATAATCCGATCTCTGATAAACTACCTTTCTATTTTTTTGTTAGGTTGTGTGGAGCTTCTCCTTGAGACAATATATCCTTTTCTTTCTGGTTCATCCTCTCTACTTCCCCATGCTTTAAGAATCATTGAAGTACTTGGGGCTTATAGGTTGACATCAGCAGAGCTGCGAGTGATTATAAGATATATTTTGCAAGTGAAACAGATGAAATTGGGTCAGACTCTTGTTGATATGATGGAGAGGTTTACAGATTCAGAAAACATTCCTCTTGCAGCATTTATAGAGATGGATATGAGCAAATCAGGGCATGCTTGTATTCAAGTACCATTAGGTGAGAGGTCATGGCCCCCTGCTGCTGGTTACTCATTCGTTTGTTGGTTTCAGTATCAAAACTTGTTGAAATCAGATGCCACAACAACAGGTCAACAAGTGATGCGGATATTCTCTGTTGGTGGGACAGATGTTAGTAGTAACAATACATTCTATGCAGAGATTTATCTTCAAGATGATGGAACATTAACCCTAGCAACCAGCCATTCGTCTTCATTATCTTTTTCAGGGTTAGATATAGATGAGTACAGATGGCATCATCTTGCTGTGGTACACAGCAAACCAAATGCACTAGCTGGACTATTTCAAGCTAGTGTTTCACATGTGTATCTTAATGGAAAACTTAGACACACAGGTAGACTAGGCTACTCTCCAACATCTTCTGGAAAGTCTCTCCAAGTAACAATCGGGACACCGGTTGCTTGTGCAAGGGTCAGTGACCTGTCATGGAAAATCCGGTCTTGCTATCTGTTTGAAGAAGTATTGACACCTGGTTCTATTTTCTTTATGTATATTCTCGGCAGAGGGTATAGGGGTCTTTTCCAAGACACAAATTTGTTACAGTTTCTCCCAAACCAGGCTTGTGGTGGTGGAAGTATGTCCATTTTAGATTCCCTTGAAACTGATTTGGCATTGGCTTCTTCTTCTTCTAACACACAGAAGCCCGAGAGTGCTAATAAGCAAGACACCTCTAAAACCGATCGCAGTGGCATTGTTTGGGATCTTGAAATATTAAGAAATTTCTCGCTACAGCTTTCTGGAAAAAAATTAATATTTTCATTCGATGGAACATGTACAGAAGCTTTCAAAGTATCCGGAACCTTGTCAATGCTCAATTTAGTTGATCCATTGTCAGCTGCTGCTTCTCCAATCGGAGGTTCGTTTGTTATAAATTGATGACTTATACATATAAATAAGAAGAGCTTATGTCATGAACATGATTTAACATCCAATTATGACATAAATCCTAATTTAACCCAACTTCATCATCTTCATAGTCGATATTTTTACTAGTGTTTTCTTCCTCCAGGTATACCGCGATATGGACGCCTTCATGGAGATATTTATGTATGCAAACATTCTACAATAGGCGAAATGATGCGTCCCATTGGTGGAATAGCCCTTATTTTAGCCCTTGTTCAAGTAGCTGAAACAAGAGACATGCTGCATATGGCGCTAACACTTTTTTCTTGTGCACTTCAACAAAATCCTCAGAATGTCAGAGACATGCAATCATATAGAGGATACCACTTGCTAGCACTTTTACTACATCCAAAAATGTCACTATTCGACATGCATTCACTCGACATCTTTTTCCAGATAGCTGCTTGTGAGGCTTCGTTTCATGGACCAAAAAAGTTGGAAAAAACTAATAATATGTCACCTGTTGAGCCTGTCAAAAATGCCAGCTTTGAGGACCTGTCTAAGTTTCATGATGATGCTTCTTCTGGTGGTTCACATGGAGATATGGATGATTTTTTAGGGAATAAAGATGCTTTCAGTCATATCTCAGAACTCGATATAAATGTTGACTTACCAACAGAAACATCAAACTGTGTTGTTCTTTCAAATCCAGATATGGTTGAACATCTGTTACTAGATTGGACTTTGTGGGTAGCAGCAACAGTTCCAATACAAATTTCCCTTCTGGGATTTCTTGAAAATCTAGTTTCAATGCATTGGTATCGAAACCATAATCTTACAGTTTTGCGTAGGATAAACCTCGTTCAGCATCTGTTAGTGACACTTCACAGGGGTGATGTTGAAGTTCCTGTGTTAGAAAAGTTAGTCACTCTTGTAGGAGTGATTTTGAAAGATGGGTTTTTGGTTTCTGAACTGGAACATGTTGTTAGGTTTGTGATCATGACCTTTGATCCACCGGAACTGACATCAAGAAATGAGATATTAAGAGAGTCAATGGGGAAACACATTATTGTTAGAAACATGCTGCTTGAGATGCTAATTGATCTAGTAGTGACCATTACATCAGAAGAGCTTCTTGAACAATGGCATAAGATTGTCTCCTCCAAGTTGATAACTTACTTTTTTGATGAAGCAGTTCATCCTACAACTATGAGGTGGGTGATGACTCTTCTTGGTGTGTGTCTCACTTCTTCTCCTACTTTTTCTGTCAAGTTTCGGACAGGTGGCGGGTACCAAGGTCTGGTGAGGGTGCTTCCTAGCTTCTATGATTCCCCTGATATATATTACATACTGTTTTGTCTCATATTTGGGAAACCCGTTTATCCAAGATTACCTGAAGTTCGTTTGCTGGACTTTCATGCCCTTATGCCAAGTGATGGAAGTCATACAGAGTTGAAATTTCTAGAACTTTTAGATTCTGTGATTGCTATGGCAAAATCCACATTTGATAGGCTGTCCATTCGAACAATGATTGCCTATGAAACCGGTGCTGCTGGGCTTGTTGCAGAGCTTGTGGATGCATGTACAGAGATGACAGGAGAGCTTCAGGGTGAAGCTTTGATGCACAAAACTTATGCTGCCAGGCTTATGGGTGGAGATGCTTCTGCTCCTGCTGCTGCAACTTCTGTCCTTAGGTTCATGGTTGATCTTGCCAAAATCTGTCCTCCTTTTTCTGCTGTGTGCAGGAGAGCTGAGTTTCTTGAGAAGTGTGTGGATCTTTATTTCTCTTGTGTCAGGTTCTACATCTTCCCCTTGGCTTGTATGTGTATCATGTCATGGATGATTATATGGAATGACAACCTACTTTATTTATATTTTACCCATAATAGCAACATACTTGCATCTATATACATAATTAGAATGTACTTCTAACCTAAACATTGTAAATTGTCCTTAATAATCTTGTGTTTGTAAATTGTAGGTCAGCTCATGCTGTGAAGATGGCAAAAAAGCTGAAAGTGAAGTCAGAAGACAAAAATCTAAATGAGTGTGATGAAAGTCCTAGTTCTCACAATAGCTTGCCACTTGATCAGGAACACTATTCTAAAACCTCCATAAGTCTTGGAAGCTTCCCTCCAGGAACAAGTTCTGAAGATGCTCCTGTTGCTGCCACAACCAATTCAGATGGATATCAACCAAATAACATAACCTCCCCCCCACTGGAATCACACAAGCCGGATGAAGTAGTTGATCAAATGTCCACTGCAGAATCTGACACTAGAGATTTCAGTTTCCATGATCAGAAAATCACTCTGGAATCAGACAAGCCGGTTGAAGAAGTTGATCAGGTGGCCATTGCAGAATCCGACACTCAAGATTTCAGTTTCCACGATCGGAAAATCACTCCGGAATCAGACAAACCGGTTGAAGTGTCCATTGCAGAATCTGACACTAAAATTTTCAGCTTAGATGATCAGAAAACCACCCCGGAATCAGACAAGCCAGTTGAAGTAGTTGACCAAGTGTCCACTACAGAATCCGACACTAAAGATTTCAGTTTCCATGGTCGCAAAACTACTCGCCAAGGAAGTTCACTGAGTTGTGTATCGTTAAACATATTTGATTCTCCATATTTATCTGAAAAAACCACCGGGGTCCACAAAGCACAATCTTCATCACAACTTTTTGCAATGAGTTCATGGCAAAGTCCCAACGAATCAAAACCCAAGTTAGCTCCATCTCCTTCCATGGCATCTTCTGTATCCATGACTCTATCTCTAAACGAATACGATACATCTTCAGACCCCAAACGAACAACCCAACTACAAAATCCCACAGACACATACTTCCCAATCAACCCACTTCTGTTACTTGATGCAGATGATTCCGGTTATGGAGGTGGGCCCTGTTCAGCAGGAGCAACTGCCATTCTGGATTTCATGGCAGAAGTTCTTTCCGATGTTGTAACTGACCAATTAAAAGCAACACCAGCAATCGAAACCATTTTGGAAAACGGTCCTTTGTACATTGATGCTGAATCTTTATTAGTTTTTCAAGGTTTGTGTCTTAGCAGACTGATGAACTTTCTAGAAAGACGAATCTTACGTGACGATGAAGAAGACGATAAGAAACTTGACAAGGTGCGATGGTCATCGAATTTAGATGCATTATGTGTTATGATTGTTGACCGTGTTTACATGGGCGCGTTTCCGGAACCTTCCGGTGTACTTAAAACCCTTGAGTTTTTATTGTCGATGCTGCAGTTAGCAAATAAAGACGGTAGAATTGAACAAGCGGGCCCACCCGGGAAAGGAATCTTATCAATAGGGAGATCAAAACAACTGGATGCTTATATACTTTCGATGTTTAAAAACATGAATCGAACGATTATGTACTGTTTTCACCCACAGTTCTTGATCTCAGTTGGAGAAGATGAACTTTTATCACGCCTGGGTTTGCAAATCGAACAGAAACAAAGATTGGTTTTCCATGGATCTGAAGATGGAGTGATTGATATCAGCACAGTGTTGCAAGTACTTGTGGCTCATAAACGATTAATCTTCTGCCCTAGTAACCCTGACAATGATCTAAATTGCTGTCTGTGTATAAACTTAACATCTCTTTTACATGATCATAGACAAAACGCACAAAACTCAGCTGTTGAGATTCTCAAATATCTTCTGCTTTACCGAAAAACCGCTTTGGAAGACCTTCTGGCCTCGAAACCGAGCCAAGGCCCGGTTTTGGATGCTTTTCATGGTGGTTTTGACAGACTTGTGACAGGGACAACATCGTCTTTTTTTGATTGGTTTAACACATCTGAGCTTCTTGTTAGCAAGACGTTAGAACAAGGTGCTGTGATCATGTGGGTCCAGTATATCTCGGGGTCTGTAAAGTTCCCGGGAGTTAGAATAAAAAACATGGATGCTCGTCGGAAAAAAGAGATTGCTAAAAAGTCAAAGGAGTCGAGAAAGTTTGACCAAAGACATTGGGAACAAATAAACGAAAGAAGAATCGCATTGGAATCGGTTTGTGATCAAATGTGTACAGAATTGAGAGTTGTGAGACAAGATAAATACGGATGGGTGCTCCATGCTGAAAGTGAATGGCAAACACATTTACAACAGCTTGTACATGAACGTGGTATTTTCCCAGTTCTCAAATCGGTTTCAATCGAAGAGCCCAACTGGCAGCTTTGTCCAATCGAAGGCCCGTATCGAATGCGGAAAAAGATCGAACGGTGTAAATTAAAATTCGACATGATTGAAACGATTTTAAACGGGGAGTTTGAAGGTGGAAGAGAGTTTTTATTGACTAGGGAGAAAGACGAAATTGACCTCGGTGGGTCTGATTTTTTACCTCATGAGTTGTTTGATGAGGAGTTGTATGATGATTCGGTTTTTAAAGAATCTGATAATGTGAAAGACGTGGGGGGGTCCACTAGAATCGGGTGGAATGATGGAAGAGACAGAGATGATAGTGTTTATGAAGCAAGCGTACATTCAGCTGCAGAATTCAGTATCAAATCAAATACACTTGCTCCACCTTCATTGAGAAGGGACGCTTCTATAGTTTCTGAAAACATTCGAATCACAACAGAGGAGAAAGTTGAGAAAGAAGTAAGTGACAACGGGGAGTATTTGATTAGACCTTATCTTGAACATAACGAGAAAATAAAATCAAAATATAATTGCGAAAGAGTCGTGAGTCTTGATAAACATGATGGGGTGTTTCTAATAGGAGAACGTTCCCTTTACATTATCGAGAATTTCTACATCGATGATTCCGGATGCATATGTGAAAAAGAAAGTGAAGATGATATCTCGGTTATCGATCGCGCTTTGGGGGTTAAAAAAGACGCGTCTTCAAGCATGACAAATTCGATGACGTCATGGGACACGAATGGGAAAGTGTCCGCTGGGGGAAGGGCGTGGGCCCACAATAGTGGAGCATGGGGGAGGGACAAGGCGATTAATAGTAGAAATGTACCTCATTTATGGCGGATGTGGAAGGTTAATACTGTCCATGAGATATCAAAACGTGATTACCAGTTACGTCCTGTTGCTGTTGAAATATTCAGCATGGATGGATGTAATGATCTTCTTGTTTTCCATAAAAAAGAGAGGGAGGAAGTTTTTAAAAATCTGAATGCAATCAATATTCCAAAAAACACCATGTATGTATGTTTGTGTTTTTTTTTCATCCACATAAAAGTAAATTCTTTTTATTCGTTCTTTTTTTTGTTGTTGACCTGTGGAAATTTGTTTTGTTTAAAATATATGTAGGCTGGACCCGACAATTTCAGGGGCTGTGAAACAGGAAAGCACGTTTAAGATTATGGAGAAATCATTCTCAAAGATGTGGCAAAATGGGGAAATTAGTAATTTCCAGTACTTGATGCATGTTAATACACTTGCGGGCCGGGGGTATAGTGATCTTACTCAGTATCCGGTTTTCCCTTGGATTTTGTCGGATTATGAGAATGAGAATTTGGACTTCACCAATCCGGAAACATTCCGGAAGCTTGACAAGCCTATGGGATGCCAAACAATGGAGGGGGAACTGGAATTCAAGAAAAGGTTGGCCTTCTTTATTTTTTAGTAAAGTGTGGGTAAATGCAAGAAATAGCAATGCACTTTCATACTTTGAAAATCTACCCCATTTATAGGATATAGCAATGTCATGTAATTTCATTAGGTCTTTCGAAGTATAATGTCTAAATAAGAAAAAAAAAGGTGAAAGTATAATGGCTTAATAAGGAAAAATAATAATTCATAAATACAGTAAAAGCTGGTGTAATAGAAATAAATGAAAGTAGGTTGCTATTTGTAATGGGGTTGGTGGGTTGGTTTTGTTGGTGTCAGGTTTGAGAGCTGGGATGATCCAGAGATTCCCAAGTTTCATTACGGGTCTCACTATTCTAGTGCCGGAATCGTGCTGTTCTATCTGATAAGGCTGCCACCATTTAGTTCAGAAAATCAAAAGCTTCAGGGGGGGCAGTTTGACCATGCTGACCGACTTTTCCATAACATACATGATACTTGGTCAAGTGCTGCTGGAAAATCCAACACCTCAGATGTTAAGGAATTGATCCCAGAATTCTTTTATCTGCCAGAATTCTTGGAAAACCGTTTTCATCTTGACCTCGGGGAGAAACAATCTGGAGAAAAGGTCTGTTCTCATTACTATTATTATTTTGAGTTTTGATAAATGCAAATGTAATAATTTTCAACAACCCCAGATTGGAGATGTTGGATTGCCTCCTTGGGCCAAAGGTAGTGCTAGAGAGTTCATCAAGAAGCATAGAGAAGCTCTGGAATCTGATTATGTTTCAGAGAATTTGCATCACTGGATCGATCTTATATTTGGTTACAAACAACGAGGGAAGGTGCGTTTGTGTGTGTGTATTTTATAATAATAATAATGATAATTTCAATGATAAGGGGATTTAATTTCACTTGGGTTTTTTGAACAGGCGGCTGAGGAAGCAGTTAATGTTTTTTACCATTACACATACGAGGGGAGCGTAGACATTGACGCAGTAGCCGATCCCTCGATGAAAGCCGCAATTCTGGCTCAGATTAACCACTTCGGTCAAACACCGAAGCAGATTTTCCACAGGCCTCACGTGAAAAGAAAAACCGATCGAAAACACCCCCTTAATCCCCTCAAATTCTCCCCACGTCTCAACCCACACGAGATCCGTAAGATGACGTCACCAATCGCCCAAATCGTGACCCTAAACGATAAGATTCTAACAGTGGGCCCAAACAACTTTATCAAGCCCAGAACCTACACCAAATACGTCGCCTGGGGTTTCCCGGATCGGAGCTTAAGATTCATGAGCTACGATCAAGACCGCCTCCTATCCACCCATGAAAACCTTCACGGCGGCCATCAGATCCAGTGCGCGAGTGCCAGCCACGACGGTCAACTCTTAGTCACCGGCGCCTACGACGGGATGGTGTGCGTCTGGCGGATTGGAAGCTACGGTGGGCCCCGCGCACCACGAAGTTTAAATCTACAGCAGTCGCTTTGCGCCCACACCGCTAAGATCACCCGGATCTACGTCTCCCAACCCTACATGATGATTGTCAGCGGTTCCGACGACTGCACTGTCATCATGTGGGATTTGAGTTCGTTAGTTTTTCTCCGGCAGCTTCCGGAATTCCCTTTCCCGATCTCTGCTCTGTACATGAACGATTTGACCGGAGAAATCGTGACTGCTGCCGGTGTTTTGCTGGCGGTTTGGAGTGTGAACGGAGACTGTCTAGCGGTGGTGAACACGTCTCAGCTTCCGTCTGATTTGATTTTGTCGGTGGCGACTTGTACGTTTTCCGATTGGGTGGAAACGAACTGGTACATATCGGGTCATCAAAGTGGGGGGATTAAGGTATGGCAAATGGTTCATAACTGTTCGGAGACTGCCCGAACTGCCCACAAGCATCCTTCTGCTCAAGTGCATTGTGGGTTAGGGCTTAGAGGGGGTAAAGTGCCTGAATATACGTTGGTGCTGCACAAGGTGCTTAAGGGGCATAACCACCCAGTTACTGCGCTTCATCTTTCAAGTGACTTGAAGTTGTTGTTGAGTGGTGATTCAGATGGGCATTTGTTTTCTTGGACTTTGCCCGATGAGACCTTAAGGAATTCTATTAAATGGGGGTGATGTGATGTGGATTGATTCGGATATTATTAACTATTTAACCAACGAGATGTGACTTGAGTTGTGTTTTTGGTGGAGAGCCTGAAATGGTTTGGGGCTGGGCTATGGTGTCCATCCTCGATAAGATAGCACGAAAAGGGTTGGCGGAGATGGACAAGAAAGGGTCGGGGTTGGTTCAGGTGGGAGAGATCTGGCGGGAAGTGGCTCGGGGTTGGCTTGGGGGGCATATCGGTAATTTTGAAGTTTGGTGAATGAATGATTTGTTGTACATAGAAGGGGTGGATGCTGTTGAAGCCGATGTGAGTGGTGTGTATCACGAAATATGTGCATGCATTGATTCGGATGACTATGAGTGGTGCACATGTTGTTGAGTGTAATATGCACCGGTTTTGACTAGGGATGTACAGTTGCCATTGTTTTTCGATTTTGTAAGTTATGTTAGTTCTTAGAGTTGTATGATTATGAGTTATCAATACAAAATCAATTTGTTTTAGTTCGTACATGTGTTTTAGGCTTTTAGCCAAGCAAACCAACCTAATATTTTTTTTATTTGTTTTCTATTTTAGAGTTGATGACTTCATCAAAAAGTTTGATTTTGGTTTATATTTTATCTTTTAATGGGTGACAAGTGTAACATTAAAAACATATTAGCCTTGTCACAGGTTACGTCACTAATCCATTAAACTCCAGATCGAAAAAATCTATGAAGATCTACAAGGATCTAGAAACAAAAAAAAGATACCTTTCGGAGAAGCCATGTGAAAAAAGTCAAGAAACCGATGTTCCCAACATCAATGAGTCTCGGAACATAACTTTCAGTCCTAATTTAATACGATTACAAGAACAGATTGAATACCTGACCCATTTAGGAAAAAGATCTGTGCTCCTTTACATCTTTGAGAATAATGCTCTGCAGTCCACATCAATACTAATCTAACAAGAAATACACTTGAGCCAAAATATACTTACAAAACTAATCATCAGAAACTTACCATATTAACCCTACAAAATAGACATTAACAAAATACAACCCAAGACTAATAAAATGTTAAGTTTGACTTAAATATGATGTTATGACTTTTAACACAGACAACAAAAGAAAATTTTTGCTAAACAAGAGGAGTTTCACAAAAGAGATAAGTCAATTCATTGTTTTATTCTTTTTATGAGTAGCATGAACATTAAAGAGAGACAACAAGATATTAACACCCCTAAGGAAGTCTAGGATAGAAAGAATTTACCTAAGCAAAAGAAAGAGTTGACCGATAATCTCTGGCATTACTGGATCAAAGTCCCTAGCTATCTTCCAAACAGATCTCCTTTTTGCAATGCCTTTTCAATAGCACAAGTAAATGTATGGGGCACACAACTGTTGCCGTCTACATTTGGAGAAATGGATTGGAAAAAGACTATTCGAGAGCATTTCAACAGACGTATACAACGAAATGTATTTTTAACCACTTAGCCTTGGCAAATTTGCTTTCTTTCCCTCATTCGACGGGTTCAAAGGACCAAATAAATCACGATGAAAAAGTTGGAATAAATGTATGATCATTGATAAATGAGATTTTACGTCGTTTCTAAGGAAATTCATGTCGGTCCTTTTTATGATATATTAGTATATAATTATATATATACATAGTAAGAGAAAATGAAGATCATGGAGAACAATTAACAGTCTCATAAATTTTGTTGAAATGCCAATTATATGTATACAAAAAGAAAATGTGAGTTTGCCAAACGAGAGATTCGGTGTTTAAGTTGCATCATTTCACAAAAAAAGAGCGAAGTAGTGTTGAGCGTTTGGACTAGTACCAAGACTGGAGATCTATTATCCAAATTCAGTTTGTTTGTTTGTTTGTTTTTTTTTTTTTTTTTTTTTTTTTTTGCAGTTTCAATCCAACCGGTTTTGAGTGCAAATTGGTTTGGACCAAAATTTTAGAATGCTTGATAATTAGTTTTTTTGTAATTTGTATTTTATAAACATTTTAGAACATGTATATCTCATTTGTTTGAAATCAAATTAACATTTTTTTTTCATCGTGTAGTTTAGAATTTACACATGATTTTAGATTATAACTGTGTCATTTTTTATTTCATATTCATTGATTTAAAGTCCTTCAAAATTAGGATAAATAATCACGGTTTTTTCTTTTTTTATCTAAAATGAACAATAAAAATATACATTTTTATTTTAAATGAACAGTCAAACAAAAAAACATATTCGTTTTAAGCCTCGAGATAAAACTTTAACATAAAAAAACTAACTTTTAGTAGGGGTTCAACATCTTGTACCATATACAAATAAAGTTGTAACGGCCAGTGGATACAAGAACCAGAAAACTGGTACCCAAACCCGGAATCGGCCCCAGAATCCATAAGCATCAACAAGTCCAGTTTGGTCCAATTGTTGGCCCCTAAAGCGAAGTGGATCATTTCATAGCAAAAGGCCAAAAGAAATGCTAATAGTGCCTCAACCAAGAACAAGAATGATTTATGAAAAAAGAATTAATGACCACTAAAGAACACATAAATAACATATAGTATTTTTTTCTACGAAAAAAAAGGAAGTATGGTGAGGTTGATGCCATACCATGGGTGGGTCAACTAAGGAATTCGGTTCCACTGCTTAGGAATAAAAATACGAGTATTCAACCCAAATATACAAACATGTCTATTGTGTATACACACACCACACCACCTTAAAACTTTTCTAAAACAAATCAAAATTACAAAAAAAAAAAAAAAAAAACTATCAAGGGTTAAATTTCATCACAAAAAAAAAAAAAAAAAAAACAAATTAAAACACTATAGATGGGTTTTTGGAAAAATATAGCACTAGTCTATGAAAGCTTTGACATAACCATTCTCTCTTCTCTTCTCTTCTTCTTCTATGGAACCAGCTTCTTCTTGTTGTTGTTGTAACAATCAACCTAGCCAAAAAGGTTGTAGGGATATTACATCTCTTCCCCCACCCAATTTACCTCAAAATCTGCTTCTGCCCTTGGTTAAGTAGTAAAACCAATTGCAAACTTTTTTCCTGTTTGTTAAAATATAAAAACATGAACATGTCTTGTTATTGTTATATAACAACCATAACTTTTTTACTTATTAAAAAAAAAGCGCTTTAGTTGCATTTTGGTTGAGTTTGACCTTTTTTTTTTTAATAAAACGCTTTGGGTAGTTTTCTGTTCCAGTTACTAAAACGGAAGAGGTTTGAGCAAAAGGAGTATTTTACCAACAAAAAAGCCTCTTCAACCACCCTTTTTTCTTCTTCTTTTTGGTCTACTTTCATTTCTATCGATTACATTGAAAAATCTACCGAAATAAAATATAAATATAGCAGCGAAAATTGGTTTGTATATGTATGGCATTGATTTTTCAAAAGTAAAATGTAAAAAAAATTAATGGAAGTAGATTGGTATTTGTTGTTACCTGATTGGATTATTGCTGAACTGATCGGTGTATCTGAAGTATCCAGTCAACGTAACCATTCATACCACCAACCGCATCCTCAACAAGATTTGAAAGCAAAAAGAAAGCTTCACGAGGCTGTTCCCCTTGTCTCACAACATGACATAAAGGATAATACGATGCATCTGCACCTCTAAGTTTCTTTAGTATCCCCATCAGCTTTCTTGACATCTCATTATCACGTTCCCCAAGGCTTACCTGAATTTTTTATCAACTAAAATCAATAAACCTCATACATACTATTACTCTTTATTCTTTAAATACAACATCTGTGACTTCACTTGAGTATAAATATAACAACAGATACATAAAAAAAAATAAAAAAAATAAAAAAAAAAAAAACCTTTGAGAAATCTGTAGCAAAATCTTCCCCAACCAGATTCCTGGAAATATCAGGGGATAGCATTTGACCAAACCACACAACCAAACGAAAACCATCATCATATATATAAATCCCTCGAGAATCCAAGCTCTCTGCAGCAAGTGGCAGTCTTCTACAAACTTTCTCAAACTCATCACCATGTCCACTCCCCTGCACATAACTCCCACACACACTTTATTTTAATTTTTAAAATATAGCTACGTTGTTATTATGGGTTGTTGGTATAGCAAGACTGAAGTATGAGAAAAAAAAAAAAAAAGTTTACCTTGACAAGAAAGTCGTCGACACGTAACAAACTAGGGTACAAAAGCTTTAACATCTTTTTAACAGGCAAAGCCATCATGGTGAAACCAGCTGCACACCTTTCATCAAGCTGTGAATCAGCATAGCCACCACGAAGTGCTGTTGATTTACATAAAGCCAATCCGTATAAAGGTAAATATTTTAATGACTCTGGGTAGATCATGCGTGTTCCCACACGGTGTTGAACCGCATACAGATTACGATACTCTTTAAGGGCTTTCACGATTCTTAGCTGGATCGCGTTACGCGCCTCCTCCAGTTTGTACGACAAAGATTTTTCAATCGCTACAACACATAATTAAAATTTTAAATATACTATTATATAACTTCTTCTTTTTTTTTTTCTTAAAAAAAAAATAAAAAGAAAAAATCTGGTTACCTAATCTACCAAGCAAAGAAACAATGGCACCGGTATCTGCCTGGCGATACATCTCTCCTAAATCAGCAACCACTGATGCAGCTGCAGTGTGTACTCTGATACGTCTTTCACCCGAAGATGAGGTGTGTCTTTCAATTCATGTTAAGTATTTTATTTGTAAACAATTAGATTCTTGTTTGTTGGTTATATTTTTTATATATTTATTCCAAAATATGTGGAAACTTGGAAAAAGTGAAGGATACAATAAAGCAACTTGGAAATAGACAATCTGAGTTGTGAGTAATGTCTCTTCAAGAGCAAACTGCATTGCATAAGCTTTGTCACAGTCAACGGCTGGAAGTGCTAATAGATCTGTGGATCTTAACATAAAGTTTCCATGATATGAAGTGAAACGAACTCCTATATATAACACAATTTAACAAAAATAAATTAATTTCATCAAGATTTTATAAAAGCAATGAAATCTGTCAAAAGAATTGCAAATTAGTTCCACCACCAAAAACACGTTGAGACTAACCTTTCCCACATCTGATGCGCATTACAGCTTCCCAAGCAGTTTCTCTAGTGAGGTCTCTAGCCAACTCATGTCTCAATTTGTCTTTATGGATGGCAGAATGAAAGCTTGGATAGTAATAGACTTGACCACCTGTGTATTTCGCCAAAGTACCTAAAAACAAAACAATAAATTAATATTTTTTTTTATCGAGTAAAAACAAAAAAGTAAGTTAACTAACTAAGGGTAATAAATCAATATGAGTAGATACCTAGCGAAGCTATATCAGTGTACTTGTCACTAAAGGCATAAACATTGACTGCAACTTGATACTTAGTAAAATCAGCAGCCATTTGTTTATAAAAAGGATCTTCTGGTATTCTCAAAGCATGTTCCCTATCTGTCCCATATGCCCGAATATCATCTCCTCTCAACCTTAACCTACCCACACCAAGTGATGGAAGACTACTTTGAAAAATTAACAATTTCCCTCCCAGTTGACTCTGCATCAAACAAAAAAAGCCTATGATGGTCAATGGTCAATACAGACTACCAAGTTTTTAAGTGGTGTAGGACTGAGGAAACTAACCATAACCATGAAAGCTGCTTTAAGTGCAGGCCCAAAAGCAGATTCCACATTCACATTGTCCTGAAACATGGATGGCAAGCTGTCCAAGAATGCATCCACCACAGTTCTGGATTCTGATAAGTTCACAAGGAGATCATCTGGCAACGGAATAAATATATCATCCAAATCAGAGACAACCATCATTTGAGGTTGTGTCAAAGATGACTGCCAATCCAAACAAACAAAAAAAAAAAGTTCAACATCAGTTAGCAAAATGTTAGAGAAAAGGTAAACATGTTTTGAGAATTTCAGGCCATTTAATACTTGCCTTCATATTGTAAAAATGAATTGTGCTGTCAAAAGTTATGAACCCAATCTGTGTTCTGGTGCTGCCTGGCAACTTATCCAAACAAGACTTGATGGTTTGTCCAATCACCTAAAAAAAATATACATGATATTTTACATAAGGTATAAAAAAAAAAAATATATATATATATATATATATATATATATATATATATATATATATATATATATATATATAAATAATTATAAACATATCAAGATTACAACAGGCATTACCTCAAGCATTCCGCTTTTAACGGAATATATCGATACATCGATCAGGAAAAAGTATAGTGGTGGCATTGGTGGTCGCACCATGTATTCAGCTGGAGCAACGAATTCCACACAACCCTTTGTAAGCTCAGGATGTTGATCTAAATCAACTCTTTTTCCGGTGGCATCCAAATGGGCAAAATAGTCATTTTGCACTGTACATTATGACAGAAATTGATTAGCATTAGCATGACCATATTAGGAACCTCAGTTGTTAAAAGGGAACTTGTTAGTCTCGCTGTTATGATGTTAGATTTGATGATGTCATGTTGGTAGTTTAGGCTGTCAGTTTGAACCTACTCAATAGTCATTTAGTCTATGTGATGATATATTGACATTTTCAGTTATGAGAAACAGTAGATATATTGTTACAATGGATTTAAAGCATTATTACCATCATTGAGCAAAGCACATATATTGCATCGCCACTTTCTTCCACCATCAGTAAAAGTCACATAAGGGTTCACATATGTACGGCATCTTCTACAACGCACAATACCTGTTGTGGCAAAATTAACAATTGGCACTTCCTCCTGAGAAAAAATAAATAAATTTAACATTATATAATAAAAAAGATTATATTTTTATTGTAATTGCTCCGACTGTATAGATGCTCACCCCTTCAGGAGCTTCTGCCAGTGGACAAACAACTGCTCCAAGAGGCAAGTGCCACCTGGAAACAAGAGACTGAGAATTTGGTATGGCACTAGTTGTAAGCCTCAGATATCTAGAATTGCAGTTCATTGGATACATTTCAGCAAAAGAACTTGGTTCTACATCACCCTCCAATGGTCTTGGCAACACTTTAGTATCAAGCCCAGCATCAAAAGATCCTGGGACAGACCCAATAGAAAGTGAGCTGAAGTCTTCTACCAATCCTTGCATACCTCCCGTTGGAGGTGTGGACCCTCCTACATACATTCCTAGAGGAGATGCAACCGGTGGGGTTGATCCATAACCACCTTGAAAGGGAGCAGATGTGGTGGGCTGAGGTGGAGCATATCCTCCTGGTGGGGGTGGGGTTGGTCCAAAACCACCTTGAAAGGGGGCAGATGTGGTGGGCTGAGGTGGAGCATAACCTCCTGGTGGGGGTGGGGTTGGTCCAAAACCACCTTGAAAGGGGGTGGATGTGGTGGGCTGAGGTGGAGCATAACCTCCTGGTGCTGTTGGTGTTGCTGTGTTACTCTGCATACCCGGATAGCCAGGCCAAGGAGATGATGAGGTGGCACGGACAGCAGCAGGATGAGCTGGACCCATTGAAGGTTGGGGTTGCTGCATATTTGAGTTGGAAAGCATACCATTCATGGTTTGAGGTGGAGAACCCATAGGCATTGGTGGTGGTATCTGGGGTTGATGATTTTGGAAACTTGGAGGTCTGATTGTTGTTGGAGGCAATATTGGTTGTCCAACAGGTGAAGTACGTGGTGGAGGTGCCTGGAATGGTGGAGTTGGGAACCGCTGGAAAGGTCCGGTGGTTGGTGGGCCATATGGAGGAGTAGGTCTAGCAGTTTGCATGGGTCTAAAACCAGGAGCTTCTGGTCCAACCACAGGCCCAGAAGGAAAAGATGGTGCTGTACTTGGGGGAGACATTGGCCTGAAAGCAGAGCTAGCTACAGGACGAGATGATGAAAAAGGTGTGTTGCTTTGAGGAGGGGCAAAAGGTGTAGCAGCTGGCCTTGGATAGTTATTTGCATGGTTGGGATTTTCAGTCCCCATAGGTTATTGTTTGGCTTCTGTAAGTGATCTGCAAGAAAATGGAACTGAAGCACGTCATTGTGGATAAAGCCAATAGCAATATGTGCAAAGCTTTGCTACAGTGAATCGGTGATACTGGGGTATGAGAATTGTCATGAAATAGTAGTCAGTTCACCATGTACCTAAACCTGGGATCATATTTCCCATGGCTTACACATAATAGAAGCAAATAAGTTCGCTTTCTGAACTAAACAAGTTTCAATTCCAACTAAAATCAAATTTCTCATGTTTTAGTTAGCTTACTGATACTAGTACTACACCTGTCATTGAACTGGACATCCAAACAGACAGTTTAAAATAACAGAACCAGTATTAATTCAAGGCTTGCAAATATGAATGAAGATAGATTACGCACAACAAAATCGAATTTCTCAATTTACTAGTGGTCAATCCATAAACCTAAACCTGATCTTCACCAGTAAATTCAATTTTAGTGCAATTAAGCCAAGTATCCGTCAATTAGGCAACAAGACTCCGAGCAAATGTTGAATCTCGTTAAGAATTGAGCAAGAACGAAATCAAGAACACATCGGTAGTGTCGCCGAGAGTTACGCGAAAGAAATTACCTGATCGCAGAGATCTAGCAGAAGAGCGACGGAGATCGGCGATGGAGATGAGTACGTCGACTACAAGTGTTCTCTGATACTTGGACGGTGATTTGGATTTCGGAAGAACTACCAAATTCTCCGTCTTCGTTTCAATACCAAAATAGCATTTCTCCTTTTCCTGGTTATTAATTATTAACGACGAACTATTTAAAAAAAATAATATTAAAGATTGTATTATATATTGATTTTTATGGGAATATTTTAAAAAATTAAGTGCTTTTTAGAACTTTTATAATTTAAATTTATAAGGATTAATTTTCAATATTGAAAAAAAATATATATTTATTACTTTTAGGATAATGTAAATTTACTTATTAATTCTTTTTATTATCATAGGCTATGGATCTTTTTAGAAATTACATAATAGAATTGTCTAATACTTAAAATGTTTTATAGCCTATGAATTTGCTTGTTAATTGTTGTTCATAACCTATATTGATATTAATTAGTTATTTGACAAGTACGTTAGGTTGCATACTCTCAAAATTAAATATTTGTAGATTGTTTGATTTGGTGTTATCGCACAGCTATCGTCTGAGTCTAACTGTTGTTGTGTCAGATCTTTCTGTCGACAGATAGTTTGATTTTGGTGACATGTAATCGTATTCGCCAGATAACTAGTTAATATTGGTAGAAGTTATCCCTCGGCTAATAGCAGTGTAGTAGCAGGAGTCCTAGAAGAAAATCTAGGAACGTGAGTAATTAGGCCCTTGTAGCACTAGGTATGCGAAAAGGCCTAACAGTAACAGAGCGTGGTGACTTGGAAACATTAGGGAAATTCTTGGATCTTGTATGAATAGTTGTGGAAGGTGGTATAGGCTTGTACTATTGGAAGCACATGATCCATACATGAATAAAGAAAAGTCACAAGGTCACTAAGGAACTATAAAGGGTTTGAAATTCATATTAAACTATTCATATCTCCATCTTCAACATGTTAATGATCACTAGAGCAGGTGATTTTGGTTCTGGATCAGACGGTCCATGTCCGAGCGAGACTGACTGATATACATGATTAGATAGAGGTAACAATATTAGCAAATGTAAGAGAAATGATTCTAGAAATGTTTGGAACTATTAAGACTGAATTAATAGCTCTATTTGATGAGCGGTATTGTGACAACCCAAAAATTTCCATTCGGTAAAACCATCCACTACAATTGAAGTCAAATATGTATCAACTAACTATCAAACTTTTGGGATAAGTTTGAGTGTTTTAAGGTTAGTGCTCCAGAGGATATCAGGAGAGAGGATACACTAGGGTTTAATATGTTGCAATAAGTGCCCAAACCTTCAAGAGTTTGGAATATTACAGTCCAAAAATGGTATTCGGACCAAAAACCCTCAAGGCTATATAAAGAAAATTTAGTCATTTTGGATTCATTTGTTACATTTCTAGCTAGAGAAAAGTCGATTTTCTCTCTCAAGGATCTTCACCCGATCACCCCCAACTGTGAGTACTTCAACCTAGAGTGTATATAAGTGTGTTATATGCCTTCATAACATGAAAATCAAGCCAAAACAATAAGATTTGGGAGTTTACCGCCCAAGAACATCTTGGAGAGTAAACTCCTTTATAAGGGCCAAAGTGTGCCCAATGTCCCTCCAAGCCTTGGGACTAAACCTAGGGACTACCATTACTTGCTTTAGACCCCCAAAACATTAAGAAACAAGACTAGAAGTGAGTTCACGACCAAGGAAGTTCTTGGGCCGTAAACTCCATTTTAGGGTGCCAAAATGCCCTAAATGCCTTCCATAAGCCAAGAGACAAGCATAGAACTTTACCTTGATGTTTCTAGGACCCAAAACAATCAAAATATCATCACCCATAAGTGTTTACGGCCGCAAACACATGACTAAATGGTCCATGGGCCATAAACTCAAGATAGAGGTGTTTTGATGCCGCAAACACTTCCAAGGGCTTAGGCATGAATTTAGAATGCTTCTTTATGACCTTTAGGACCCTCATAAGTATATTTGGCCATGAGTTTACGGTAGTAAACTCATTTGGGTCGTGAACACCCCAAAAGTGCCAAAAGAAGTGGTCTTTCTCATCCTAGGGTAGAGCTAATGTCCTTAAATCACCCCCTAGACTTCAAACTTGCACTAACCCATGAGTAACCATGAGTTTACGGTCGTAAACTCCCTTGGGCCGTGAACTCATGGTAGTAAACTCATATAAGTGCCTTTATACCTTCCTATGTTGAATCACATGTGATTCCAACACTTGGTTAAGGTGTTTCCTAGTCCCGGAAGGTGTTTCCTTTCATATAGTTGTTGTAAACACTATATTTATGTCAATATGTGTCCTTATATGTCATTTAGGACTTATTGTGTCTCGGGACTTCATTCGTGGAACTTCTCATCCTTACAGGCATACCCGTTTGAATCACCCACATTAGGTGAGTTCATACCCCGTAATGAATCTTTTAACTATTTTAATTGTTTTAAGGGGGGGGGGGGGGATACAAGTTGAACACAATGATAATTGTGTAAATGTTTGTTATAAACATCTTTCAAAATGTTACTTATGTTATTTATAAGTTGTTAAAACATTTCAAAACTCTTTTAAAGGTTATGTTACTTTATAGTTATACAAAACTCCATTTTTAAAGTATAAGCATAACTTTGTAGATAAATGAGTCTTTTCAGTAACAGTCCAGTTAGAGCATTAGTAAGCTATTATAGGTATAGTTTAAGATAATGCTATTCATTACTTCTAGTACAATGAAGCACACACAGAACAGAACATAACAAAAGTACAGAACATAATAGAACAATACCAGATTAGAACATAACAAACAAGTAAATTTGCTATAGCATGATAACACGCATACAAGATCTATCTTTAATGTGAAATACATGGCTTGCATGGATTTGCTCGGGTCGCGTATGGTTCCCTCAATCTCCATACATGAGAGCGGTTAGTAGGGGTTCCAGCTTTCACATTATGACCGTAATAAAACACACATATGTTTTTAGGTTGTTAGTACCTCCGTATGTCATTATAAACGACATCAGGGTACTCATTTCTCCCATTACTTTCATAAAGTGTCGGTAACAATTGAAGGTTAATCTATTCTCTATTCGAGATAGGTTATAAACTAGGGAGAATGTATTTTTCAGTTGATAAAGGAACAGTAGAGTCTTGGTAGAAGACTGCTTTCATAACAGTAGAGTCTTGGTAGAAGACTGCTTTCAAAACAGTAGGGTCTTGGTAGAAGACTACTTTCAAAACAATTGAGTCTTGGTAGAAGGCTACTTTTAAAAAGTTAGAACCATGATGCTAACCTTATGATTCCGTAATGTATACACTATAGGATACATATATGTTAAGTAGATTCCGACAGCTAATAGGATGTGTGTTCTTCGCTGTACGTCCTGTTCCCGTTGGATGTGGGTTTACACCGAGATCACCCAATCTATTATCTACCCGAATCTATATATATTTATGCTTAGTATACATTAAGTCATCATAAGGGTACCAGGTATGGATCAGGTCATAGGACACAGGGTCAATGCACAGTTTTTCTAGTACAAAACTTTCGTTTCAAAGTCAATACTTTTGATATACAAAACTAGAGATTTCCCAGTTAAGGGCTTAATCCATTTTATTAAGCCAGTACAATTTTAAAGACTTTAAGTGAGTTAACTCTATAATACCTTAGTTTATACACCATGTTTATATAAGACTAGTATCCGACAGGTAGTAGGATGTGTGCTCTTCGCTGTACGTCCTGTTCCTGTTGGATGTGGGCTTACAGCGAGGTCACCCAATCTACTATCTACCCAATATCAAATTATATATAGCAGTATAAACATAGCTATTATAAAAGTAATCACCATAGTCAATATTTTATTATAAGAAATATAGGTTTTCTTAAAAGGAACTCTTCATTAGATATAAAGGAACCATTACAAATAACTCCATGAGTAACAAGTGAATACACCAAGGTTATATATGACAACGATCTAACAACCAATGGAATATGGCTATCCGCCTTACTTACTGTACCCCGTCGGGTTGTAGGTTGAGGGCAGATGCGCATAATCGATTGTTTGTTTACTCCAAGTATATATAACTTGTACCCACTTATTACGCATAGAAAGGCTTGTAGTGTCATTTTACTCAACTCCCAATTTAAGTAGAAAAGATATGATTTTCTAGAGGAACAGGCAAACTTTACAAAACAACACCTTATAGCTTACAGTACTTTACATATACATTTTCAACCACATTTTTACAGCTTACTCACATCACTAAAATCTTATGAACTCACCAGCTTAATTTCTGATCAACTCTTTCAAATAACTTGTATTCGCAGGAGACTATTAGACAGGTGCTCGTGCTGGGACTTCAGAAGATGGAGCATTATAGCTTCAAGTCTTATTTTGTTATTTGTTTATGACTTCTATGTTTTGTGAACACATACATTGTAAACACTTTCTTTCTAAATGAAATGGTTGTTCATTACTTGCTTACCATATACATATCTCGTGATACTTGGCATGACGTCCTCCACCCCCGAACGTTTCCGCCGTTCCAGTTTTGGGGTGTGACAGATTGGTATCAGAGCATTGTTTATAGTGAACTAAGTGTATCAACCGATAAAAGATATACGTCTATAAATACAATGGGACTTAAGTGCTCTGGATAATGATATATTTTAGATTATAACTTCAAGTTATAAAAATATACCTACTTGCTCATACATGTACATAATAGAACTAGGATCACGAGGAGAACAGAACTAAAAGCATTTAAAGGTTGGGCACTGTCGTCAACCCGAGCAGTTATGTAATCTTAGCTAGGATCAATATAGCCTGATCAACTATATTCATTCGAGATGTGACCAACATTTGTTTGGGAATGATGTGGTGTTGCAACAGGGTTAAAACTTACCAGAACACCAGTCAAGAGAACGCCATAACAAGTACAGTTAGAGTTAGAGTACTATGGGAGTAGGCTAGCTATACAGGGGAATCTCTCTATATATGAAAAATCAATGTACATCGACCCTTCTATGATACAATAGCACGATAACAAGTCTAGAACATAACAAGTACATTACGTTAGGATACTATAGGAGTATTTTAGTCCAGATACATAACTTATGTGATAACTTAAAAGACCCTAGCGGATAGGTCTATAATCTTACAAGGTATATTCATAAAGTTTTATACATAATCAAGACCTTATAGACATAGAATCTGTGACCGACGCTTCGCTATCCATTCCTTTTAAGGAAGTAGTGTTGAGGTGGGATCAATTGTTCGAAGGACTATTTGATCTTCAATTATATACAATACCAACTGGTATACCTAGTATAATTATAGGAATATTCCGTAAGGATCACCCCATAAAGTTACCTTAAAGCTCATAGATTCTTTAGTCACTTTCATTCTCGCACGACAAGCCCATATAAACGTAACCACTTCCTCCGTGTAGACAACAGAAGAGTTCAGGATGAGCGAGGACAAGTTCATGAGAAGTTTTTCAAGGAAAGATCAGCCGAAGTAACCAAAACGTCTTACGCGTCACACTAATAAATATTAACTAGGTTAATTTAGCGAGCGAGTGGAAACACTGCTCACATTACATGTGTTAGAAATTTTTTTTCATACATGCAACTGGTAACAGTTATTCAGGAAACAGATATTCATTCGAGGATAGTTATTTCGAATTCATAGAGTTTATTAGGTATAGACTCATTTATGAATTGTTCTTAGAACCCTGTGGAAGCCAGGACCTGATACATCCAGAACTAGGATAACTTTGTCTTTTCAGCTTTCAACTTGTGTCCGTTGCTATAGACTTATTCTGTCTCATCTTTGTTTTCTTTTAGCAAAGATGCCTCCTCGCAGATCACCCAGACACGCTACTCCGATAGCTCCCATACCTTCTCCACAAATTGATGCAGCGACTCTGAACGCTGCAGTGGCCGAGGCTGTGGCAACAACCATGGCACAATATCACTCCACCAGTACAGGTGGAGGTGAAGCGCCTACCGATTCTACTCAAGGTGAGGTCCCTGTGCGCCAGGGAGAGTTCTCCTACAAGGACTTCACCAGATGTCAACCACTGTCCTTTAAAGGGACTGAAGGAGTCATTGCCCTCCTGCAATGGTTCGAGAAAACAGAGTCGGTCTTCGAAATCTGTTTATGCCCTGAAGGAAGCAAAGTGAAGTTTGCTGCCTGCACCTTCGATGGCAAGGCCCTAACATGGTGGAACAGCCATGTTAAGTCACTGACCCTATCAGTGGCAAACTCCATAGGTTGGGAAAACCTAAAGGAGTTAATACGGGAAGAATATTGCCCGTTAGGCGAGATTCAAAAACTGGAACAAGAGCTGTGGGATCTCACTATGGTCGGCTCAGACATAGTGACCTACACGGACCAGTTCATCGAACTAGCAGCTCTATGCCCCGAGATGATTACCTCGGAGAGCAAGAAGATAGAAAGATACATTTGGGGTCTGACTGCTCCGACCCAAGGAAATGTGTTGTCTTCTAACCCAGCCACGTTCGCTAGTGCTAAACGCTTGGCTCAACGACTCATCGATCATGGAGTCCGCCACAGCGTAAAAGTCCCTATTCCCGAGTCATCAAGGGAAGAGGACTATAATCAAGAGTCGGAGAATAAGAGAAAGAAGAAGCGAACAACACAAGACATCCCGCAAGAACAACAAGCGAGTACTATGTACGCCGCAACGACGCCTACTGATTCAGCATCTGCCAGTCGTTATGCTGGAAACCTTCCAAAGTGTGGAAAGTGCAACTTTCACCACACTGGGGTGTGCCGAGAAATGCAGTGTCTGAACTGCCACAAAAAGGGACACACAATCCGTTACTGCAGGGCACCGGCTCAACCGATCTCCCAAGTCCTCAGAGCTGAAGAAAACCGAGCCTGTTATGACTGTGGTGAAAATGGACACATTAAGAGGGACTGCCCAATAATCAAGAACTCAGGCGCGGATGGGCGTATTCTGATGATCATCGCAGGAGAATCTACCTCGGAGTCGTCGACGAGTAGTGGTACGTTTTCAAAATAGTACTTACTTTTAAAAAAAAATTATTTATATTCATATAAGATTAAAATTGGGGATGACACTTAAAAGTAACAATAACAACTCACATGATGAAATAGGTCGTAATATTCAATATAACTAAAAGATCCCTTAGAGAAGCTATTATGACTCACCATATACACCAGGGTTGTGCACAACTGAGATGTCGCAGACTTTGAGTGAGTGACTCCGCTTAGGTCCCCTTTTCCTTAATTGGTTTAGGATTTGAGGTAGAGATGCTCACTCGACTGCCTGGATCATCTTAAGTATTCACAACTTGTATATGACGGGCGGTAGTAGTGGTACCATAGGGGATCATGGCATAAAAGTATCCCTTCAGTAAATAAAGCACTTTTATTTGTATGTATGCGCACATAGCGGTACGATACATAGGAGTGTTAATTTCAAAATAGAAAAAGGAAACTCGAGATCAGTTACAAGGAGTACATTGTTGAACATACTAGGAGTACAGTACTAAGCATATCAGGGATACATCGTCGTTCATCAGACGTTTCTTTCATTTGACCAAAACTTTGTTCGGTATAGAGTCCGTTGTTTTTCTTTCATCATGAGTTGGCGTGGTCTTCACCATACTGAAGCCATATGTTTCTATCGCCTCGATCGACAGGTTCTCGAAACTTTCGTCATTCGTATCGAAGGTCCGACCTAAACCTAAACTTTATCTTTCGCATTCTAAACCCCCGAAGTACTCATGTGAAGAGTATTTGTCCTCCGAAGCCTTATCGTCAGATGTCCGCAGACCGTCACGAAATACCACTCGTCCAGCAGACCAATGTTCGAGCATAGAGGCTATGGACGAATACAACTCGCCTATTATTTTCAAATGTATACGCAAGCGTGGTATATGAGTGTGATTACGCAGACCTAATATGTGTTTTTCCGCCCAATCTCCTGTTTTCCCCGTGGGTTGTGGACCTGCGGCAGAGTCGCACATCCGACAGTCCTACTAACCTTAATCATATACGGCTTGTATACGCGAGGTAATGATAGATGGACCAAGTATGAATCTTATCAAGAACACCAGGGCAAAGTTGCCAGGTCTACGAGTGAGTATTCTACAAAGCAGAAGAGCTCAACCCCCAGTAGTAACGTTAAGAGAGCGAATTTCAGGACGAAATTCATTTTAACGGGGGGATGATGTGACAACCCAAAAATTTCCATTCGGTAAAACCATCCACTACAATTGAAGTCAAATCTGTATCAACTAACTATCAAACTTTTGGGATAAGTTTGAGTGTTTTAAGGTTAGTGCTCCAGAGGATATCAGGAGAGAGGATACACTAGGGTTTAATATGTTGCAATAAGTGCCCAAACCTTCAAGAGTTTGGAATATTACAGTCCAAAAATGGTATTCGGACCAAAAACCCTCAAGGCTATATAAATAAAATTTAGCAATTTTGGATTCATTTGTTACATTTCTAGCTAGAGAAAAGTCGATTTTCTCTCTCAAGGATCTTCACCCGATCACCCCCAACTGTGAGTACTTCAACCTAAAGTGTATATAAGTGTGTTATATGCCTTCATAACATGAAAATCAAGCCAAAACAATAAGATTTGGGAGTTTACCGCCCAAGAACATCTTGGAGAGTAAACTCCTTTATAAGGGCCAAAGTGTGCCCAATGTCCCTCCAAGCCTTGGGACTAAACCTAGGGACTACCATTACTTGCTTTAGACCCCTAAAACATTAAGAAACAAGGCTAGAAGTGAGTTCACGGCCAAGGAAGTTCTTGGGCCGTGAACTCCATTTTAGGGTGCCAAAATGCCCTAAATGCCTTCCATAAGCCAAGAGACAAGCATAGAACTTTACCTTGATGTTCCGAGGACCCAAAACAATCAAAATATCATCACCCATAAGTGTTTATGGCCGCAAACACATGACCAAATGGTCCATGGGCCATAAACTCAAGATAGAGGTGTTTTGATGCCGCAAACACTTCCAAGGGCTTAGGCATGAATTTAGAATGCTTCTTTATGACCTTTAGGACCCTCATAAGTATATTTGGCCATGAGTTTACGATAGTAAACTCATTTGGGCCGTGAACACCCCAAAAGTGCCAAAAGAAGTGGTCTTTCTCATCCTAGGGTAGAGCTAATGTCCTTAAATCACCCCCTAGACTTCAAACTTGCACTAACCCATGAGTAACCATGAGTTTACGGTCGTAAACTCCCTTGGGCCGTGAACTCATGGTAGTAAACTCATATAAGTGCCTTTATACCTTCCTATGTTGAATCACACGTGATTCCAACACTTGGTTAAGGTGTTTCCTAGTCCCGGAAGGTGTTTCCTTTCATATAGTTGTTGTAAACACTATATTTATGTCAATATGTGTCCTTATATGTCATTTAGGACTTATTGTGTCTCGGGACTTCATTCGTGGAACTTCTCATCCTTACAGGCATACCCGTTTGAATCACCCACATTAGGTGAGTTCATACCCCGTAATGAATCTTTTAACTATTTTAATTGTTTTAAGGGGGGGGGGATACAAGTTGAACACAATGATAATTGTGTAAATGTTTGTTATAAACATCTTTCAAAATGTTACTTATGTTATTTATAAGTTGTTAAAACATTTCAAAACTCTTTTAAAGGTTATGTTACTTTATAGTTATACAAAACTCCATTTTTAAAGTATAAGCATAACTTTGTAGATAAATGAGTCTTTTCAGTAACAGTCCAGTTAGAGCATTAGTAAGCTATTATAGGTATAGTTTAAGATAATGCTATTCATTACTTCTAGTACAATGAAGCACACACAGAACAGAACATAACAAAAGTACAGAACATAATAGAACAATACCAGATTAGAACATAACAAACAAGTAAATTTGCTATAACATGATAACACGCATACAAGATCTATCTTTAATGTGAAATACATGGCTTGCATGGATTTGCTCGGGTCGCGTATGGTTCCCTCAATCTCCATACATGAGAGCGGTTAGTAGGGGTTCCAGCTTTCACATTATGACCGTAATAAAACACACATATGTTTTTAGGTTGTTAGTACCTCCGTATGTCATTATAAACGACATCAGGGTACTCATTTCTCCCATTACTCTCATAAAGTGTCGGTAACAATTGAAGGTTAATCTATTCTCTATTCGAGATAGGTTATAAACTAGGGAGAATGTATTTTTCAGTTGATAAAGGAACAGTAGAGTCTTGGTAGAAGACTGCTTTCATAACAGTAGAGTCTTGGTAGAAGACTGCTTTCAAAACAGTAGGGTCTTGGTAGAAGACTACTTTCAAAACAATTGAGTCTTGGTAGAAGGCTACTTTTAAAAAGTTAGAACCATGATGCTAACCTTATGATTCCGTAATGTATACACTATAGGATACATATATGTTAAGTAGATTCCGACAGCTAATAGGATGTGTGTTCTTCGCTGTACGTCCTGTTCCCGTTGGATGTGGGTTTACACCGAGATCACCCAATCTATTATCTACCCGAATCTATATATATTTATGCTTAGTATACATTAAGTCATCATAAGGGTACCAGGTATGGATCAGGTCATAGGACACAGGGTCAATGCACAGTTTTTCTAGTACAAAACTTTCGTTTCAAAGTCAATACTTTTGATATACAAAACTAGAGATTTCCCAGTTAAGGGCTTAATCCATTTTATTAAGCCAGTACAATTTTAAAGACTTTAAGTGAGTTAACTCTATAATACCTTAGTTTATACACCATGTTTATATAAGACTAGTATCCGACAGGTAGTAGGATGTGTGCTCTTCGCTGTACGTCCTGTTCCTGTTGGATGTGGGCTTACAGCGAGGTCACCCAATCTACTATCTACCCAATATCAAATTATATATAGCAGTATAAACATAGCTATTATAAAAGTAATCACCATAGTCAATATTTTATTATAAGAAATATAGGTTTTCTTAAAAGGAACTCTTCATTAGATATAAAGGAACCATTACAAATAACTCCATGAGTAACAAGTGAATACACCAAGGTTATATATGACAACGATCTAACAACCAATGGAATATGGCTATCCGCCTTACTTACTGTACCCCGTCGGGTTGTAGGTTGAGGGCAGATGCGCATAATCGATTGTTTGTTTACTCCAAGTATATATAACTTGTACCCACTTATTACGCATAGAAAGGCTTGTAGTGTCATTTTACTCAACTCCCAATTTAAGTAGAAAAGATATGATTTTCTAGAGGAACAGGCAAACTTTACAAAACAACACCTTATAGCTTACAGTACTTTACATATACATTTTCAACCACATTTTTACAGCTTACTCACATCACTAAAATCTTATGAACTCACCAGCTTAATTTCTGATCAACTCTTTCAAATAACTTGTATTCGCAGGAGACTATTAGACAGGTGCTCGTGCTGGGACTTCAGAAGATGGAGCATTATAGCTTCAAGTCTTATTTTGTTATTTGTTTATGACTTCTATGTTTTGTGAACACATACATTGTAAACACTTTCTTTCTAAATGAAATGGTTGTTCATTACTTGCTTACCATATACATATCTCGTGATACTTGACATGACGTCCTCCACCCCCGAACGTTTCCGCCGTTCCGGTTTTGGGGTGTGACAGGTATGTTGTCGTCGCTAGTACTGTTGCCATTGTTGTTGTTTCAGCTGCAACACTGGCTAGAGATAAGGAAATGCCCTTCCAAGAGATCAATAACACCAAACCTCTTGAGTTTAATGGTGTTAGGGATCCAATTGTTGCCATGAGACGGATCTCGGATGTGGAAGGATGCTTTTACACTTGTGCTTGTCCGGTGAACCTGAAGTTTAGATATGCACAAAATCTTATGCGTCTAGGAGCAAAAGACTAGTGTAACTTTGTCACTAAGAACTATTCACCTACTTAGAAGAACGCGGTGACTTGGGAACAGTTTGTTGAGAAGTTTAGAGAAAAATATGTCCCACTGATAAAAAGGAAGCGACTAGCTCAGGAATATTTGTCACTCAAGCAAACAACATAATTATTGACAGAGATCACCAAAATGGTCACAAAGATGGACTTGTTTTGCCCAGAGTATGCATCTTCATAACAGGTTCAAATGTCTCGGTACTTGAGTATGCTCATGACTCATATCAGGGAGTTCGTATCAAAAAAATGATACAAGACTTTAGTGGAGATGCATGAGCATGCCACGAGAATATAGATTGAGTTAGAAACCCAACAAAAGGGAAAGAGGCATGCTCTGGCTCTGTCTTAACCAACAACCAAAAGATTCAAGCACGCCGATTCAAGTTTTGGAGGACAGAGGGGTCATCGGCGTAACAAGGGTGGGAAATCCTATGAGGGAGTTTGTCGTGCTTTGATATGCTACAAGTACGACAAGGAGGGACATTACATTCGAAACTGTACGCAAGGAGCGCATGGGGTGCATATTTGTTTTGTAACACCCATAAAATTTGAGCCAAATTAAAACATTTTATCTAATTCAAAAACCATTAAGTTCATACATCTTGTTTTCAAATTAGTTTAAACATCAGAGTATCTCCCAGAACCATATCACATAAATCATAAAACATGAGGAGCGGTACGATCACGCCTTCTCCTTGCCACGATCTCCTGAAGTACCTGAAACAATATACTAAACTGTAAGCTCGAAAGCTTAGTGAGTTACCCCTAAAATACCAACCACATATAAACATACTCATAACATATCACAAATAGAACAACCATGTACTTCGGGTCTATTGTGTGATTGGTCCGCCCGCACCGGGCCTTCAGTCCACCTGGTCCACCCTCCGAGTCTAGCCATGTACATCGAGTCTACAATGTGATTGGTCCACACGCACCAGGCCTTCAATCCACCTGGTCCACTCTCCGAGTCTACAGTATGACTGGTCTGCCCACACCGGGCCTTCAGTCGGACTGGTCCACTCTCTGAGCCTCGGCACGTCTGGTCCACCTTCTTGGGGCCTTCAGTCTATCCGGACCGCTCGATGGGCCTTCAGAACATCCGGTCCGCCCTGGGTATGTTGGCCTACAGCACAAAGCAGGACCCGCCGCAACCCAACCCCCGTCAAACAACCATGTGCACATAAAACAATTAATCACAAAACAAATCGTTAACCAGACAAACTATCTAACAGATCACAGAGCATATCAACATCCTAACCAGGATTCCGACCTAACCGGTCACTAGCATAACATTACCCTATATACCGGGTACCGACCTTAACCAGGTCCCTAACATAGCATTACCCTAAATACTGGGTACCGACCTTAACCAGGTCACTAACATAACACCATCCTAAATACCAGGATGCAGATCTAGCAAAGCGATAACATAACAAACAATACCCGTATTTTCATCCGATAAAGGGTCGGCCTTGGTGTCGCAGACCCTGTCGATATAGTGAGGATAACCCACCTGCAATTGCCGACTGACGAGATAAGACCAAGCTGCTCCGTCCACCGACACGAACTCCACCACAGAACACTACCAAAGAACCAATTCCATAAATACCAAAATACCCTTGGAAATCAAACTGGTCAACTCTTGGTCAAAGTCAAAGTCCTCAGTCAAAGTCAACTTTCCTGGTTGACTCTACTCGCCGAGTCAACCCGTCGACTCGTCGAGTTCCTATACTCAGGAAACTCCCACAACACAACTCAACTCGCCGAGTCGCCCCAAGACTCGTCGAGTTGAACGATCTCGGAATTCCATCCTGTCCGACTCACCGAGTCGCCAACCGACTCACTAATCCAAAGCTTAAACCAAAAGAGGTTGGGTTATGCGACCAGACTCGCCGAGTCCATGAACAGGATCGTTGAGTCCAAGGAAATCTTCAATAGACTCGCCGAGTTGTTCTTCCAACTCGTCGAGTCCATGCACATGTTCATACAACTCGTCAAGTACACCCATGTGACTCGCCGAGTCTCTTCAGTTCTCAATCCATTCAAAGGCTTTTCGAGCCATGTAGGGCTCCAATCCATAGATCCACCCTTCTACAATCTAACCCTCACATAAAGTTGCAAACTTTACGTGATAGCAAGGATATATAGGCCCAAAACACACTAGGGCTTGGGTTTTAGACAAAGGGGCTTCACCAACAATTCAATGACTGAAAATTTATGACATTGTGGACCATAACAAGCCTAGATCTGAAGTAGCAACCTCAAATCTAAGCCTCTAACTCGAAATAGCTCTTAATCATACCAAAAATGCCCTAAATCTCACATGATAATAGATCTAAATGCAAAAGAGCCCAAGCAACAGATTATTACCTCCAATATAAGCTCCAACTGAAGTAGATCCCGGATCTACACCCTTCCTTTGCAGCAAACCTCTTGATCTTCAAGCCCCTTTCCACCAAAATCACTTATCAAGGCTCCAAATTGCTTCCAAGGGTTCTCACTCACGATTTAGGGTTTCTGGATCTCAAAAGGGTAGCAAAGAGGCTGAGGGTGGGTTATAATGTGCTTTATATAGGGCACAACCCCCGGGATTAGGGTTTTCTCTCTTCAACACCAACTCGTCGAGTCCAAGCCGCCGACTTGGCGAGTTGGCCACTTAAAACGCAACAGAATCCTGCTTCGACTCGGCGAGTAAGCGGACCTACTCGTCGAGTTCCTTTCCTAAATTTACATTTTTGGCCCTTCATTGAACTTTAGAAATTTGGGGTGTTACATGTTTCCACTGCAACCAGATGGGCCGCATCAAGGTTGAATGCCCACTTCTGAACCCAACAAGTGCAATACAAGCTCAAACACCTGCAACTTTGTGGATACCGATGGACGCCAGGGTAGAGCTGAAGGTCCAAGGTCCATTAGGAGAGCCTTTCAACTCATAGCAAAAGAAGCCAATGAGGCACTAGATATTGTATCTAATTATTCTTTTGACCGAGGAAAACTGGAAAAGATCAATCATCGCATCGAAGAAATCAATAATGTTTTTAGATTTCTGTTAAAACCCTCTATTATATTTAATAAATGTATGATGATGATGTTTTAATAAATATGGGTTGAATTTATGTTGTTGTTAATGTTGAGATAGTAATGTCCTCTGATACTATTTAGTTATATGTGTGCGTAGTACGTTCCTAGACAACATTGTGCTTGTCATGACCATGTCCTGTTTTGGTCTTTTGACAAATAATAATGTCTTTTGATTTTCATTTAGATTTTTTAGATGACATTTTGTAATATTTTTTAGAGCAGTCTTTTCTTTTATGATAATTTTCTAAATTATTATATTTTCTATTTTTCTTAAAATATTTCAAAGATTTTTCTTGTAATTTTTTGATTTTGATGTAGATGGTCGAGTTAAGGGTTGATATCAATATTGTTGGCAGAACTTTCCTAATTCATTCTTACTATTGATTCTATATTTTTTAGGTTTTTCTTTAAACCTAAGATCTGCACAAACGGCTAATCATTCTTTATTGATATAATTGATTAGATCTCCGTAAGTTAGATTTTGATAAGGAATTGGATTATTAAAGCTTTCTCTTAGTTTCTGCGAATAATTTTGGAAGGCCAGCAATAAGGCGTTCTTTCCAATAAGCTTCTTTGCAGTTAGGTCTTGAAAAGTAGGGGTGAGCAAACCCAAACCAAGAAACCAAAAAATCGACTAAAACCGACGAAACCAAAACCGAAAAAACTGAAACCGAAGCAAAACCGACGGTTAGGGTTTGAATTTTATAGAAACAGAAAAGTCGGGTTCGGTTTCGGTTTTTACCTAGAAACCGACCCATCCAACCCAAGAAACCGACCCATACTTAAAATCGACAAACCGCCCCAAGAAACCGATCCATCCATCCCAAGAAACCGACCCATACTTGATTGTGTTTTTGTTGTAATAGACTATTTGGGGCTTTGGTTGTAACTTATAATAGACTATTTGGTTATAAGAATCATGTTTCTTAAAGTATTTAACTTCAATTTGGTGTTTTTTGAAGTATTTAACTTCTTGTCAGTGTATGAGTTGAACCCAAGAAACCGAAAAACCGCCCAAACCGACCTCATAACCCAAGAAACCGAATCGAACAGAAACCGATCCTATTGGGTTCTGAAAACCAGAAACCGACCATTTATGGGTTGGGTTGGGTTTGGGTCCAAAACCGACCCATGCACGCCCCTATTGAAAAGACTTTAACATGATAATTATCTTTATACCATCTAAAATCAGTAAGTTTTCTATAATGGAAATTCATTAATATTTTAGAAGTTTTTTCTTGAAACGTAATAGGATCTCCAACAAAGTTTTTGATAATGGAAACAATTAATGTATTAACCCTATCTTCATCTAACGTTTGTATATGTTGACCATTTTCATGTTTTATTGTTGTAACATCCCAAAATCGAGACCCATTTATTTTTTTGTTTAATTACATTACTTATAACAATAGTTTACGGAAAACATCGTTGCTATCGTTGCTATCATTTCAAAACATCAAGTCACAAATCATAAGTCTTGAAAACCATAACATCAAATAGTAAAATGTCAAAGTACAATCCCAAAGTTCTCAAAGCGGAAATCATATGTGTGTGATATGTTGCCACCCTGCCTGTAACGACCCAAATTTTACGTCCGAAAATTTCATTTTTAAAATATTACTTTAGAAAATATTAATAAATAAAACATTGTCTAAATGAAAGAAACATTGTTTGTTCACACCATAACACATAGCAACCATGTTCTCAAAAGCCAAACCGTACATCCCATCAAATATCAGAGTACAATCCCAGTAAATCTCATAAATGCGGAAACCGAAGAGTGTGTATATGACGTGCCGCTACCGCGCCGGCTCCTTCCCCTTCGATGCAGAGGTACCTGAAAACAAAACTGTAAACGTAAGCACAAAGCTTAGTGAGTTCCCCCAACGTACCGCATACCATACGAACACATAACATATATACTGCCAGGCTATTCTGGGGTGCCTGACTACCCGGTACGGCCATTCTGGGGTGCCGACCTACCCGTGTCAAGCCATTCTGGGGTGCTGACCTACCCACACGGCCATTCTGGGGTGCCGTCTTACCCGTGTCAAGCCATTCTGGGGTGCTGACTACCCATCGGTCCTGACAACCGATCCTCGGGGACTATTTCACCCCTACTACTATGATCACATATAACATAACAAGCCAGCATGCAAACATATCATCACATACTGTCAGACGTATCTGGGGTGTCTGACTACCCTTCGGTCCTAACGACCGAACTTTACTACTATCACAGACAACATATCATGCTAGTATATAACATATCAGGTAATAGCAAACTTAGATGATATCACAAAGACAATCATCTACCATACATCTCCTACTGGTGGGTCGGCATTGTGGCCTTAGACCCACCGCTACTGGAAGGTAACTCACCTCGAAGTAGCTGCTGAACTGATCGGGAACTAACTGACTGCTGCTGCTCCGGGAGTCCTCCGGCTGCAATTTCCACGACATACTCAATCAAACACTGCTAATTGTCCTTTAGGTAAAATGACCATTTTACCCATGACCATGCCCTAAGTCAAAGTCAGAGTCAACTTTCAGTTGACCCGACTCGCCGAGTTGGCTTTCCAACTCGCCGAGTCCCTGCCCAAACGACTGCCCTGAATCCCGATCCTACCCGTCGAGTTAGGCGACGACTCGACGGGTTCACCTTCTTAACCATATTCAAGTCCTTCATCCTACTCGCCGAGTTGTATGAACAACTCGTCGAGTTCATCTTCATCCGATGAACACTTTATGCTAAGACTCGCCGAGTTGTATGAACAACTCGTCGAGTCTGTTCTTGAGCTATGAAGATTGCCTTGGACTCGCCGAGTCAGGGCATTGACTCGCCGAGTCCTAACATGGGTGAGTTCAGCTCCCAACTCACCGAGTCACCCCCTGTGACTCAAGGCTCAACTCGACACATGAAGAAGGGACCAATTCTATGACTCGCGACCAGACTCGCCGAGTCACCTATGCGACTCGCCGAGTCGTCGCCATGCACTCCTTAAATATACCGATTTGCTCGGTTCCAGACCATGCCATTCATAGATCTGGGCTTCTAGGACACGAATCACACGTAAAGTTTCCAACTTTACGTGTGGATATCCACCAATAAGGATTATAAGGCTCAAAATGTCCCAAAATGGTAGATCTAGGGCTAACAAGTCTTATGGGGCCAAAAAGCTAACAGAATTGAGCTCCTGGAGCTCAATCTTACATAGATCCAAAGGCCAAACGCCTCATTACAACATATAATGAACATGCAACCTTGGGAAAATGACCAAGAAGGACCCAAATGAAGTTTTAAGCATAGAATCAAGGGGAAAACGGGTTATACCTCAAAGGAAATGTTGGAATGACACAAGGATGGCTGATCTCCTTCTCCTCTTCTTGATCTACACCTCTTACACTTCAAAACCTTCAAGAATACACCAAGAGCACCTCAAACTCTCAAGAAAACAAGGGGAAAACGATGTAGGGGGAGTTCTGGGGTGAATGGGGACGAGTTGGGGCGGAATGAGGGTTTAAATAGGGTGCAAACCCTTGAAACTTAGGGTTTCATCCCGCAGCGGTGACTCGCCGAGTCCAGGATATGGACTCGTCGAGTCGCCTACTTAAAACGCGTCCTGAGTCCCGTCCCTACTCGGCGAGTCGGACCCTATGACTCGCCGAGTCTAAGGCTAAATTAGGGCAATGCTCAAATAAAATTCACATACCGGAAAACCAGGTGCTACAAATCTCCCCCACTTATTTTAGACTTCGTCCTCGAAGTCTGCTGCCTGATCCTGAAACAGCTCGGGGTAGTGCTCCATCATCTCGTCTACCGGCTCCCAAGTCCACTCTGAACCCTTGCGGTGCCGCCATTGCACCTTCACTAGCTCCACCCTCTTGTTCCTTAAATCCTTCGACTTCCTGTCGAGGATTGCGACTGGGCGCTCGATGTAGTTCAGGCTGTCATCAACCTGAATATCCTCCAAAGGTACTACTGCAGAATCGTCCACTAGGCACTTCCGCAACTGCGAAACATGGAAAGTGCTATGGATCTGGCTACGCTCGGCTGGTAGATCCAGCCTATATGCTACCTTGCCCACCCGGGCTAAGACCCTGAACGGTCCGATGAATCGCGGGCCCAACTTGCCCCGCTTCCTGAATCGGATGACGCCTTTCCACGGCGACACCTTCAGGAGGACCATATCCCCGACCTGGAACTCTAAATCGGATCGACGCTTGTCGGCATAACTTTTCTGTCGACTCTGAGCAGTCTGAAGCCTGCTCCGGACCTGCTGTATCCTCTCAGTCGTCTTGAGCACCACTTCGGTGCTTCCCATAACTCTCTGACCAACCTCACCCCAACATATCGGGGTCCTACACCTCCGTCCGTACAACATCTCGAAGGGAGGGCGGTCGATACTCGCGTGATAGCTGTTGTTGTAGGAGAACTCAGCCAAAGGAAGATAGGTATCCCAGCTACCACCGAAATCCAGAACACACGCCCGCAACATGTCCTCCAAAGTCTGGATGGTCCGCTCACTCTGTCCATCTGTCTGCGGGTGAAAGGCGGTGCTGAAATGCAGACGAGTGCCCAACTCGTCATGGAATCTCTTCCAAAACCTGGAAGTAAAACGCACATCCCTGTCTGAGATCACCGATACTGGCACCCCATGCCGTGCCACGACCTCCCTGATATAAATGTCGGCCAATTTCTCGGCCGATATGCTCTCCGGAATCGGAATAAAGTGAGCACTCTTGGTCAATCTATCCACGATGACCCAAATCGAATCCACTCCACGTGCGGTCCTGGGAAGCTTTGTGATAAAATCCATCGTGATATCTTCCCACTTCCACAGTGGAATGTCCAACGGCTGCATCTTGCCATGCGGCCTCTGATGTTCGGCCTTGACCTTCCTGCAGGTCAAGCACCGCTCGACGTACCATGCCACATCCCGCTTCATGCAGGGCCACCAATAGTCTAGACGAAGATCCCTATACATCTTCGTCGCCCCGGGATGAATGGAGAATCGGGACTTGTGCGCCTCCTCCATCAAAATCTGGCGCACGCCCCCGTGATACGGCACCCACACCCTATGGTGTAGTGTCAATAACCCTCGGCTATCATAATCGAAGGAGGGAACCTGACCTACTACGCACTCGCTCTTCCGATGCTCCTCCTTGATAGCCTCCTGTTGAGCTTCCCGAATCTGCTCCAACAGGGGAGTCACCACAGTCATCCTCAAACAGGCGTCCCTGATCGGCGCCGTCTTGCGGCTAAGCGCATCGGCCACCACATTGGCCTTTCCCGGGTGGTAAAGGATCTCGCAATCATAATCCTTCACCACATCCAACCACCGACGCTGCCTCATGTTCAGATTCGGCTGGTCCATGAGGTACCTCAAGCTCTTGTGGTCCGTGTAGATGGTACACCGAACCCCATAGAGGTAATGTCGCCAAATCTTGAGGGAAAATACCACCGCCCCCAACTCCAAATCGTGCGTCGGGTAGTTCGCCTCGTGAGGCTTGAGCTGCCTCGAAGCGTAAGCAATGACATGCCCCCTTTGCATCAACACCGCGCCCAATCCAGAAATGGACGCATCGCAATAAACCACGAAATCCTCTACGCCCTCTGGCAGGGCTAAGATCGGCGCCTCACACAATCTCTGTCTCAGCGTCTCAAATGCAGCCTGCTGCTCGGGTCCCCACCGAAAGACCACGGCTTTCTTCGTCAGCCGCGTCAGGGGCACGGCTATCTTGGAGAAATCCTGGATAAATCTCCGATAGTAGCCTGCCAATCCTAGGAAGCTCCGAATCTCAGATGGGGATTTCGGAACCTCCCATCTCATCACGGCCTCGACCTTGGCCGGATCGACCAGAATCCCGTTCTGGTTGACGAGGTGCCCCAGAAATTGCACCTCGCGCAACCAAAACTCACACTTGGAGAACTTGGCATACAAGCTCTCCCTCCTCAGGGTCTCTAACACCTCTCTCAAATGCTCCTCATGATCCTCCCGGGTCTTGGAATAAACCAAGATATCATCGATAAAGACTATCACAGACCGATCCAGCATCGGTCTGCATACACGGTTCATGAGGTCCATGAACGCGGCAGGAGCATTGGTGAGCCCAAACGGCATCACCACAAACTCGTAATGGCCATAGCGCGTCCGAAACGCGGTCTTCTGCATATCCTCCTCCCTAACCCTCATCTGATGATAACCCGAACGCAAATCAATCTTGGAAAACCAAGATGCGCCCTGAAGCTGGTCAAAGAGGTCATCAATCCTCGGAAGCGGGTAACGGTTCTTCACCGTTACCTTGTTCAGCTCCCGATAATCTATACACATCCGATGCGACCCATCCTTCTTCTTCACAAACAGAATCGGGGCTCCCCAGGGCGAACTGCTCGGCCGAATAAATCCCTTGTCCAGCAGCTCCTGCAGCTGCGTAGACAACTCCTGCATCTCGGGAGGAGCCAACCGATACGGTGCTTTGGCTATCGGAGCCGCACCGGGAACGAGGTCAATCCTGAACTCCACCTGTCGCTCCGGAGGTATCCCAGGTAGTTCCTCCGGAAAAACATCAGCAAAATCTCGAACCACCGGGACCTCGCTCACGGTCGCCTTACCCGCCTCCCGGGTGTCCATCACGTACGCGACATAACCCGCGCATCCCTGCTGAAGGTAGCGCCTAGCCCTCGCTGCTGAACATACAGTGGGTCCACACTGCGGCCGCTCTCCATGAATCACCAACTCTCCCCCACTTGGGGTCTTGACTCGCACTAGCTGCTGCGCGCAATCTATCACTGCCCCATTAGGGCTCAACCAATCCATACCAATAATCACCTTGTTCCCACGCAATGGAATGGGAACCAAGTCTACCAGGTAACACTCCTCAAACAGTCGCAGGACACAATCTCGAAACACCCTCGATGCTCGCACCGATCGGTCATCGGCAATCTCTACCTCTAACGGGCAATCTAACTCGCCTGAAGTCTCATGAAATCTCTTGCTAAGAGCAAGAGAAACGAACGATCGGGATGCACCCGAGTCGAACAATACCTGAACCGGGATGCCGTTCACATGGAACGATCCTAATACACATGCATACACACAGAGCACATATCAATATCATAACAACGAAAAATAAAAGATAGAAGGAAGAAATCATACCCGTCACCACATCGGGCGCGGCGCGTGCCTCCTCGGCAGTCAACTGAAATGCCCGACTCCTCACCACTGGAGCCTCTGCCTTGCCCTGACGGCCATCCGTGATCCGCAGGGTCGCTGGAGCTGGCGCCTTCACCGGCGCTGAAGCTGTCAACATGGGGCAATTGGCCTTCTTGTGGCCCCTCTGGTTGCAGTGGAAACACAGCATCTCCGATGTCTGAATAACGGTCGCAGGAGCAGTGCAATCCCTGCTGATATGCCCAAACTTGCCGCACTTGTAGCAGCCTGACGATCCCATCCTGCACGCCCCCTCGTGCGGCCTGCCGCACTTCCTGCAGCGGCTCGGTCCCGACTGGCCTTTCGGCCTCCCATCTGATCCCTTGGGCTTCTTCCCCGAAGCCCCTGATGCCTGACCATCCTCAAGTTTCCGTTTCCGGATGTGCTCTAAATCTATCTCTCTCTCCCTAGCCCTGGCAATCATGGAGTCCAGGGTAGGGCAAGCCGAAAAGCTAACATGCTCCCGAATGTCAGCTCGTAGCATATCGTGGTAACGAGTCCTCCTCATATCCTCGTCACCTGCATACTGGGGCACCAATAAAGCCCTCTCCCGAAACTTGGCGGTGATCTCCGCCACGGTCTCTGTCGTCCGCCACGGTCTCTGATACCAACTTGTAACGACCCAAATTTTACGTCCGAAAATTTCATTTTTAAAATATTACTTTAGAAAATATTAATAAATAAAACATTGTCTAAATGAAAGAAACATTGTTTGTTCACACCATAACACATAGCAACCATGTTCTCAAAAGCCAAACCGTACATCCCATCAAATATCAGAGTACAATCCCAGTAAATCTCATAAATGCGGAAACCGAAGAGTGTGTATATGACGTGCCGCTACCGCGCCGGCTCCTTCCCCTTCGATGCAGAGGTACCTGAAAACAAAACTGTAAACGTAAGCACAAAGCTTAGTGAGTTCCCCCAACGTACCGCATACCATACGAACACATAACATATATACTGCCAGGCTATTCTGGGGTGCCTGACTACCCGGTACGGCCATTCTGGGGTGCCGACCTACCCGTGTCAAGCCATTCTGGGGTGCTGACCTACCCACACGGCCATTCTGGGGTGCCGTCTTACCCGTGTCAAGCCATTCTGGGGTGCTGACTACCCATCGGTCCTGACAACCGATCCTCGGGGACTATTTCACCCCTACTACTATGATCACATATAACATAACAAGCCAGCATGCAAACATATCATCACATACTGTCAGACGTATCTGGGGTGTCTGACTACCCTTCGGTCCTAACGACCGAACTTTACTACTATCACAGACAACATATCATGCTAGTATATAACATATCAGGTAATAGCAAACTTAGATGATATCACAAAGACAATCATCTACCATACATCTCCTACTGGTGGGTCGGCATTGTGGCCTTAGACCCACCGCTACTGGAAGGTAACTCACCTCGAAGTAGCTGCTGAACTGATCGGGAACTAACTGACTGCTGCTGCTCCGGGAGTCCTCCGGCTGCAATTTCCACGACATACTCAATCAAACACTGCTAATTGTCCTTTAGGTAAAATGACCATTTTACCCATGACCATGCCCTAAGTCAAAGTCAGAGTCAACTTTCAGTTGACCCGACTCGCCGAGTTGGCTTTCCAACTCGCCGAGTCCCTGCCCAAACGACTGCCCTGAATCCCGATCCTACCCGTCGAGTTAGGCGACGACTCGACGGGTTCACCTTCTTAACCATATTCAAGTCCTTCATCCTACTCGCCGAGTTGTATGAACAACTCGTCGAGTTCATCTTCATCCGATGAACACTTTATGCTAAGACTCGCCGAGTTGTATGAACAACTCGTCGAGTCTGTTCTTGAGCTATGAAGATTGCCTTGGACTCGCCGAGTCAGGGCATTGACTCGCCGAGTCCTAACATGGGTGAGTTCAGCTCCCAACTCACCGAGTCACCCCCTGTGACTCAAGGCTCAACTCGACACATGAAGAAGGGACCAATTCTATGACTCGCGACCAGACTCGCCGAGTCACCTATGCGACTCGCCGAGTCGTCGCCATGCACTCCTTAAATATACCGATTTGCTCGGTTCCAGACCATGCCATTCATAGATCTGGGCTTCTAGGACACGAATCACACGTAAAGTTTCCAACTTTACGTGTGGATATCCACCAATAAGGATTATAAGGCTCAAAATGTCCCAAAATGGTAGATCTAGGGCTAACAAGTCTTATGGGGCCAAAAAGCTAACAGAATTGAGCTCCTGGAGCTCAATCTTACATAGATCCAAAGGCCAAACGCCTCATTACAACATATAATGAACATGCAACCTTGGGAAAATGACCAAGAAGGACCCAAATGAAGTTTTAAGCATAGAATCAAGGGGAAAACGGGTTATACCTCAAAGGAAATGTTGGAATGACACAAGGATGGCTGATCTCCTTCTCCTCTTCTTGATCTACACCTCTTACACTTCAAAACCTTCAAGAATACACCAAGAGCACCTCAAACTCTCAAGAAAACAAGGGGAAAACGATGTAGGGGGAGTTCTGGGGTGAATGGGGACGAGTTGGGGCGGAATGAGGGTTTAAATAGGGTGCAAACCCTTGAAACTTAGGGTTTCATCCCGCAGCGGTGACTCGCCGAGTCCAGGATATGGACTCGTCGAGTCGCCTACTTAAAACGCGTCCTGAGTCCCGTCCCTACTCGGCGAGTCGGACCCTATGACTCGCCGAGTCTAAGGCTAAATTAGGGCAATGCTCAAATAAAATTCACATACCGGAAAACCAGGTGCTACACTGCCGACTCCTTCCCCTTAGCTAAAGAGGTACCTGAAACCAAAACTAAAAACTAAGCACGAAGCTTAGTGAGTTCCCTCATCATACCACATACCATTCATCATACATACTGTCGGGCAATTCTGGGGTGCCCGACCTACCTATGTCAAGCCATTATGGGGTGCTGACCTACCCATGTCAAGCCATTCTGGGGTGCTGACCTACCCATGTCAGGCCATTCTGGGGTGTAACATATCATAATCATGCTGTCAGATAGATCTGGGGTGTCTAACCTACCCTTCGGTCCTAACGACTGAATTGGGGGACTATTCCCCTCCTACTACCATTATCACGTAGAACATATCATACTAGCACATATAACACATCAAGTAATAGTAAACCAGACAATTATCACAAAGACAATCATATCAACTGTAATCAACTACTAGTGGGTCGACATTGGTGCCTTAGACCCACTTCTACTAGAAGACTACTCATCTCAATGTCGTGTAGTGCCTACACTGTTCGCGGTGTGAAAATCGACTCTCCTCGACACCTCAATCCCTAAACGACAACTTTTCTAAGTTATCAATTAATACTCATAACCCTTACAAGGGTCACTAAAGTCCAAGTCAAAGTCAAGGTCAAAACCTTGGTCAAACTCAACATCTGGTTGACTCGACTCGCCGAGTCCCCATGTCCACAAAATGCTACCATCCCGTCCCTTCAACAACACATCGGACCGTCTTCAACCAACTCGCCGAGTTCGTCCTTGAACTCGTCGAGTTCCTCTTCATCCATATGAAGGTGTTCAGTCTATGACTCTCCGAGTTCATCCTTGAACTCATCGAGTCCGTCTTTATGTGGTTGGGACATTGCCTTGAACTCGTCGAGTTTCTTCTTGAACTCGTCGAGTTTCTTCTTGAACTCATCGAGTCCTTTGATCTTAAAGTCCATAACAAACCCCTAACAAGATGAGTGTTCCTTCTACTCAACCAAAGACCATTTCCATAAGACATTTGGGGGAGAATGCGACCCGACTCGCCGAGTCACCCAAGCGACTCGCCGAGTCCCTCTTTGTCCAAAACTATCCATTCGATTATAATGGGTCTTAATGCATAAAAACCATAGATCTGAGCTCATAGGGTCCATTTTATACGTAAAGTTCCAATTTTGACGTCCATGCATGGGGGTTTTTGGCTCAAAAGACATAAAAATAGGTATATAAGAAGCATGGGTCTCCCATGGCCATAAAGTTGGCACCTTTTTGCCACGGGAACCCTCAATGGTTCCAGATCTGAAGTGTAACTGCAAACATACTCACAAAATCTGATTATAACTTCAAAACTCATAAAAAGGGTAGGAAAATAGCCCCAAAACAAGATCTAAGAGATAGATGGCCAAGGTTCAAGCTTTTTACCTTGAATAAACTAAGAATGAAGCAAAACCTCTGGATCTACTAGCTTCCACTTGAGCTCCCAAGCTTCCTGCTTCTCTTCCAACTTCAAATGCACACAAAAGCACCAAAAAGCTTAAGAACACCTAAAAGAAGCATAGGGTTCGAGTTAAGGCTTTCTCTGGGTTGGGAGGAATGAGTGAGGTTGTGTTGGGGTGTTATAAGTTGTTTAAATAGGGTGCAAACACTAAATATTAGGGTTTCATCCAGACAGTCCTACTTGTCGAGTCGGTTTCCCGGCTCGTCGAGCAGGTCACTTATCATGCCGATCCAAAGTCGAGTCTACTCGACGATTTGGGCCTCCAACTCGCCGAGTCCCAGAGCAAAACATGAGTTTACTTTAATTAAAATACGTACTAGGAACCGGGTGTTACAAATCTCCCCCACTTATTTTAGACTTCGTCCTCGAAGTCTGCTGCTGAATCCAGGAAAAGCTCGGGGTAGTGCTCCCTCATATCGTCCTCCGGCTCCCAGGTCTACTCCGAGCCCTTGCGGTGCTGCCATTGCACCTTCACCAGCTCCACCCTCTTGTTCCTCAGATCCATCAACTTCTTGTCGAGGATAGCTACTGGCCGCTCAATGTAGTTCAGGCTGTCATCCACCTGAATATCCTCAAAATGCACCACTGCCGAGTCGTCCACCAGGCACTTCCGCAACTGGGAGACGTGAAAAGTATAGTGAATCTGACTGGGTTCGGCTGGCATATCCAACCTATACGCCACCTTGCCACCCGGGCTACAACCCTGAAAGGTCCAATGTACCTGGGTCCCAACTTACCCCGTTTCCTGAACCGAATGACGCCTTTCCAGGGAGACACTTTCAGGAGCACCGTATCCCCGACCTGGAATTCCAGGTTCGAACGACGATTGTCGGCATAACTTTTCTGCCGACTCTGAGTGTTGACACTTGCTGGATCCTCTCCGAAAATACTATCGAACACCCGCATCATCCAAAATACACCATCCACCTCCAAATGAGCCCAAACTTAATTCTTCAAGGGTTCTAAGCCAGCTAATACCCACTCCTCGATCACCACCTCGTAATAGGAAACGATTCGAAACAGAGCATTACAAATTGTTTATTCGATAGAATTTATTTGATTATTATCATAGTCTGGTTGTTCATTACTACTTTTACCAGGAATATATTGTTTGGATAATATGCGTGAAAGCCTACTCATATTTGATTTATTTTGTTTTAAGATTTTATAAGAAAGCTTACTTGTTTTAATAATGATGAACAGAGGGGAGTCATCCCGACGATAATTGTGGTTCGCCACCGCGACTTACGTCCTTATATGCGCGTCTTATGCTAATCCCACCAATCATTGGTCTTGACTCTGAATCATACTTATTAAAACTCAAAATTTTCTTAGAGAATTTTAAACCAAAATTAATCAAATTTGAAATAATTCTACACACATAACTATTACCACCCAAAAATTTCTTTTTTGGATCAGATACCATAAATATAAATGTTGATTGAGTTTTAATTTTAATTAAGCTTGATTGTTTAAAATTATAAGTATTTTAACAAAAATCTCAAATCTTGTAGAATTAATTGTTATAATAACTAGAAATGAAATAATCATAGTAAATAACCAAAGTATTTGTAGGAAAAAATGAATTCAAAAGTATAATAACAAGAATAGAATAAAATACTCTTTAAATAGTATCTTCTTTGATTAGACTTAAAATACAATCAATACAAACATTTTGAGAAAATGATTATTTGGAAATCTAGAGACTTTGAACATCCAAAGGTAGATAGAGAAACAATATAAGTTTTTGTAGACATAAACTATACATTTGAGAGAGTGAAATTTTTTCTGAATCTTTTCTTGAATTGTTTTTCTTTGTTATGTGCATGGGTGATTGGAATAAAATTTCTTCTTTAGATAATGTTCTTATCTTTTTGCCATAATATGTCAATTCATTCTTCTTTTAATAATGTTTTTGTCTTCTTACCATAATATTTGTCAATTCATTCTTCTTTTATAATATTTTTGTCTTCTTGTTTTGTCTTCTTGCTATAATATTTGTCAATTCATTCTTTTTTTATAATGTTTTTGTCTTCTTGTTTTGTTTTCTTGCCATAATATTTGTCAATTCATTCTTTTTTGATGATGTTTTTGTCTTCTTGCCATAATGATTGTTAATTCTTAAAAATAGTGATAATCAAATTTTCAATTATATTGTTGACATTTCTTTTAATTATCAAAATTTTGAATTTTTGAGGCCAATAATGATAACAAACGTGCAATATTTATTTTGATAAACAATTTTGATAAAAATGTTTAGCATATGTAATATATACACATATAATAAACAAAAATGGTATGACAATGTTTTTTTTAATAAAAAACAAATAACACCTTATCCAAATATCACAAAATCACTAACCCAAAATACATCACAAAGTCACTAACCCAAATACATCTGACTTTGTGAAGCAAAACATTTAGTCCAAGATACATTAGACTTTATTCGGTTTACCGTGTAAATCCTATCCAAGTATCGCAAAGTCGACTAACCCAAAATCAATAACAAACCTATTATGATTGATTTAAAAATACTTAAAATTTTGATTAAATCAGACCAAATGACCAAAACCAAATAAGTCGAGCACATAACACCCTATAGGCTATAGAACATAGAGAAAATGACAAAAATAACCATTTACACTAATAAGATTACAAAAATAGCCAAAAAAAAATCAAAATTATAAAATTAGCCCACAATTTCGCAGATGGAGATGCCCCATCTGCGAAATCAGCATCTCATCTGCGAATGTACAAGCACCTAAAGCACAGCTGTGCTTTAGGTGCTTGTACATTCGCAGGTGCTTTTAATTTTTTTTTTTAATTTTTTTTCTGTATATATAGGGGTAATTTCGCAGATGGAATAGGTCCATCTGCGATTTACTCTCATTCTATCTGCAAAATTGTGGTTTTCTTTTGTATTTTTTTTAGTTTGACTATGAAATGAATTGGTTTGACTACGAAATCATGTTGCTATATAAAAAGTTTTGTAGAAAAATATCATTTTGGTTGTTATTTGTTTAGGAACTTTCTCTACAATTTGCTCAAACAATGATTGGATATTTGGTTTGTCTTGTAACCGGTGAGAGATGGCAAGTTAATGGAACCTGATTTATATAACAACCAAAATGATATTTTTCTACAAAACTTTTTATATAACAACATGATTTCGTAGTCAAACCAATTCATTTCATAGTCAAACTAAAAAAAAATACAAAAAAAAAACCACAATTTCGCAGATAGAATGAGAGTAAATCACAGATGGACCTATTCCATCTGCGAAATTACCCCTATATATACAGAAAAAAAAATAAAAAAAAAAAAATAAAAGCACCTGCGAATGTATAAGCACCTAAAGCACAGCTGTGCTTTAGGTGCTTGTAGATTTGCAGATGAGATGCTCATTTCGCAGATGGGACATCTCCATCTGCAAAATCGTAGGCTAATTTTGTAATTTTGATTTTTTTTGGCTATTTTTATAATGCAATTAGTGTAAATGGCTATTTTTATTATTTTCTCTAGAACTTATTTTAAATAGAGAAAAAAGAATGACATATATATACGATTTTTGGGAGATTTGGGAAAATTTCATCACCACATGATTTATGTAATCTAGCTAACAGCCTTAGCTTTAAAAATATTTACTTATCAACACTTCTGCGGCTGTGTACTCTTGTTCTTCTCCAACACTTACTCCTCCACAACTTCACTCTCCTTGCCACAAGTTTTGCTTTTTCTGTTTGTCATTCTTCAACTGGTTCCGATCATTCGTTATCAATTTAACTAAACCGGTAAGCCCCATTTCTTGAGCTTCTTCAAATTGTCACGAACCCTAATATCCCCATTCTGCATGTAACAAATTTGAATTGAGCCCTTACCAGATCAGGATTTTAGTCAATTTCCCACTTGGGTATTGTGTAAATCTTGAGTCTTGTTACTATAAACTCGAAATCAGTACTTTTTCCACATGGGTTATTGTTAATTTCGTCAAATTTGTTGATATGAACTCACATTTACAAGTTTTTGCATCTAGGGCTATGTTGAAATCTTGAAATTGGTGAGGTTGAGATTTAAAATCACAAGTTTTCTGTATCCTTTTTTTTTTTTTTTTTTTTTTTTTTTTTTTTCTATTGAGCAATAATGGCTTCTTCAATGCTGTATGGAGCTGAGAATCTCGCAATTATAAGAGGAAGAGCATACCCAAACGGGTTAGGGTTCAACGCGTCAGATTTGCATGGGAAAAAGTCTTTCCTCAAACTTAATTTGGCCAGTGGGAATTCGAATCTGAGAGGTATAAGTAAGAGGCTAATTGTACCCAAGTGCAGTGTGTCTGTACCAAGGCCAGCTTCACAGCCTCGGTTCATCCAACACAAAAAAGAGGCATTTTGGTTTTATAGGTTTCTGTCAATCGTGTATGATCATGTGATAAACCCGGGTCATTGGACTGAAGACATGAGAGATGAAGCTTTAGAACCGGCTGATTTATATAGCCGTGATATGATAGTAGTGGATGTTGGTGGTGGGACCGGGTTCACAACTTTGGGTATTGTGAAACATGTTAATGCTAAGAATGTTACCATTTTGGATCAATCGCCACATCAGCTTGCAAAAGCAAAACAAAAGGAGCCATTGAAGGAATGCAAGATCATCGAGGGAGATGCCGAGGATCTTCCCTTCAAAACAGACTATGCTGATAGATACATATCTGCTGGAAGGTATAAAGATTATTTAAACACGTACCACATTCCAATTCCTTCAAATTCCTATTCGATTGACTGTGTTGTTATTTGATTGTAGCATTGAGTACTGGCCGGACCCACAACGAGGCATCAAAGAAGCATACAGGGTTCTAAAGATAGGAGGAAAGGCATGTTTAATTGGGCCTGTGTATCCAACCTATTGGTTGTCGCGTTTCTTTGCAGACATGTGGATGCTGTTTCCAAAGGAGGAAGAGTACATTGAGTGGTTTGAAAAGGCTGGATTCAAAGATGTTAAAATCAAGAGGATTGGCCCAAAGTGGTACCGTGGGGTCCGCCGCCATGGTCTTATCATGGGCTGCTCTGTTACCGGAGTTAAACCCGCATCAGGAGATTCACCATTACAGGTAAATGCTATTATCAAGTAGATATTTCAATGAACAATGTTGTAATAAGAAGAATTGAAAGTAGAATGATGTAAATAATAATAAACAAATCAAACATACGTACATTAGTATTTCTTGAATTTAACTTTTTTGTTGGGTTATATGTGGCAGTTGGGTCCAAAAGTGGAGGACGTGAGGGAGCCAGTGAACCCATTGGTGTTCCTAGCCCGGTTTCTTGTGGGTGCGATGGCTGGAATCTACTATGTCCTGGTCCCTGTGTACATGTGGCTCAAGGATCAAATTGTCCCAAAAGGTCAACCAATTTGAGTCCTCAGAGATGGTTTGGTTTGGTTTGGTTTGGTTTGGTTTGTTTTAGGTTGAGTTGCATTTTCCCATTTTGGTTTTGTATGCTATGATATGATATAATTCCATGCCTGGTTTTGGTTTTCAGTTTAAACTTCAAGATTCAAGACATGTCGTTTGTTAGGCTTCCTAGTTTGTGAATGAATTAAACATCTGACATAAAATAACCAAAAGCCAATTAAACCCAAACTTATTCAATTTGGTTGTGGTTAATTTAAAATTGTTAAAAGTCGATTAAATCAGACTGAATAACATCGTTTTATTTATTTAGAAACAGCGAAGAAAACATTTATATCTATATACGATTTTTTTTTTCTAGTGAATTTCAGTCGCCCCCACATCATTTCTGTAATCTAGCTAATAGATATGTGCCTATCACCAGCTCTGCGGCTGTGTACACGTGTTCGTCTCCAACACCTGCTACTTCCACTAACCACCCTCCTTGCCACGACTTCTGATTTTCTGTTTTGTCATGTATCAATTATTTCCGATCATTATCATCAATCCACAATCGTGATTTAACTCATCTATTAAGTTCCATTTCTTGAATTTCTTCAAATTGTCACCAATACTAATATCTCCATTCTGCTTCTAGCAGATTTGAATCGAAACCTTATCAGATCAGGGTTATAAACTTTAATCAATTTCCCACCTGATAGTTTTTCCACTTGGGTTATTGTGAAATTCGTCAAATTTGTGAATATGAACTCTCATTTACAAGTTTTTGCGTAGTCTTGAAATTTGTGAGTTTGAGCTTTAAAATTACAAGTTTTCTGTATCTGTTTTTTTGTTTCTTGAGCAATAATGGCTTCTTTAATGCTGTATGGGGTTGAGAATCTTGCAATTATAAGAGGAAGAGTGTCACCAAACGGGTTAGGGTTTAACGGGTCGGATTTGCATGGGGGAAAATCTTTCCTCAAAATGAATTTGGGCATTGAGAATTCGAATTTTAGACGTATAAGTAAGACCCTATTTGTACCTAAGTGCAGTATGTCTGTACCAAGGCCAGCTTCACAGCGTAGGTTCATGCAACACAAAAAAGAGGCATTTTGGTTCTACAGGTTTATGTCAATTGTGTACGATCATGTTATAAATCCGGGTCATTGGACTGAAGACATGAGAGACGAAGCCTTGGAACCTGCTGATCTCAATAGCCGTGATATGATAGTAGTGGATGTTGGTGGTGGGACCGGGTTCTCAACTTTGGGTATTGTGAAACATGTTGATGCTAAAAATATTACTATTTTGGATCAATCGCCACATCAGCTTGCTAAAGCAAAGGAAAAGGAGCCATTGAAGGAATGCAAGATCATTGAGGGAGATGCTGAGGATCTTCCTTTCCAAACAGATTATGCAGATAGATATATATCAGCCGGAAGGTATATTTTTCTCATAATTCATGATATATATATATATATATATATATATATATATATATATATATATATATATATATATATATATATATATATATATATATATATATATATATTCCCCCATATATGGGGGAATACTATTCCTATCTCTAAAAATAAAGATGAAGTTTGGTTGCTAATTTTAGTCCCTCTCATTTTTATTTTATATATTTCTAGTTTATTTTATCTACCAATTATAATTTAAATGCAATATTTAATATTTATAATATCATGTTATATACTAATTTGTATTAATTAATCATAAATATAGAGTTTAATTAGTAGAGGGGTGTATGTGATAATATATATAAGTTATAAAAATAGAATATTCTAGAAATATATTTTTTGGGAGTAAAAAATGTAATAGGGTTGGAGATGAAACACTATTTTATTCCATTTTTTACTCAATTTATGGGAAAAAATGGAGATGGGTTGGAGATGGTCTAAAAGTGTATGGTAAGAATTGATATCCATTTGTCATTTTTTAGAGTGAATTACGATTTTAGTCCATGCATATAGATGTTTGTGGTTCCAAAAGTACTCTTTGCAATTTTGGTCCTTATTTAAGATTCTTGTAATGTTGTTGGTTCCTGATCCAAGGAAAATGACTATTATTGGTCCCATTATAAGCCAATTTTGCAAAATTTGCTGCAAAAATATAGTCATTTTACTTGAAAAGACCACACCTCAAATAATCACCGTAATTACAAAAGAGAACTTTTAATAACCAAAATTGCAAAACTCAACTATAATTAAGGACCAAAATGACAAGACTCAACTCTATTCAAGGACCAAAAATGTAATTTACACATTTGTATTAAAAGACCAAATTTTCATCGTAAACCCATCAAATATAAACAAAAATTTTCTTTTAACATAACTCACATTCCATTCTCTTTCGTAAATTTACAACAACAAAAAATGAGATTCAATTTCATTCTATTTTTTGCCAACAAAAAAACGATGAATACTAATTCCTTTATATTTCCAATTCCATTCGTTCCAAATGACACTGACCTTATTTGATTGCAGCATTGAGTGTTGGCCCGAACCGCAACGGGGCATCAAAGAAGCATACAGGGTTCTAAAGATGGGAGGAAAGGCATGTTTAATCGGGCCTGTACATCCAACCTATTGGTTGTCTCGTTTCTTTGCAGACATGTTTATGCTGTTTCCAAAGGAGGAAGAATACATCGAGTGGTTTGAAAAGGCTGGATTCAAAGATGTTAAGATCACGAGGATTGGCCCAAAATGGTACCGTGGGGTCCGTCGCCATGGTCTTATCATGGGGTGCTCTGTTACCGCGGTCAAACTCATATCAGGGGATTCACCGTTGCAGGTGATGTGTTTTCTTAAATGTAAATTTATGATTGTATTTGAAATATGCAAACAACATTTCATTTTTGGACCAAAAAATGCTACTTACTGGGAACATGTTAAACCGGTTGAAACATGGTTGTATAATTCACATTTGCATATATTGGCAAAAAATTGTAACACTGTTGGATACATTGGTAAAAAGATAAATGGTTGCTGCATAAATTGGTAAAGATATGAAACATTGTTGCATAAATTGGTAAAAATATAAAACATTGTTGCATAAAATATTTAACCATTTTAGAATATTCTAGTGGTAACTAAAATGCCAATGCTGGTGAACCCGTTCACTTTACTTTGAAATATCTAACCAATAATAACATTTCACTTTTAGTTACGTCTTATTATTTCCTGAATTTAACCATTCAGTTCCGTTATTTGTTGCAGCTCGGCCCCAAAGTAGAGGACGTGAGGAAGCGGGTGAACATGTTTGTGTTCCTTGCCCGCCTTATCTTGGGTGCAATTGCTGGTGGCTACTATGTCATGCTCCCCATTTATATGTGGCTTAAGGACCGAATTGTCCCCAAAGGTCAACCAATATGAATATGAGAGATGGTTTAAGTCTAAATTGCATTTTGGTTTTTGTATGATATGATGCCTGGTTTTTAGTTTAATCTTCAAGAATTGATTAGTATTCTTATATGACAACCTTTCAATTTTTTCAATGTGTGTGTATGTGTGTGTGTGTATATATATATATATATATATATATATATATATATATATATATATATAATTTGGTGTTTTTATAAAGAAATTGTAATATCCCAATGATGAGGTACTTCTAATTGTGACCTTATAATTAAATTATATTGCATTTTGGTCCTTAAGTTTAAAAAAGAGTGCAAAAAGGCCCATAGTGGCATTTTTGTAAATTGGGGCTTTGAGGAGTACGCTGTGTGTACGTGTGTACGCTAAGCGTACTAGGGTGCGCCTTAGTACGTTGGGCGCACACCTCGTACGCAGGGCATACGTTTAAATCATGCAACCCTAATTTTTAGGGTTTTGAGTCATATATAAGCATCATTAAGGCCTCATATCTTCTTCTTACCTAGCCTCCTTCTATGACATCGACCCCCCATGCAACCTTAAGAGCAAGAGAGCAATTTTGGAGTCTTTAATAGAGTTTTGAAGTGGTTTTGAAGAAAGAAGAAGGTGGTGAGAAGATCTTAGAGTTGAGGGCATTTTGGATATGAGATTTCTACCTTGATTGAAACCTCTATGAGGTATAAAGCTTGCAACTTTGCCACTCCATCTTGTAGATCTAGACATTCTACTCATTTAAGTCATTTTTGGTCCTAAAGTGATGATTTTTGGACATGTCCTGTTCTTGTAACATCTCGAATCCCAGGTACTTTATTTATTTATTTAATGAGTGACTCGACGAGTTGAGTGTCCGACTCATCGAGTAGAGTGGGATCGAGCACGTGGGTTTAAAGACCGACTCGACGAGTCAGAGAGCCGACTCGCCGAGTTGGTGCTATGAGATGAAACCCTAGATCTTCGGGGTTGGGACCTATTTATAGGAACTTATGTCCTCATTTCCGCCTCACCAGTTACCCAACTCCCTGTGTGAAATCCTAATCAGTCATTTGAGCTAAGAGAGAGTGATAGAGCTAATATTTTAGTGTTTTGGTGAATCATTGGAAGAAAAGAAGTGAGATTCAAGCAAGGAATGAGGAAAGGCTGTGAGATCTAATATTCATTCACTTGGAACTTCTGTTGGAAGGTAAAAGTCAACACCTTGCTCATCATGTTGCTTAGATCTTGTTAATGAGGAACTTTTAAGGCTTTTTCCATATTTCCTTGAGATTTGGTATGACTTGTGGTTGCGAAGCATTGAGACATCAGATCTGGACCTTGTGAGGTCCATATAGTCCAAAGGTCCCAACTTTATCCAACCATAAAAGATTTATTGTGCTTAAACACCTTAGTTAGAGCTTGTATTGGCATTATGGAGAAAATATTGTTGGTGATTTGTTTCACTAATGTGATTTAAGTGTAATGGGATTACTTTTGTTGACTAAAAGTGATCTTGATAAATATTAAACAAGTAAGGAAGGTGTGGAGTGCACACTTGTTTAAGTTTATTCAAGATTAAAAGTAGACTGTCATTTAGGGGCGAAGCCCCTGAACGAATGGGGGTTCGGGGGCAGCGCCCCTGGGAGCGGGGTCCAAGGGGCGGCAGCCCCTGGTTGGGAATTTCCAAGGCTATTGGGTTATATTGCTGTATTGAAAATGCATCAGAAATCCAAATTTAGAATATTTGACCCGTTTTTGACTTGGTATTAATTCTTATAGAAAACTTGGATTTATGATAGTTTGTTGACTGTTGCCAAACCGTTTTATGACAGTTTTGACAGTTTTCAGACAAAGAAGGTATTTAATCGATTTTGGTCAGTTTTTTCTGGTACTTACGAAAATTCATATACTCATTCTTTGTTCTTTTCTCTTCTGAGTCTTATCCAATCAAAGATTAGGGAGTACCACCCAATACGTTGATTTGATAGTGAAATCATAATTCTCAGAATTTCCAAGGCTATTTTATCCCTATTATCTTACAAATATGCCATGCATGAACGTAAAGATCGAAGCTTTACGTGACATTCGAACATTGGGAGGCTAGATCTAGAGTTTGGAGTGGTAGATCTTCCTTAAAACGTCTGAATGAGAATTTGATTTAAGGGACCCGACGAGTCAAAGAGCTGACTCGACGAGTTGGCTAAGGTTTTCCCCGATGAGTCTGGACATGGGTAACTCGGCGAGTTGACAGGACAACTCGACAAGTTAAGTTGGGTTTTTGCGATGTTTTGGAGGAACAAGGGGGACTCGACGAGTCACATAGATGCACTTGGCGAGTCAGGTCAACATGGACAGTTGACTCGAGTGTTAACTTCTGTTGACTTTAGGGTTTGGTCAAGGTAGGGAGTATGGGGACCATGGAGGGGTAAAATGGTATTTTACCCATTCCAAGAGTTTAAGAGAGAATAACCTAGTTTATTTCGAGTCGTGATTTAAGTATTAATTAGAGATTATTATCATATGTGTTAAGCAAAGGCTAGTTCGAGATTTGTGTACGAGATTAGTACTTGCTTGCTTACGAGGTGAGTCTTCTCACTATACTTACCTAGGGTGGTGATATTTGTGTGACTGGAGGGTCTTATGTGCTTATATTGCGTATTGTGATATCCAACATTATGTCTTTGTGATTTGTGTTGTGTATTATTCTGAGCTTACCAAGTTAGGGCCGGAGGGTCCACCCGAGTTATGGGACTGGAGGGTCCTATTGAGACACATTGACCGGAGGGTCTTATATGAGTATAGCCATGAGAGGCTAATGAAATATGTGTGGTATTTTGGGGAACTCACTAAGCTTCATGCTTACTGTGGTATGTATTTCAGGTACTTATCAGGATCACGGGAAGACATCGGCTTGATTGTACACATCAATTCGAGAATATGTGGATGATTCTGGGATAATAACATTTTTATGTGAAATTGTGTTGACACTTGAGACAATTATGTTTTTGAGATATATTATGAGTTTTTATGTGTTTTAAAAATGAAAAATTTGGTTTGAAAATTTACGTTGTTACAAGTTGGTATCAGAGACTTGGTTTGAGGGATTCGGGTGTACCTTCGGGTATGTCTGAACTCAAACTGAGAATTTGAGAAAAAAATTTCAAATAAATGATTTTTCTAAAATGAGAAAGAGTTTTAAGAGAAAACGAGTTAGAGCAGTGTGTACAATCAGCCAGAGCCCGAACGGTGATTTCCCAAAATACCCTTACTTATTTGTGTTAGAAGATATTTATGAGATATTACTGATGCATGCTAGAGGATAAGCTAAGTAATTCATATTTAGGGCTAGAGTTGTCTGATTTGTGATGCCTCAGCCTATGAGTCGTTGCTATCTATTATGTGTCTTGAGTATGTGCCGAGTAAGAGTATCTAGCAGAAATTACTTAGAGAGAGAGTTCTGAGTCGAGAGATAATCTGGGAGAGATACCTAGATGAGTATATGAGAGATCTATTGAGTGGGCAGTTTGTTATTCATGAAAGATAGAGTACTTGTGAACTGGGATCCTAGGAGGAGGACTTGGGGTGACTACAGGTTGGTGTGGAAGGTAGTATTGGGCCTGTACTACTGAAAGCATCGGATCTGTATGCAACCCAAGTAAGAATCCTTAGGATTCTAAGGAACAAGTAGGGATGAGTATGTGAGTATGCTCGAGCGAGTCTCTGATGATTTTTATGCTGTGTTTCAGAGACATCATGGTGGGTACACGCCATTACCCCGAGAACAATGGGACTAGTGATGATGAGATTCGCAGGATGATTCACAAGGAGGTGGCCGCAACCATTCGAGAGGCGATTCCTAAGATGTTTGGGTCTATCAAGACCACACTGATTCAAACATTTGATGAGCGATACGTTGCCGTTACTGAGGCGGCTGCTGCTGCATCCACCGCAGTTGTCGCCCCTGCCAGGTCACAAGGAGGTGACTTGTTGTTGTTTCGGGAGTTCAACAACACGAAGCCACCAGAGTTTAATGGGACACATGATCCAATTTTTGCTATGAGATGGATCTCTGATATCGAGGGGTGTTTCTATAAGTTTTCATGTCCTGATCATTTAAGAGTTTGGTTTGCGCTGAACCAGCTTTGCGCGGTGGCGAAGGATTGGTGGAAGTTTGTGACTACCAGTTTTACTCTTGCAGACCATGCTACAGTGACGTGGGAGAGGTTCACCTAGTTGTTCCGAGATGAGTATGTTCCCCCAGTGGAAAGGGAATGTTTAGCCAATGAGTTTCTGTCTCTCAAGCAGAAGACATAGTCAGTGATGTAGATTACGAGGATGTTTCATGAGAGGGCGTTGTTTTTCCCTGAACACGTGTCCACTGAGCAGGCACATATGAGACAGTAGCTGAGCATATTGAGGAGGGATATACGAGAGTTCTTGGCGAACTCATCATACATGACAATGGCTGAGCTTCAGACTAATGCCAGACGGAGGGAGATCGAGCTATAGTTACAGACCAGGGAGGAGGAGGAGGAGTCTCGGGGTAGGGACCAGATACTAGTGCAGTCGCAGCCGGCGACGAAGCAAGCTAAGCCTACTGATACGAGGACTGCGGGCCAGAAGGGCCGCACTTGTGGTAAGTGCAACAAGAGTCACGAGGGACCGTGCCGAGCAGGGATTTGTTACAAATGTAGCAAAGAGGGGCATATAGCGAAGGATTGCCCCAAGGGGTTTGCAGTTTGCTTCCACTGCAACCAGACCGACTATCGGAAGGCCGAGTTGTGACAACCCAAAAATTTCCGTTAGTTTTAACTGAGTGGTTTTAGCTATAAGAACATCCTATGTGCTCATACAAACCCTAATGCTTGGATCTAGGTTTCTCTATTGTACATGCAATTCATCCAAGACTACAAACCCTAGATCTAGCATATGATAATCAATATAACATATAAATTAGGGTTTAGATCATACCTTGATTGTTATGTAGCAATAACAATCTCAAATCCTTCTTGTATTGACTTTAGAAAGCTTAGAGTCACAAATGTCACTCCTCTAATGGTTCACAAACACCAAGAGCAAGAGGATGAAGAGGAGGAGAGAAGGAGGCTCTCAAAAATGTGTGGAAACCCTAGACTATTAGTTTTCCACGTTTTTGGAGCATAAGGGTTCTATATATAGAGAGGCTATTAGGGTTATCTAACAAGGAAACCCTAATTTGGATGCTTAAGCCCTAAGCAACCCATGGACTCCTTTCCTTAAAGGCCTTGGACGATTTCTAATGGGTATCCCCATAGAATTCGTCCAACCTTATAATATAAGGCAATCCATAGCCCAATTGCAATTATCTTATAATTACAATTCCAGTCCCTTAAGTTTAATTAATCTCTTTTAGTCACAAACTTAATTCTTATTAATTATTGACTAATATTAATTAAACAATATGATTTCTCCTTTAATATATTATTCTCATAATATATTAATAAATCATATTTAATCCTTTTTCTCCATAATTCATCATATCAAGTCGCTTTGGGGAAGGCAACCTAAAAGGACCATGCACCATCGGGTCAAGTACATACCAAAATAGTTATGTACTTAGACACTAATCCAACAGTATCCCACTTGGATAAGTCTAATAACTATTATGCGTATGACTTCAGATCCTGATCTGCAATCGTAGCTTTCCAAAGCCGTTGTCAACTCTGATCCTATCAGATACGCGTGTCCTTTAGATAAGGGATCATATATTCCTCCATTCTAGATATCGTATGAGACATGATTTCTAATCATTCTCTCTGTACTATTTCTCGACTTCCGATTTATGACGACTGACTAATTGAACAAATCAAATTAGCCCTAGCCTGGCCGAGCATTTACGTTTGTCATCACTAAATCATCGAGGGGGCCCAAAGATATCGCTTTTATCCTGCTTTGGATAAAAGGAACGGATAAACTTTGATTCAATGCTCGCTTGTACTTAATCACCGAATCACACACAGCAATATGTTTTATGACACCAAGTTACTGGTGCGTTTACATATTATCAATGTGCAACCGACTCGCAAGATACAACTCACACATCTCGGTTTCAAGAATATAAGATGTTATCGTCTCACCAATCACTTGTGATACAATTCATGAAGTGATCCAAGTGAGCGTGGGTTTGCTTATGTCTAATACTCTTCAGACAATCCACACACCAATTCACGACAGTCTTCATTCATACCTACTTCCAACATCTGAATGACTGTGGCCCGTTTGAATAATTTGACTGTTCTAAACCAATTAAATTATTCAGGAAGTCAAAACATGCAAAGTGAAACACAAGAATAATACTAATCCCATATTGCCTCAAACCTTTGAGTATAAATAAAATACCTTTTATTTATCACCATATCGATTACTCATTATTTGTTGTTTCGGTAATCAACTTCTTACTTGAATTATTACAATACTTATCCCATGCTCTTAGCATGCACACAATGTTTACCTATGGTTCTTACTTTGTGAAATAGATCAAATGGACACATTTCTAATCATACTTATTTCACAACTCCCAATCCTTTTTCACAAGTAAAAGAATATCAAATTCTTGCCACTTATAGAATATGCTAGATTCTAACATTTTATGCAATGATCCTTTTGTAATGTCATAGCACAAAAGTCACAATGACTATTGCCAATGATATTACAAAGTCCTCCATCGGAGATTGTTACAATACAATTCCTTAGATATGATGTCTCTCACTCAAAGTACATTCCTTTGAACATCCTTTTGCATAAAAGTTTCTAATCTAGACATAGATTTTCAATATTCAATTTCCAATATGAAAAACTTTCCATACTTACCATATGACAACTCATTCTCAATAGAATCTTATCTATTCATAATAATGTCGATATGGTCCATCCAATACTATACTTCCAACTACTCACAAGCGACCAATCCTTGGCGAACTTTGGGTTGTCCTTTGATAGTTGTTTAATTATCTTAGTCAAAACCGATTCTTGTCCTTTTTCCCTCTAAATGCGCTAGACATTTGGAAAATTTAGAATGGTCAAATATTATAGCATTTGCAATCGATCCTATACCCGAAGCGTATGGGACACGATGCATAATGTCTTACATAAATATTTGATACTTTATCAATCTTCTGCCATAATATTTTATGTGCTACGTGCTCATAATTCGAACTATGAAGAGGAATGCCGTAATCATAATCGAAATTTAAGAACACACTATGTTTCCTTGACTAAATTATTAACATTCCACAACCTAAGCCTTTAGATTTGAAATGAAGCATAATATTCTCTCCTTTAATTATAGCAAAACAACTATTCAACCTTTACAACTTTGCAAAGCATGACCTTTGTTTTTCTATAATTAATATTGCTAACTTGCAATACTTTCCATAATAATCATGCAATCATAACATTTATGCTCCCACTATCATGATAATTATTATAAACATAACACTTATGCTGCCACTAGCTTTGACATGTATTCAGAAACCAGCTTAACTTCCAGAAAAACAATACTTATTGAATTTCTTTAGTTCATGTTTCTAATACCTAATGCTTTGATAATCCTTTATCTAAGCTTATACACCTTTCCCTTAGATAGATCATATGTGTGTCTAAACAATTCAGACTAATTACCAAATCTCACAATTCGAATCATGGAAAGGGATACCGTAACCATAATCGAATTCGAGAATCCAATTTTCACAGTCACTATCCTTTTAAAATCTTTCTTAGTGAAAGCATTTCCTCACAGTCATTTTCATGAAGGAGGGAATCTTCTGACACTTAGATTTTAATGGTGTATGTGTTGCTATCTGATATGTGCATATTTAGTGTGTATTTAGTATAGTTTTTATTCATATATTAGCTAAATTATCGCATATTATGGACAAAAGGTACTTAAAAGTGTTAAATTATGTTCTTCAGTCCAAAGATGAAGCTCGGAAGCAAAAGGAAGCAAGAGAAGCGGTTAGGAGCTCGAGAGTGGAATGAAGAAGGAAAAACACTAAAAAATCTTATACTCGTCGAGTCAGATAGCTACTCGACGAGTCCGGTCGAGGAATCAGAAGGATAATGATTCGGAAGTCCAGATAGTTATCGCAATACGGGGAATGTGAGAGGGACTCGACGAGTCACAACTTGACTCGACGAGTCGATTCGTGTATTTAAAGATAACTCCACAGATCGAGAGAAGGGAGTTCTGGGACGATTCATAAGTATCTTGCTACGATTGAGAAGCCTGAAAAACCCTAGAAGACGACGAAGGAAGCTAGAATTCAATTCCGGAGAGTAATTAAGGCAAAATTTCATCATTCCATTTATTCTTTTGTTTATTCATCATGGCTAAGCAATTTGACTTTGATTGTTTGCTGTTATTTACTTTAATTATGAGCTAAAACCTTTAGACTTCTGTTTGGGGATACAAAGTTGACAATATGGTTTGATTGATTGGTAGGATTAATTCTAAGTTGGTGAATTTTTGTTATTTTAGCTTGCTAAAGAACCTTGTGTGTGAATAATAATTAATTTTCTGTTAATAGGAAGATAATTGATTAGCATGAACATCTATTGATTATTGCCCTCATATGATATATTGTGACCACATAGTTATATGTCTAGGATTAATGAATATGAAACTAGAATTAATAAGAAAATTGAGTAAATTCATGTGCAAGCTTGTAAGATGACTATCAAACAAGAGGTTAATTAAAAAGACTAAATTAGTTAACTATTGCAAGTCTAACTTAACCCGAATAATTAATCCAGTAAATATAATTAAATTAGACAATTGGCCACTGTTTGAGTTAGCTTATTTGCTAAGGATTAGGGTAGTGAACACAAATCTAATCACTTGAATCGGTAACCAACGAAAGAATTAATCCATTGCACTATTACCTTGAAGATCAACCATAGAGTTAACCAAGTTGAACTAAACATAAGTTCCTTTCCAATTATTGAATCTAGTTAAATCGTTATTTTCTAGCTTTAAATTAGTAATAATTAGTAAGTTTCTAGTCTTGTAAAACTAGAGAACAACCCCTGCTTTTTAATTAACTTAGATTAAATTAGTTTTTAGTTTAATTTGCCGTTCCCTGTGTTCGATACCCTGCTTATTTAGCTATACCACAATTGATAGGTTCACTGCCTTTTGTGTGTTATTTGATAATTAAAAGTAGGTTTAAAACTAGTGGGTTTTACACACATCAAGTTTTTGGCGCCGTTGCTGGGGAACGGTTCTAAAATTAATAATAAAGTCTAGTTTAATCGATCCTTTGTGTGGGATTTATCTTACACAAAGTTATTTACAAAGCAAATCCAGTAAGTAGACTTAGTTTTATTACAATTCCGTTTTTTTTTTACTAGAAATTTTTCTTTTCTGTTTTTGCCTTGCACTCGCCGAGTGCACTCGTGTCGACTCGGCGAGTCCATCGCTGTTTTAGTCTTTATATTTTTATTCCGTTTTTGTTCCTTTTACGCGTTTCGTTTCTTTTGTTTCGTTTTTTTTCAGCTGTTTCATGACCCGAGGATCGGACACACCTCTAGTACCACCTTTGGAAGACCCGGAATCCGCACTAAAGAGAAGCAAAGGAAAAGCCGTAGGAGAAACCGCAACTTCAAAGAACTCACCACTCAAGAACTTTAAATCCGTTTTCAGCAAGAAGAAAGGCAGCAAATCAGGAGCATCCAGTGCCTCGTTAACAATTGAAGAACCAATTCACGAAGATATCGAGTACGAGATCGAGGAAGAAGAAGAGCATATTTCCGAGCACGAAACCGATTCCGAAGAAGAGTTAGCTATCACTATGGCTAACATCGATGAAGTCCCCATGAGGGAGTGGAAGAAAAGGATGCGTGATGACACCGGGCCGGGACTTGTGCAACCCGCAATTCCCGCAACCGCCACTTTTGAACTAAAAGGCCATATTCTCGCCCAACTCAAAGAGATCCCTTTCTACGGGAAGGATCATGAAGACGCTTACAAGCATTTGGACGAAGTAAATGATGTGGCCGATTACTTCAACGTGCCCAATGTTCCACGCGAGACCCAGCTTCTTCGAATGCTTCCTGTCACGTTTAAAGGCGCTGCAAAAGATTGGTTAAAATCACTTCCTCCCGGATCGGTCACCACATGGGCCAAGATGAAAGAAGAGTTCATTGACCATTTCTGCCCACCTTCCAAGATAGCCAAGCTAAAGAAAGCCATTGCCAACTTCGAGCAACAACCCGGAGAGTCTCTTTATGAAGCTTGGGAAAGGTACAAGAGCCTACTTAGAAATTGCCCACACTATGATCTTAATAGCCAACAATAGGTCTCCATCTTTTATGATGGAGTTAATGTCACCACAAGGCAACTACTCGATTCACAAGGCCCACTCACCCGAAAGCCACCTCCGGAAATAAAGGAATTAATTGAAGAATTCTCTAAGCATTCTAGAGAATACCACAATCCGAGGAATGAAGTGAGTCGTGGAGCAGTAAACTCGGTGAACGATGGCATGGCGGCGGTAATAGCTAAACTCGATAGCCTAGACCGAAGAATGACGAAAATGGATCAAACGATCCATGCTATTAGGGTAGGATGCGAAAATTGTGGTGGCCCCCATCTTACCAATTGTGATCGAGACGAGAATGGAAATAAAAAGGCTCAAGTATTCTATTCCAGTGGCGATAGATACGATGAAGACTGGAGGAAACCGAAGAAGGAATGGCTCCCATACGAAGAATATAAAAAGGCTAAGGAGGAGAAATACAAACAGAGGGAGAGGGGATTCTATCAAAAGGAAGAGCCGGTGACGGAAAAGAAGGCAAATTTAGAAGATATACTCACAAGGTTCATAACCGCGTCCGAAAAAAGACATAATGATCACGATGTAGCAATGCAAGAAACCAGAAACATGTTGAGGAATCAGCATGCTTCCATTCTCAACATTGAGAAACAGCTGGGACAGCTTGCACATCAAGTGAATGAAAGAAGGCCGGGTCAACTTCCGAGCAACACCGAGCCCAATCCAAGAATGGAGAACGTGAGCGTAATAACCTTCAGCAGTGAAGAAAAATTTACAGAAGCACTAAGGATCTCCAAGAAGAAGGAAGAAAAGGTAGAAGAATCGGATCCAGCCAAACCCGACCCGACTCGCCGAGTCACTCCTATGGACTCGACGAGTCCATGTGAAATTGAGAAACCCATCAGTTCTTCGAAACCTTATAAGCCTCCACTGCCATACCCAACCAAAGCCATGCCTGCAGAAAAAGTTGAAGCATACAGAACCTTCATGAATCATGTTAACACTTTACAAGTTAATGTGCCATTTGTGGAAACAATACTTCAAATGCCTAAATACTTCAACTTGCTTAAGGGCCTTTTTGCTGCTAGGAAGGATTTGGCTGAAGTTGCAGAAGTCTTGATGAGTGAACTGCCTAAAAAGAAGGGTGATCCAGGAAATACTGTGCTTCCGTGCCAATTTGGTAATAAAGTATTCACACGAGCATTAGCTGACTCAGGGGCAAGCATCAATATGATGCCTTTGTCATTCTATAAGAAGTTGAATCTACCAGAACCAAAACCAGTGAATATGAAGATCCATTTGGCGGACAAGAAAACAATCCATCCAAAAGGCGTTTGTGAAGATCTCCTTATAAAAGTTGACAAGTTTATTTTCCCAGTAGACTTCGTGGTTGTTGATATGGAAGAAGACCCCGAAATTCCAATTATTTTGGGGAGATCTTTCTTGAACACCGTGTGTGCTTTAATTGATATAAGTGAGTCTACATTGACATTGAGAGTGGGTGATGAGGCTGTGACGTTTAAAGCTATTCCAGAAATCAAGCAAGAAGAGGAAAAGATTGATGAAGTCTCAATGATCCAATTGTATGATGAGATATTAGAACAAGAGCTTGCACGTTTGATGAAAGAAGACCCAAGCAAGTTTGTAATACACTCTGAAGAAGAAGGAGATGTTAACAAGGACTTGGATGAATTAGAAAAGCTACTAGAAGGAGTCCACTCAGAAAAAACCCAAGATTTTATGGGATTCGTACCGACTCGCCGAGTCACTTTAATGGACTCGACGAGTCCAGTCGATTTGGGCAAACACTTGGCCAACTTAGATCTGCTTGTTACTAGTCCTTCACATACCTTGGATTTCAATAATATACAGGATTCTTTAGAAGAACAAACAGCAGAAAGAGGAAAGGAAAGGAGAGTCCAATACGCCGATGTAGCATGTCTTCATACGGTTCATCTTGAAGATGGGTTAAGCACTGGAACGAACGAAGAGATAAAAGAAAGGAGGGAGGAAGCTGATCACCTATTCACCACTAAACCTAGAGCACGGACCATTATGAAATGTGAAGTTATTAAATTTAAAGAGAAGGAGGTTCAAGAGTTGGTGAAAAAGAAGGGGGTAAAGAAGAAAAAGAGAAAAAGGGAAGCCCAAGCAGCTGAAGATGAGGCAATGAAAAGAAAAAGGGATGCATTAAAAAGGGCTTACAAGAAAAAGATCCATGCTTACAAGACCAAGTACAAATCACAAAAAGTTAGGCGTGCGTTCCCGATGCTCGAAGATGGCAAAACGTAGATGGGAAAGAGTCTAGCTAATGACTCCTAAAAAAGAAGCGCTTGGCGGGAGGCAACCTGTTATATAGAGTTTGCTTTCTTTTACGTTTTAGTTTTCTTTTTATTTATTTATTTTCCCTTCGTTTTTTTTTAAATCTTAATCTTCCAAATCATCGGGCATGTCTGCTTGAGAGTGTGCATAAGCTAAGTGTGGGGTGAAATGATTTACAATACATAACAAAATTTTGAAAATTATGCATTTTTTTAAGCGACTCGCCGAGTCTGACCACAACTCGACGAGTCCACATTGATTTCAGAAAAGAATTGACTTCGCGACCAGACTCGCCGAGTCTGCCCACGACTCGACGAGTCGGTATTATTTACAGAAAAAAAAATATTTCGAAATTACTTTTACATTGGGTAAGTAGGGTTTTAACCCTAAGAATCAGTTTTCACAAACCACACTCGTCGGGTGCCGCTATTTTCATTCTCTCTCAAGCATTCATCATTCTTCTTCAAGTTCTTTCAAATTTCTCAAGCCCAATCCAAAAAGGTAACAAATTTCTTCATATTTTCTGTTAAGAGCATGATTATAAGGGCATCCATGGTAGTAATTGCATGAAAAACCCGTTTTTGAGAAGTATTAAATTTCTAGGCTTTTGATTTTTCATGAATTAAGTTGTTTTGAATGTCTATTTTGGCCTTAATACATCAATACTAAGTGTTGAGACAAAACCCTTGAAAGAATTTACAGGTTTTATGGTCCAATCTGTAGTGACCCGTCGACCGACTCGTGCAGGTTGCGCGACTCGCCGAGTCGGGCCTGGACTCGACGAGTCCAGTCGAGTTACAGACAGAAGACATTTTTTTTTAATTATATTATGTGTTTTCTGGGTTTTGTGTATTTATTTTGCAGAAATCATGTTCAGAAGGGGACAAACTTCAAGTGGCAACCAAGGGGAGTTTCCATGGCTAAACTTCCCGCAAATTGAGTCCGCTTCAACAATGAGGATATGGAAGAAGAAGCTATCTGATATTAAGAAGAAGGAGGTTTATGTGCCAAACAGGATTGATTAGGAGTGGCTGCAAAGTGTTCGATATGAGGAGGAATTAGCTCCTTACCTTTTAAAGGAGTTCCAACATGAAGGCGAAACAATGATCTGCGACGGGTGGAGCCGGGTCTTCCGTATACAAGAGCCGGTCTATTTAGAGCTTTGTTTGGAGTTTTTCTCCATGGTATCTTTTACCGGGGGAGTGGATGTGTATCACCCGACAAACTTTAGTTTTTGCCTTGGGGGCGAGTATCGTTAATGCTCGGTGGTGGATCTTGCCTGCCGACTAGGGATCTACGATCAGCCCTTGGTTTCAACAAACATCTTTCGGGCCTTTTTGGCACACACTCATGTGGTGTTCCCTGATGGAGTTACAAGCACGGGCTGGTGGAATACCATTGGTAATAAAGTTTACATCCCGAAGTCTGCACAGGAAGGGAGCATCCGATCCCCAACTCACCGCCTCATTCACCGCCTTATTTCCTCCACCATCAATCAAAGAAAAGATGATGACAAGGTTTCCAACCTTGACGTCTTCTATTTATGGAGTATAATTACACCCGGCGTCTTTTGCAACATCCCTTGGTGTATAGCTTCATACCTTTCGGAAGGTGCGGTCAAGGATCGCAAACCTCCCGTATTAATGGTGGGATGTTTGTAACCCGATTGGCTAAGTCATTCGGGTTGATGAACCGCGGTGCATGGAACTTCATGACATTGATCCTGACACCTCCGTTCAATCCCATTCTTTTCCGAAGAGCACGGATTATTTAAGACTATGGTGGTGGCCATTATGCCATCCCAAATGATGACCCCGTTGTTGGTCCCGAAGCACCGGGAAGGAGGGTAAGATCAAGAAGAGAGCGGGATGTGGAGGACGAGCCGCCAGTGATTCCGGTCGAGAATGAAGACGTACCAATGGATTGGTACAATGTGGAGATGAGGCGGATGCAGGATCAAATGGCGAGGGGGCTGAACTTTAGCAACCAATCCCATATACGACTTTTTGACCACTTCAATATCCCACATATTGATGGTGGAAATTACCCCTTTATTCCATCTTGGGATGAGGTGATTGGTGCGAGACGAAGTGGAGCCGGAGGAAGTGGATCCGCCAATGATGATGAGGAGGACGAAGATTGATTTTTGTGTTTTAATTAAACAATTTTTATTTTTTGTGTTGTTTTTATTCTTATTTGGTGTGTATGACTTGTTTGAGATTTTATTGTGTTTAATGATTGTATGCTTTAGTTATTTTTCAGGATTGGATTAGGATTGCTTGCTTAGGATGGTTTAGAGTTATAGCTTGGATGTTATCACGAGTGAAAGCGAGTCAAGGAAGCGGAACTTTAACGTCAAAGTGTCGATTCCGGTCCTTAGGGGTATGAGCAATTGAGTCTAAACATGGGGAAGAGTTAGAGAAGTTTTTAGAGGCTAAAACAGTTGCAAAATACCAAGTTTTTTTCGTTCAGTGGCCTACTCGACGAGTGCACTAAGCTGACTCGACGAGTCGCCTTGTATTTCTACATATTCTGAGAAGGCGCGCTGGTATTCGACGAGTCCACCATAAGACTCAACGAGTCGTTCAATTTTTATACCGACGGACTGTTGATTTGATGCTGCTACTTGTCCCACTTGCTCACTTATTCTTCCATATCCATTCTTGAAGATCTTACACTGATTTCCGCGTATTTGGAGTGACCCACACGAGACGAGACACCCAAGGCATGGATGAGATGTTACCATGTCTAAAGTTGATTGAAGTTGGAGCTTAAATGAGAGTGATCAACCTATCCACTGCTATCCCAGGGGAGTTTGTTCCAATTCCCTCTTTAGTTTCTTTTTATGTTTTTATGCATCATATGCAATGAGGGCATTGCATCACATAAGTGTGGGGTAGGGGGTTGGTTACATAATAGTCAATTTAAAAAATTTTGCATACCAAAAGTATTATTTAGGACTTAATTAGAAAACTTTGGTGAAAAAAATTAGGATTCCATGTTAGGATTATGTTAATAACTGCATGAAAACCCAAATGTTTAGTTGAGTCTATATACGTTCTAGTGCATTTGTGGCTTCCTTATTCTAGTGAAATCATGAGACAAAAACACGACCTTGCTCAGCTTGAGGGATGCAATATGTTTAGCAGCCTAAACCTGAAATGTATCCAGGAAAATTTTTATCATTAGCCAATAAAGGTTGAGATTGAGCGCCCCTGCTTAAGCATGTAGGGATGTGAGTGAAAAAAAAAGTGAGGTATACATGTAAAAAAAAAAGAGAGAACTACAAGAAAAGTTGTAAGAATTTTGGAGCAAATGAAGTGAAGATCTAAAGATCAAAATTCCAAGAAATCCAAAAAAGTTGAAGATGCCAAAAGTCAATACAAGTTGGTGAATTCAAAGATATCAAAGATCAAATCATCAAGAAAGTGAAGAATTCAAAGAATTTCATAGTGGTATTGAAAAATTGTAATTTTCTAGAATATGTATGCTTGGGTTGCTCAATTAAAAATACCTTGAGGGTAAAGAGGTTTTCTGAGGATGGATTCGGAGGGTTGCATAAAATGAGCATAGTTCGGGGTGAGTGAGCGAATGTTTATGAGGATTGTGAGTATTTGGAGTATGGGGGGTTCTTTAGGAAAAATTTTAGACATAAATGCATGCGTTGCGGTCTTGGCATAATGGCTGGGTTAGATTGGAGTTGTTATACATAATTCTAATGTGTTAAAATTCAGTTTTGCTTGAGGGCAAGCAAAAGACAAGTGTGGGGTATTTTGATATGTGCATATTTAGTGTGTATTTAGTATAGTTTTTATTCATATATTAGCTAAATTATCGCATATTATGGACAAAAGGTACTTAAAAGTGTTAAATTATGTTCTTCAGTCCAAAGATGAAGCTCGGAAGCAAAAGGAAGCAAGAGAAGCGGTTAGGAGCTCGAGAGTGGAATGAAGAAGGAAAAACACTAAAAAAGCTTATACTCGTCGAGTCAGATAGCTACTCGACGAGTCCGGTCGAGGAATCAGAAGGATAATGATTCGGAAGTCCAGATAGTTATCGCAATACGAGGAATGTGAGAGGGACTCGACGAGTCACAACTTGACTTGACGAGTCGATTCGTGTATTTAAAGATAACTCCACAGATCGAGAGAAGGGAGTTCTGGGACGATTCAGAAGTATCTTGCTACGATTGAGAAGCCTGAAAAACCCTAGAAGACGACGAAGGAAGCTAGAATTCAATTCCGGAGAGTAATTAAGGCAAATTTTCATCATTCCATTTATTCTTTTGTTTATTCATCATGGCTAAGCAATTTGACTTTGATTGTTTGCTGTTATTTACTTTAATTATGAGCTAAAACCTTTAGACTTCTATTTGGGGATACAAAGTTGACAATATGGTTTGATTGATTGGTAGGATTAATTCTAAGTTGGTGAATTTTTGTTATTTTAGCTTGCTAAAGAACCTTGTGTGTGAATAATAATTAATTTTCTGTTAATAGGAAGATAATTGATTAGCATGAACATCTATTGATTATTGCCCTCATATGATATATTGTGACCACATAGTTATATGTCTAGGATTAATGAATATGAAACTAGAATTAATAAGAAAATTGAGTAAATTCATGTGCAAGCTTGTAAGATGACTATCAAACAAGAGGTTAATTAAAAAGACTAAATTAGTTAACTATTGCAAGTCTAACTTAACCCGAATAATTAATCCAATAAATATAATTAAATTAGACAATTGGACACTGTTTGAGTTAGTCTATTTGCTAAGGATTAGGGTAGTGAACACAAATCTAATCACTTGAATCGGTAACCAACGAAAGAATTAATCCATTGCACTATTACCTTGAAGATCAACCATAGAGTTAACCAAGTTGAACTAAACAGAAGTTCCTTTCCAATTATTGAATCTAGTTAAATCGTTATTTTCTAGCTTTAAATTAGTAATAATTAGTAAGTTTCTAGTCTTGTAAAACTAGAGAACAACCCCTGCTTTTTAATTAACTTAGATTAAATTAGTTTTTAGTTTAATTTGCCGTTCCCTGTGTTCGATACCCTGCTTATTTAGCTATACCACAATTGATAGGTTCACTGCCTTTTGTGTGTTATTTGATAATTAAAAGTAGGTTTAAAACTAGTGGGTTTTACACACATCACTATCCATGTGAATTTGTCAAAACCAAAGTTTACGTCAAATTCAAACTCATATGGACCGAACTTTCTTAATCTTGAATTCTTGCCTTATGGTAACACAGCTGCCCACCATGTCTTCTAAGTAGTTAAGCAGCTCACCCTTTCCTATCAATGTACTTTCCATTGATCAAGGTCCTTGCCTTTAATGCATTCAAATGAGAACTCATAGAACTCACATGCATAATTAACTCAATTGGAACGACACAGAAACAAAATAGTGTCAACACGATAGGTTGAAAACCTCAAATCGTGTGCTAGTGATGATTGATAAGGTTTACTTTGCTTTGTTCTTGAAACCTTTCAAGACCATTAAGACTCCCACTGACTCCTTGACATATAAGATTCTCTTGTCAATAAACATTTCTTGACAAACAAATATTCAAGAGTTAGTGTAGTTTTTATCAAAACACTTCATATATTGGTCCTAGTTGGTCTTTGTCTTATCCAAGACATCACAACTTTCCACATTTGATGAATGTTATAAACCTTCTTAATACTTTTCACTTAATGTCACAATCTTAACTCTAAGACTTGTTTTGGAACGAAGTATGATTGACTTCTTGATTTAACCATTTCTTCAATTCTTGATTCCTCTTCTTAGACATAAAATTGTACTAAGACTCACTTAGAGGATCAATTAAGATATGGTTCTTAATCATTAAGACCTATCATAAAGCATAAAAGGTACTCTCCTTTCTTATTAGAATGGAGAAACTTTTATCTTTCTGCCTACTTGATTCTTCTTATTCGTTCTGCTATTGATTTAAACCTTTTCAATCAATTCAAAATTACACTTAATCTTATAAGTATAATCATATTTACTAACCTTTAGTAAATCATGACGAATATCTTGTTACTCTTATGGTGGACTTGATCAACACACAACTTTGTGTCTCGATCTCCTAGTCCTTCACTTGACACTTTGTCAATGAATTAGTCTAATTTCCAAATATGAAATTTCTCATTCATCGTGCAACCAAGTTGCATGATTCCAAGTTTCTGTCCAATTGAAACTTGGGCGATGAGAAACTCTCCCTATTTGGTAAATTCTCGACATTTCCACAAACAACATAATTAAGAATCAAATCCATTATTGCTAATATTAGAAACCCTCAAACATCAATTTTCATGCATGCCATTGCAAGGATAAATAAATAATATAAAATCAAAATTTATTTTATTGCGGAAAAATTTGTCCTTACAATGCAATTCATTGAAAAACTATGCTAATACATATTTCTTAGCAATCTAATTCTAACTCTAAGTAGTAGCTCAAGAATCTAATCTTCAAGTAATGTGATCGAAATCCATTTCTTCATGGTTAGATTCTGCCCACTTCTTCCCTTAAGGTTCCTCTCTTTTCTTCGATCCTACAAAACATCAATTGTAATCTTATCACGTTATGTATTAAGAATCTAGAACAGGAGCTTAAAAGAGTTAGTCAATGGATTTTACCTAAAGCAGAGCCATACGTTTTGACTCTCCCATCTCTTAGATCTCTTAGGTAAATAGGGCAGCTTCGTCTCCAATGCCCTTTCTCTTGGCAATAAAAGCAAATTGACTCTTTTGGAACAAGACATGGAACTACTTCAAACATTGCCTTTCTCTTATGATCCAACTTTTCGATCATAGTATGTCTTTCGTTGCCATTGTTTATATCCATAGAGGTCTTGAAGGCAGATTCACCAATCAACTTTGCTTTTCTATTGCGCCAAACCATTGCTGATTCAGCATCAATAATCATATAGGTGAGATCTATAAGGGTCACGTCGCAGTTCATCATATAGTACTCTCTTACGAAACCTTTTCAAAACATTAGGGTTTCAACTATTTAAATTTCAAAACTAAACTTTTGAGTTTAAATTTAAACTATAAAACCTAAAGGGGAAAAATTGAAACTTTTCATAACACAAGGATCAAATAACAAGTAATATAAATTAAACAATTAATTTCATCATTATCTATATTTGACCTAATTTTCAATTTCTTACAAAATAGGTTACCCAATTAATACAACTAATCCAATCTTATCATATAAGGAAGTTATTATCTAATTAATTGGTAATTATCTTGTGTTTTGGCAAGGATATTCATTAAGAAACAATAAAATTCGTATTTTATAGGTTTAAAACGAATATGGTAATAATCTTTAAGCAAAATAGCAACAAAATCTGAAGTTTCCTCTGTCTGACGCTCCGACTCACCAAGTCACACTCTGGAACTCGCCGAGTCCAAGTAGTGACTCGCCGAGTCAGGTCGAACAGTAAGCCAGAATACGATTTTCAGCTACATAATGCATCAATACAATAGAAACCAATCAAGGCTCTGATACCACTGATGGGTTTTAGCTATAAGAACATCCTATGTGCTCATACAAACCCTAATGCTTGGATCTAGGTTTCTCTATTGTACATGCAATTCATCCAAGACTATAAACCCTAGATCTAGCATATGATAATCAATATAACATATAAATTAGGGTTTAGATCATACCTTGATTGTTATGTAGCAATAACAATCTCAAATCCTTCTTGTATTGACTTTTGAAAGCTTAGAGTCACAAATGTCACTCCTCTAATGGTTCACAAACACCAAGAGCAAGAGGATGAAGAGGAGGAGAGAAGGAGGCTATAAAAAACGTGTGGAAACCCTAGACCATTAGTTTTCCACGTTTTTGGAGCATAAGGGTTCTATATATAGTGAGGCTATTAGGGTTATCTAGCAAGGAAACCCTAATTTGGATGCTTAAGCCCTAAGCAACCCATGGACTCCTTTCCTTAAAGACCTTGGACGATTTCTAATGGGTATCCCTGTAACATCCCGAAATATCAAGAGTAGAGTTGAAGGGCTAAAAGGGTAAGTTGTTAAAGAGTGACTCGGCGAGTCCAAGGATGGACTCGGCGAGTAGAGTCGCGACTGGGTCGCGTGTTAAGTAGCCGACTCGGCGAGTCAGTAAGGAGGACTCGACGAGTAGGCGCTGAGTGGAGAAAACCCTAATTCCCGGGGTTGAGCCCTATATAAGGAACATATCAGCCCACTCTCAGCCTCTTTATTCATCCCCAAATCCAGAAACCCTTAGCCTTCGTGTGTGAGTGATCATATCTCATTTGGGAGCTTGAAGGAGATGATTATTGAAGGGATTTTGGGAGATTGAAGGCTTGGAGCAAGGGGCTTTGCCTTGATTCGAATTACATTGCAGTTGGGGCGTCCCTTGGAGGTAATATCTCGTTCTTGGACTGTTGATATGTTGTTTCTTCATTTTGGGGTTTGTGGGAACTTGTCTATGGATGTAATTGGAAGTCTAGAGGTTAGATCTGAGGTTGCTACCTCAGATCTGGAAGGGAGAAGAATCAGAGAGCATGAAAGTCCCTGAGTTGGAGTGTTTAGTGAAGCTTACATGTCCCAAACCCTAAACCAATGTGCAAATAGCCTAGATCTCTTAGGATTCACGTAAATTTTGCCACTTTACGTGATGGATGAATGGTAGGAGACTAGATCTATGTTTTGGAGCAATTGCATGGCCTGGAATGCTTCTGAATGGATTCAGCCCGGTGGTACTCGGCGAGTCACATGGGTGTACTCGACGAGTTGCTTGAAGATGAGCTGGGACTCGGCGAGTTGGAAGAACAACTCGGTGAGTTGGATGAAGATGGCCTGGAACTCGGCGAGTTGTATGAACAACTCGGCAAGTAGGTTGATGATAGTCTTAGACTCGGCGAGTCGTGTCGAAGAGTCCCGATATTCCCTGGTTGAGTCGTGAATCGGTGAGTTAAGGGATGACTCGGTGAGTTGTGTGCGAGTGGACTCAGAGTTGTTGGACTCGGCGAGTCTCGGGGTGACTCGGCGAGTTAGGTCGCGGATTGAGTGAAGTTCTGATTATGGGAACTCGGCGAGTCATAGGTTTGACTCGGCGAGTCGGGTCAGTCAGAGGTTGACTTTGACCTTGTCCTTGACCAAGAGTTGACCGTTGACTTTAGAGTTTGGTCAGCGATGTGGCCTTTGGGCCAAGTGAGGGGTAAAATAGTCTTTTACCCTTAAGAGGGTGCCATGAGAGGGTTGATTCTAGTCTCGAGAGTTATAGTCATGAGAGTATTTGCCTTACGTGTTAGGCGGTGGCGAGTTCGAGATTCAAGTGTGGAGATATATGCTTTCTGCTTGCCAGGTGAGTCTCCTCACTATACTTTACCTTGAGTAGGTAACCAGAGTTATGTGACAGAGTATTTGTATGTTATGTATTTTATGTGTTGTAATGCATTATTTCTATGTGATTTATGCTGTGCATGTTTACAGAGTTGGAACCGGAGGGTTCCTGGAGTTAGAACCGGAAGGTTCACAGAGTTAGAACCTGAGGGTTCACAGAGTATGGGTGCACGGACCCATAGAGTTATAGCCTCAAGTGGCTAGTATGTGTTATGTGTGTGGTATTTTGGGGAACTCACTAAGCTTCGTGCTTATAGTGTTTTGTGTGATGTTTTTCAGGTTCTTTCAGTATCACGGGACGACACCGGCTTGATTGTACACACCAGAGAAAGAGTCATGTTTTGGAGGATCCTGGTTTTCTATGCAAGTGAAAATGGAGTTATGTTTTGTAATTCGATTATGAATGAGATTTTTAAACACGTGTTTCTAAGAATAAAATGATTATTTTAAATGAAAAATTGTTTTGAAATTCTCGGTGTTACAAGTTGGTATCAGAGCCTTGGTTTGAGGGATTCGGATGCGCCTTCGGGTAAATCTGGACTCAAACTGAGTATGTGCTGAGTGAGAGTATCCAGTTAGAACCCATGAGGAGTAGAGTTACAGAGTTCAGTGGTACTTCCGAGGATGAGCCGAGAAAGTGGAGTTATCACAGAGAGGGAGTCCTATGTATTCTTCGATGCTCGAATGCTGTTTGCTTTGTGCTTTGTGGAACTCTCGATGATGGGAGTCAGCTACCAAGTGAATATGACGATATTCAGGAGGTAGATGGCTGGCATCATTAGGAGCTCTTCAGCAGTTGATAGCAAAGAAGTGGGAGGACAACGGAAGAGCTTAGGGAGTAACCCTAGCCAGATGAGTGCGCTGGTAGAGTAGCGAATTTCGCTGGGGAGCGAGCACGCGCGATGGGATTGGTGAAAGAGCAGGTCGAGCAGCTACTTAGGAGCTCTGGGATGGTCTGTGTGGAAAGTATGGGTAGATGTGGCAGGTAGTATGGGCCCGTACTACTGAAAGCAAGGACCCATACTTGATACAGGGAGTATTCTGAAGGTCCTAAGGAGCGGATTGAGGAGTGATGTTATGGTTCGAGTACCATACATCGGAGCGGATTGAGGAGTGATGTTATGGTTCGAGTACCATACATCAGAGCGGATTGAGGAGTGATGTTATGGTTCGAGTACCATACATCGGAGCGGATTGAGGAGTGATGCTATGGTTCGAGTACCATACATCGGAGCGGATTGAGGAGTGATGTTATGGTTCGAGTACCATACATCGGAGCGGATTGAGGAGTGATGTTATGGTTCGAGTACCATACATCGGAGCGGATTGAGGAGTGATGTTATGGTTCGAGTACCATACATCGGAGCGGATTGAGGAGTGATGTTATGGTTCGAGTACCATACATCGGAGCAGATTGAGGAGTGATGTTATGGTCCGGGTACCATACATCGGAGCGGATTGGGGAGTGATGTTATGGTTAGGGTACCATACACCAGAGCATATTGAGAAGAGATGTCATGGAATGAGTACCATGGTTTGTAGTGAATGATGCTTGTGGTTCTCCGGTTATCCGGTCATGATTAAGTTCGAAGAGGCGTCCCTTGAGAGGGAGATCGAGAGCCCCTCAGAGTATTTTAGTAAGGAGTCAATGAGAAGGGAGAATTTTGATCGGGATTGAGCGATCAGTCGATAAAGGAGATGTCACCTTCTATGATCTGGGAGGTACTGATTATGTTCGTGTGCAAAATATGAGAAGCATGATGTTTTAGTTTTGGGTTTGGGGGTAAACCCTGTAGGTCATCATTGATGATGATTTCCCACCAGAATATCAGGTAGCATGTGTGCCGCGAGGCAGTGATTTATCATGAGCAGATAGTCAGTTGGGACTGAGATAGTCGAGGACCACACTACACCTATTTGAGTATAGTAGGATGTATTGTAGTGGTATCAGTGGGGAGTTCAGTCGAGTTTAGCGGTGCAGAGAGTTTTCTATCTATGTTGGGTGTTGAATATGGGAGTGGGTCCCTGATTATGGGATGATCCCGGTGTTGGAGCGTTGGTCGATGAGTTGAGGTGAAGGGTATGATGATTTTGCGGTTCAGTCTATGAGCCAGGGATGTTATTGAGCAGTTGAGTTGTTTGGTACTAGATTGGTACGACATTTGGAACGACTAGAGGCAGTCGTGACGAGAAGTTCTTGAGGAGTTCATCAGAGTTTCAGAGTATATGAGGTCGATTGATTTCCTTAAGGGGGGATTATCAGGTGTTGTGTAGCACTTTCCGGGGGCAGGTGCGTTTTTGCTGGTGAAAATAGTTATGGGTTGGTTGTGTGCTATTTGGTGATGGATCGAACCCTAAGTGGGGGAGAACCGGGTAACGTATGTAAGAAAGCAGAGATTTGTCAAGAGCAGTTATAAGTGGAGTATAGAGATCTGCAGTAAGAAATCATGAGACCAGAGATGTTGGTGATCGAGGAAAGGGGTCAGAGTGAGTAAATGCGGGAAGTACTTGTTTGAGAAGGATGAATGTCTCCACGACAAGTGTTTAGTGGTCAGTGTTGTTGCAAGTAGATAGAGAATGTTTGGGCAGCCAACTCCTGGGTCGGTAGGTGTATCCTTGCTTTTGAGCGGTGGAAAAAGGGTTTCGGAGAATTATCAGCGTGTTTCGTAGCGTTAGCGTTACCTCGTATTCCAATTGAGAAATTGGATACACCAAAGTTGCAATTTGGAAAGATGCAGATCTAATTATGGGGTTCAGAGGAAATGTATTATTGTATCTATATGATGCTTTGGGGCAGGAGACCAGTGGTGGTGGCAGGATCTTGTGATGTTCTGTTGGGGTATTCCTGTTGGATTAGTGTCTAAGTCAGTAACCATATTTGGTATATACTTGACCCGAGTGTGCATGGTCCTTTTGGGTTGCCTTCACCAAAGCAACTTGACAAGGTAATTTGATATGAGAGAGGAGATATTATGATTTATTTATATATTATAAGAATAATATATTAAAGGAGAAATCATATTTATTTAATTAGTATTAGTCATAAATTAATTAGGAATTAATTTGGTGACTAAAAGAGATTAATTAAATAAAGGGGTATAAACTGTCAAGTGTGTGATAGTTGAGTTTTGGGCTAGGAAACCTTATGGACTAAGGGGGAACGAAATTATGATGAAGGATCATCATATTTTCGTCCAAGGCCTCATTCCATAAGGTTCCTTGGGCTGCTTGGTGGCTAAGCTGTCCATTAGGGTTTAGACTAAAACCCTAGCACCCCATAGTATAAATACATGCCCTATGCTTCAATTTTAGGCAACTTGATTCCAAGGGAACCCTAGGGCCGAAATTACCATCATTCCCTTCTCTCTCTTAGTTGCCTTCTTGCTTCAAGGTGTTTGTGAGCCATTAGAGGCACTACAATTGTGGTGCTTGCTTTCAAGAGTTCAAGAGAGTTCAAGAGATCAAGGAAACTAGTTGTTATTGCTATATAACAACAAAGGTATGTCTACTACACTTCTATGTAATTTTCGAAAATTATAGAAACATGCCATGGTTTATTTTGTGTTCATAAAGTTGTATGTCTTATAGTGAAAACATAGATCCAACTAGGGTTGCATGCACACATAGAATTGTTTGTATTAAACCTATCAGTGGTATCAGAGCCATTGGTTTTTTGTTTTCAATTGGATTTGATACATATTATGAATTTGACAAATTAGGGTTTATGGCAAGTAAACCCTAAGGCTTGGTGATTTTCGTAAATTAGGGTTGCAAAACCCTAGTTGGCGATTTTTGATAGGGTTCTTAAAACTTTTTTGCCTAGCCTCCAAATTTCGAAATTAGGGTTAAGAAACCCTAGGGATTTCGAAAATCCCTTGCCCCCCAAGATAAGATCCCAAGATTTTAGGGATTTGGATATTGCTATCTTTGTGATTATTAATTTAATTGTTTAAACTAGATAATTGAAGATCTTGTATTATCCTTTCCATATATTTAAAAAAATCTAGGGGATAAAAGGATTAAATAAATTAATAGTTTAATTTTATGATAAACCTTAAAGATTTAATAGTTCAAATTAATTGTTTGATTTTGATAATTATTAAATCAAAGTTTTTTTTTGGTGTTTAAAATTTTAAATTAAATAGCCTTAATTTTCGAAAATTTTAATACACATTAAGATACTAGTATTTTGAAATGCTTTAAAATACACCCTTATACAATTATGATGTTATAAGATTAATTATTATATATGTATAAGAATAAGCTAGTCTTATCGCTAGTAGGCCTCATTCACGAAGCCGGTCTATAAGGTGGGTATAAGGTTGCTGCCTATAAAATGGCGCTTAATGGATGTACACTCACATCTACCGCTTGCTTGACTGGTGGAGGGTCGTTAGCCGAACGGATAGGATAGGGCACTTAATTTTTTCATTAAAAGTATAATGGAAATATTAAAGTAACTACATTGTTTTACAAATTCCCACTCTTAGTTACTTTAGGGTAAAAAGTGAAAATGATGCTAATCCATGGAATTACACTTCGTACCCTTGTCAAACATTGATGGAGCGCGTGTGGTTAACCGGCACATCAATTTGGGGATGACATTGGTAGCGAAGAGTGACTCGATGGTTGTCATAGATCAATGGAGCGTGTGTGGTTCACCGGCACATTGATTAGGTGATAAAGACATTGAGTGCACCACGTTGATTCGCATGGTTATTCACAAATTTGTTTGCGATCCTCGACATCCCAGTCGCAAATTTGAAATGCATATCGAGATTTAAACATGCCATTGAAAAGTTCAATGAATCTCAAAGATCTAGGAGTTTTCAATACATTTAAAACCTAAATTGCTTTTTCGTTTTTCATGGTGAGAATTAGTGAATCGTCATTCACTTACCTTCAAATTATTTACTTTTAGAGTACGGCATCCCTTTCTAAGTTGTAAATAATGTTGTTGGATCCTAGCCCTAATTACTCATTTGGGTGTTTAATTAGGGATTCATTTCTAATCAAACTTTGTTCCTTTCCTTTTTCCAGATGTCTGCAAACAACAACAACAACAACGCTTCTGGGTCATTCTTGTTGATGAACTTGTGTCAGAAAGTGACATTTGATGGTTCAAACTTCAACGAGTGGATGAGGTACATTCGCATGATCACACGCTACGAGGACAAAGAATATGTCCTCGATGAAAAGCTTGAGAAGATCATCCCAGATGTTGCTACTCCTGAGGAACTGGCCGCCTTTGAGGCCCACGAGCGTGATGCCACGAAAGTCCACTGCATCATGCTGGCCACCATGAACCTCGAACTCCAAAAGTCCTATGAGGACATGTATCCATATGAAATGCATCAGGATTTGCTGGACAGGTATCACCAGAGCGCGAGGCAAGAGCGCTATGAGATCATTACTAACATGATCACCGCTAAGATGGGGAGTGGAGAATCCCTAACCTCTCATTTGCAGAAAATGCAGAGGTATGTTGATTGTCTTCTCAAACTTAATGTTAAGTTTGATGAGGATTTGGCTATCGACATAATCCTCCACTCCTTGCCCTCCTGCTACAATCAGTTTAGGATGACCTACCATATGAACAAAGAGGAGGTCTCCTTGAGCAAGCTCCAAGGACTTTTGAGAACTGCTGAGAGCAACCTCAAAGACAAATCCGTTGCACCGTCCCCTGCTGTGGCCGCTCCTGTGATGGCAATAGGTCAAGGAAAGGGCAAAAAGAGGAAGGCTCTGTAACACCCAGGATTTTGAAAGCCAAGAAAGTAAAGGAAACCCTAAATTTAAGAGGGACTCGACGAGTCGAAGGAAGGACTCGGCGAGTCGGAGCGGGATCCGGGTCGATAAGAAAGTGACCAACTCGACGAGTCGGCTAAGTGGACTCGGCGAGTCTGGTCTGTGCGAGGAAAACCCTAAATCCGGGGCTTGGAGCCTATTTAAGCATCTTAATCTTCTTCCTAGGGCTCCTTTACAGCCTCTTACACCCAGAACGCCGCACCTTAAGCCCCCATTGTGTTCATTCAAGCTTCTAGCCATTTTTGAGTGGGTTTAAGGAAGAAGAAGGAGTGGGAATCCTTGAAGCATCAGGGAGTGGCTTTGGATCTGAAGTTTGGGAAGCATTTCAGAGCATTGGAAGGTATCAATTCGTTTCTCTCCTCCAGATTTTCCCTTGGTTATGAGTTTTGGGGCTTTTAAGCCATGTTTAAGACCAATCTTGAGCTTGAGGTCCAGATCTGAGGTTGCTACCCCAGATCCATGTTTATTTTGGTATGTAATCCCATAAAGTATCAGCCATTGGGTGGAATTGGAGTCTCTTGGTCCTAAACCCTAGCTATGGGTGTATTTTGCTTAGATCTCACTCTCTACACGTAAAGTTTGCAACTTTACGTGGGAAATAGGCTTGGGGAGGGTAGATCTATAGTTTGGAGCTCATGCATGACTCGGAAGTCCTCTGCATGTAAGTGGATCTTAGTGGACTCGACGAGTCCTTCGAGTGGACTCGGCGAGTAGCTTGAAGATGAGGAGGAACTCGACGAGTGGGATGAACAGCTCGTCGAGTCGGATGAAGATGGGCATGAACTCGGCGAGTTGGATGAACAACTCGTCGAGTTGGATGAAGTTTGTCGTGTGCTCGGTGAGTCTGTTCTTAGACTCGGCGAGTCAGGTCGCGTGGTCCCAAACCCTTCGAGTTAAGACTCGAGTCAGCGAGTCGAGCCAGGACTCAGTGAGTTGGTCAGGACAGGAATCGGGAATCAGTAAACTCGGCGAGTCAGGGGCTGACTCGGCGAGTAGAGTCGCGAGTGGAAGGACTCTGTATTTATGAACTCGGCGAGTCAGTGGGGTGACTCGGCGAGTAGGGTTGACCTGGAAGGTTGACTTTGACCAGAGTTGACTTGGTTGACCTTTGGAGGTCAGTTAGACTAAGTGTTGGGTTGTTATTGGTAGCTCGGGGAGCTAGTGGAGCAGCAGTTCGGAGTTAGCGGTCAGGTAGCGGTCAAAGGGGTTAGCAGCAGCAGTTCAGCAGTATCAGGTGAGTTTCCCTTTGTGTGAATGGGTCTACGGCCACAATGCCGGCCCATGTAGTTATGAGTAGAAGACCCGGGGGTTAGCCCTAGGCACAGTATGCTAGTATGATATTTGGACGAGGTCCAATGACAGGGGGCGGTTGCCCAAGGAACGGTTTATGTGATAGTTTATACTTGTTGTCTGTGTGATACTTGTATGTGCCTGGTAGGGAGGTGAGAGAGGGCGAGGTCCCGTATCTCACCAATAGCAGAGTGTGGATGGTGTTCCACATCTCAGTAGCAGCAGAGCAGGGGCGGGGCCCAAGTTAGGAAAGGAGTGAGGGTGGGCAGGGCTCGAACCTCACTATCAGCAGGAGTATGGACGAGGTTCCATGACTCATCAGTAGCAGAACTCGGGCGGGGCCCAGAGATAGGCGAGGCCTTAGAGCAAGGGTTGTTAGCATATGTTTAGCTTATGTAATGTTATGTGATACGTTTATGTGCTATTATATGTTAGTGGGCGAGGCCCTGTGACAGGCGAGGCCTAAGTAAAACAGATCTGTATCCGAGCGGGGCTCGAAGCCAGGCGGGGCCTGGAGCGGCGGGGCCGTTGTAGCGGGCGAGGCCCGAAGTAGAGGGCGAGGCCCAGGATAGCGGGCGTGGCCCAGTATGTGCAGTATGTGGTTTTGCATGGTATGTGGTATGGTGGGGAACTCACTAAGCTTCGTGCTTACGGTTTTCAGTTTTGTTTTCAGGTACTTCCGGTAGCGGAGGGAGGAGCTCGGGGTGATCGCATGGCACACACCATAGATTAGTCAACCTGGGAATGTTTACTCTGATAATAAACATGTGTTTTGAAAACCTATACTCAGATTATGTTTTGGAATGATGTCTTTGGTTAAAGTAATGTTTTATTAAAAAGAAATTTTTGGTCTTAAATTTTGGGATGTTACAAGTTGGTATCAGAGCCTTGGTTTGAGGGATTCGGGCATACTCTCGGGTGTGCCTGAACTCAAACTGAGGGGTCGGATGAAAAGTTTTCAAAATGTGAAAAGACAGTTTTGTAAAAAGAATTTTTAGAATGAAAAACAGTTTTAGAAAAGCAAAAAGAATCCAGAAAGAAAAGAACTTTGAAAAGAGAAAAGAGGTGTGGTGCATGCAATCAACCGAGCTCAAGTAAGTACCCCAAAATACCCATACAAGTTTATGTTATGATTATCAGTTGATAGAACAGCATGCTAGAATAGGACTAAGGATCTAGGAATGATGCCTTATGTGCCTGTTATTTGTGCTTTTGAGTTGCATGATAGTGCTGAATAGACAGTAGTAGGATAGCCTGTTTAGGTTATGCCTGAGTTTATGAGTTTGTGTTGCATGCTAGTTCAGATTCTTGCTATGTGGATATGATTGCTTGAGCATGTTGTGGTTAGACTTTCCCCTCGTTCGAATGCTGCTTGCTTTGTGCATTGTGGGAATTTGAGTGATGGGAGTTAGCCATTAGATAGATACATTACGTCACATGTGATCAGGGTTGAATAATCTCAGAGTGCTGGAATTGGCCCTATTGCGCAGCTCTCGTTTGAGTCCAACCGTTGTAGGGACGAGTCTTTTACTTGAAGGATTATCTGAGCCTCGTCGCATGTGATGGTATCCAGGTGATGGCTGATTGGCATCACGAGGAGACCTTCAGCAGCTGAGGACTGGTTTGAGTTGAGTCAGAGGTTTCCCCTAGGGTAAGCCTAGGATGAGATAGAGTTGGGAGCAATATTAGTGGATAAGGGACCTGGTGGAGTCAAAGCAATTCCTGAGGAAAGTACGGATAGATGTGGAAGGTAGTATGGGCCCGTACTACTGAAAGCAGAGGATCCGTACTTGATTCAGGAAGGGCTAAGACAAGACCAGGAACCTAGTGAGGGGTGTGTTTGGTCTCGCATCAGTGGTGAGTATTTTGATTGTGGTTGTGGTATATTTTTCAGCATGGTGACATTGCGAGAGAGACCAGCGGGCGGATCAGGCGCCGGAGAGGGATCAGGCTTGGGTTCAGGGACCGAGCAGCTCGAGGAGCGGATGAGAGAGTTGATATCAGCTGAGGTTACGCACAGTATTCTAGCTCAGACTCCTGTGATCTTTGGCACGGTCAAGGAGGGCATACTGGAGATCTTGGAGGAGAGGCTGGGAGCCTTCCGTACTGAGATGATGGCATTGATGGGAGCGCGTACCTTGACATTTCGAGAGTTCAGAGCCTGCGGGGCACCGGATTATCATGGGGCTAGGGACCCCATTGCTAGCAGCAGATGGTTGGCTGATGTTGCCAACGCTTTTCGTTCGAGCAAGTGTCCCGAGGGGGACAAGGTTAGACTCGCCTCCTGTCTTCTGAAGGACAGAGCGAGGGATTGGTGGGAGGAGATTGGTCATGCTTTGGGGGATGATGCCGCGTTGGACGCGATGACTTGGAGCGATTTCTCGGCCAGGTTCAGGGCGGAGTTTTCGCCGATTATTGAGGTGCAGCAGCTGGCACGAGAGTTTCAGGATTTGACGCAGACTACTGAGACTGTGGCGGAGATCACCGCCAAGTTCAGGGAGAGGGCTCTTCTTGTACCGTAGTATGTAGCGGATGAGGAGATGAAGAAGGCTCGGTACCATGAGATGTTGAGGGACGACATCAGGGAGTTCGTGAGCAGGTCCAGCTGTAAGACGTTGGAAGATATGATTTCTCGGGCTAGGGAAAGGGAAATTGATTTGGAGCAGATCCGGAAGAGGAAGCCGGATGAGGTTCAGGTATCAGCAGGTTCGGGCAAAAGGCCCAAGGGATCGGATTCGAGATCGAGGGATCATCAGGACCGCAGTCGGTGCGGAGAGTGTGGCAGGGCGCACGGGGGTGCGTGCAGGAGTGGTAGCGGTGGTGAGTCTGGCTGCTTCAAGTGCGGTCGGACTGGTCATTTTAGCAGGGATTGTACTGTTACCGCCGCGCAGGGATCAGACATGATATGTTTTCATTGCAACCAGCGGGGCCACAAGAAGGCCCAGTGCCCCAGTGTGTCTTCAGCAGGACGGGTGATGGCACCCGCCCCTGCGACCTTGAGGATCACGGATGGCCGCCAGGGCCGGGTAGAGGCACCTGCAGCAGGGAGCAGGGCTTTCCAGATGACGACTTTGGAGGCGCGAGCATCGCCGGACGTTGCAGGTATGCAATTTCCATTCTCAGTTCCTTTATTTTGTGCATGATTTCATTGTTATGGTTCTGCATCATTATCGGTATGAGTGTTTTATTTTGATTGGTTGTTTGTGATCGAGTTATATGCCATTTGCATACCTTGGATATTTGTATGGGAGTTAGGGGGGGATGTGCTCTATTGAAGAAGGTTTCGAAGGATGCAGTAACTGTAGCATGCTTGGGAGGGATTTGGTACGTTTCGCTAGTTCAGAGTGGTGCAGTGATTGTGATGGATTGTCTAAATCCCTAGCTATGGCAGGCTTGGGTTCCTCAATAGATGGGTTATGGAATGGTAGCAAGGATCGGGATTTCTTTGAATATTGAGCAGCAAGGGGTAAGCAGGATCGAAGTGGGGGAGAATCCTCCAGATGTGCCCAGAGGGGAGCACGCAGACCCAGAATGAGTGCGTGAACTCCGAGAGGGAAGAGAGAGGTAGTTCAGCGTTTGTTGGATTGAGGATTTCAGGGTTGGGAGTTTGAGAAACTCCACATCAGCTAGTGCGTGAGATGGTAATGGTTAGTTATGATTGAGAATTCAGGTTGTGGATCGCCTGAAGGACTCGTGGGAGTCGGAATAAGGATCTTGAGAAGCCGATGGCACGTGGGTGCCTTCGTTTTAGTAGTCAGTGGTAGGGAGTGTTGTAAGACTACGGGTAAGCTGTAGCATTCCTTAGTAGTTTCGTTAGCGGAGTCGGGGCGAGGCCCTTATCTCCTAGTGATCAGGTAGGGATCAGGAATGGGTAGTGAATGAGAGTAGTAAGGGGTTGCCTGTATAGCCCTAGAGAGGTGAGACATTGGGGGAGGCCGCTCTAAGATATAGCTGGGTGAGACCCGTGGGCGAGGCCCGTGTGAGATTGGTAGTGTAGATGAGACCTGGGAGCAGGGTTGCTTAGTAGTATGGTTGGGTGAGACCCGAGGGCGAGGCCCGTGAGTTTTAGCGACGCAGGTGGGACCTGGTCGGGATCTTAGTGTCAGGTTAGGGGATCGGGGATCCCAGGTTTGTAGTGCCTGGATGACAGGATTGTATGAACAGTTATAGATGGTCGAGGTTTCTTTGGAAGTCGCTGGGAGCGACCAGTGATGGTGTTGGGACTAGCTACCGGTGGGAACCGGTAATCCAGTCATTGAGAGGTTGGTAGGGACCAGGGCGGTCCCAGTTTGTCAGGAAGTCAGTCGAGGAATAGCTGAATTGCCAGTCGGTGGCAGTGCGAGTATGCAGCGTATGGTGGAGTTCAGTTAGTTGAGTCGAGGGGTGCTCGACACCAAGTGTTGGCAGGAAGGAGTGTCAGTGAGTGCTGACGGTGATGACCCGTCTGGGAATAGCAGGGAGGTGATGGAGTTAGTGAAGGATAGGACCTTCACAGTGTCAAAGGAAAAGTCGGTAATGAGGCTTGCCTTGGGAAGGCAAGGGATTTGCACAAGGAAAGAAGTGGAGAACCCCTGCGGGTTCAGTGCAGTATCCGGTGGAAGACCAGCGCAGGTAGGCGGCTGGAGTTGGGTATTGGAGGCAGACCGTAGGCGGTGGGCCATGGTAAACTTCGAGGACGAAGTTCAGTTTAAGTGGGGGAGAGTTGTAACACCCAGGATTTTGAAAGCCAAGAAAGTAAAGGAAACCCTAAATTTAAGAGGGACTCGACGAGTCGAAGGAAGGACTCGGCGAGTCGGAGCGGGATCCGGGTCGATAAGAAAGTGACCAACTCGACGAGTCGGCTAAGTGGACTCGGCGAGTCTGGTCTGTGCGAGGAAAACCCTAAATCCAGGGCTTGGAGCCTATTTAAGCATCTTAATCTTCTTCCTAGGGCTCCTTTACAGCCTCTTACACCCAGAACGCCGCACCTTAAGCCCCCATTGTGTTCATTCAAGCTTCTAGCCATTTTTGAGTGGGTTTAAGGAAGAAGAAGGAGTGGGAATCCTTGAAGCATCAGGGAGTGGCTTTGGATCTGAAGTTTGGGAAGCATTTCAGAGCATTGGAAGGTATCAATTCGTTTCTCTCCTCCAGATTTTCCCTTGGTTATGAGTTTTGGGGCTTTTAAGCCATGTTTAAGACCAATCTTGAGCTTGAGGTCCAGATCTGAGGTTGCTACCCCAGATCCATGTTTATTTTGGTATGTAATCCCATAAAGTATCAGCCATTGGGTGGAATTGGAGTCTCTTGGTCCTAAACCCTAGCTATGGGTGTATTTTGCTTAGATCTCACTCTCTACACGTAAAGTTTGCAACTTTACGTGGGAAATAGGCTTGGGGAGGGTAGATCTATAGTTTGGAGCTCATGCATGACTCGGAAGTCCTCTGCATGTAAGTGGATCTTAGTGGACTCGACGAGTCCTTCGAGTGGACTCGGCGAGTAGCTTGAAGATGAGGAGGAACTCGACGAGTGGGATGAACAACTCGTCGAGTCGGATGAAGATGGGCATGAACTCGGCGAGTTGGATGAACAACTCGTCGAGTTGGATGAAGTTTGTCGTGTGCTCGGCGAGTCTGTTCTTAGACTCGGCGAGTCAGGTCGCGTGGTCCCAAACCCTTCGAGTTAAGACTCGAGTCAGCGAGTCGAGCCAGGACTCAGTGAGTTGGTCAGGACAGGAATCGGGAATCAGTAAACTCGGCGAGTCAGGGGCTGACTCGGCGAGTAGAGTCGCGAGTGGAAGGACTCTGTATTTATGAACTCGGCGAGTCAGTGGGGTGACTCGGCGAGTAGGGTTGACCTGGAAGGTTGACTTTGACCAGAGTTGACTTGGTTGACCTTTGGAGGTCAGTTAGACTAAGTGTTGGGTTGTTATTGGTAGCTCGGGGAGCTAGTGGAGCAGCAGTTCGGAGTTAGCGGTCAGGTAGCGGTCAAAGGGGTTAGCAGCAGCAGTTCAGCAGTATCAGGTGAGTTTCCCTTTGTGTGAATGGGTCTACGGCCACAATGCCGGCCCATGTAGTTATGAGTAGAAGACCCGGGGGTTAGCCCTAGGCACAGTATGCTAGTATGATATTTGGACGAGGTCCAATGACAGGGGGCGGTTGCCCAAGGAACGGTTTATGTGATAGTTTATACTTGTTGTCTGTGTGATACTTGTATGTGCCTGGTAGGGAGGTGAGAGAGGGCGAGGTCCCGTATCTCACCAATAGCAGAGTGTGGATGGTGTTCCACATCTCAGTAGCAGCAGAGCAGGGGCGGGGCCCAAGTTAGGAAAGGAGTGAGGGTGGGCTGGGCCCGAACCTCACTATCAGCAGGAGTATGGACGAGGTTCCATGACTCATCAGTAGCAGAACTCGGGCGGGGCCCAGAGATAGGCGAGGCCTTAGAGCAAGGGTTGTTAGCATATGTTTAGCTTATGTAATGTTATGTGATACGTTTATGTGCTATTATATGTTAGTGGGCGAGGCCCTGTGACAGGCGAGGCCTAAGTAAAACAGATCTGTATCCGAGCGGGGCTCGAAGCCAGGCGGGGCCTGGAGCGGCGGGGCCGTTGTAGCGGGCGAGGCCCGAAGTAGAGGGCGAGGCCCAGGATAGCGGGCGTGGCCCAGTATGTGCAGTATGTGGTTTTGCATGGTATGTGGTATGGTGGGGAACTCACTAAGCTTCGTGCTTACGGTTTTCAGTTTTGTTTTCAGGTACTTCCGGTAGCGGAAGGAGGAGCTCGGGGTGATCGCATGGCACACACCATAGATTAGTCAACCTGGGAATGTTTACTCTGATAATAAACATGTGTTTTGAAAACCTATACTCAGATTATGTTTTGGAATGATGTCTTTGGTTAAAGTAATGTTTTATTAAAAAGAAATTTTTGGTCTTAAATTTTGGGATGTTACAGGCTCCATGTAAGAGCCACCATAAAGGGAAACCCCAAGATGGTTCGTCCTCAAGTGGGACCAAAGCTGGCTCCGTTAAACCCTCTTCCGATCCTAAAGAAGCAGAGTGCTTCTATTGCCACCAAAAGGGCCACTGGAAGCGAAGCTGCCCACAATATCTGCAGGACATAAGAGATGGGAAGATCAAGCCCACATTTGCAGGTATGTATTCTATTAAATCTAATAACTCATCATTTGCTACTTCATGGGTTCTTGATACAGGATGTGGTTACCACATTTGTTCTGATTTGCAGGGCCTAAAAAGAAGTAGGGAGATGGAGCATGGGAAGATGAACCTGATTATGGGAAACAGAAGATCTTCGCCTGTGACCAAAGTCGGTGTTTATTCTTTAGTGTTGAGTAATGGGTTAGGAATAGATTTAGAGAATTGCTGTTATTCGCCAGATATGGCAAGAAACATTATTTCTTTTCACGGGTTGTTTAGACAAGGTTTCAGATATTCTTTTGATAATAATAATGGTTCTATTAATGTTTATTTGAATGGTGTCTTTTATTTCAATGCATTACCTTGTAATGGGATTTATGAATCTGTGATGATTGTTGATAATTTTGGAAATAATGTTTTGAATATTGATTCGTCTACTAGTCTCGACAAAGCATGCTTGTGGCATTGTCGCCTTGGCCATGTCAACAAGAAACGCATAGCCCAACTCCAAAAGGATGGAGTGTTGGAGTCATTCGACCTTAGGGACGATGACACGTGTGAGTCTTGTTTACTTGGGAAGATGACCAAGTCACCCTTTACTGGCACTTGTGAAAGGGGTGAGGGTTTATTGGATCTCATACACACCGATGTGTGTGGGCCCTTTAGATCCACCACAAGGGATGCTTGCCGCTTCTACGTGACTTTTACAGATGATTATAGCAGATATGGATATATCTACTTGATCAAGCAAAAGTCGGAAACCTTTGAAAAGTTCAAAGAGTTTAAGAATGAAGTGGAGAATCAGCTGGGCAGGAAAATCAAGATGCTTCGGTCAGACCGAGGAGGAGAGTACCTAAGTCTTGAGTTTCACGACTATCTAAAAGAATGTGGAATCGTTTCGCAATTGACGCCTCCGAGAACGCCACAATTGAATGGTGTGGCTGAGAGACGTAATCGGACCTTGTTGGACATGGTTCGTTCTATGATGAGTCGGACTTCGTTACCAATAGCTTTCTGGGGGTATGCTTTAGAGACTGCCGCCCGTATACTTAACTTAGTTCCCACTAAGAAGGTTTCCAAGACTCCTCACGAGATGTGGACAGGGAAGGCTCCCTCGTTGGCACATATCAAGGTTTGGGGTTGCGAGGCTTTCGTAAGACGAGAGACTCACGATAAACTAGAACCTCGTAGTGAGAAGTGTTATTTCATTGGCTATCCGCAGAAGTCTTTTGGCTACCTTTTCTATAGACCGAGTGACAATGTTGTCTTCGTTGCTAGAAGAGGGGTTTTCCGAGAAAGGGAATTAATAAGCCAAGAAGACAGTGGGAGGCAAATTGAACTTGAAGAAATTCAAGATCAAAGCAATGAAGGAACCTCGGACACTGGCACTCAACTTGAGGAGGAAACTCCTGTTGAACCTATTGACGAGTCCCTACCTCTTCGACGTTCCACTAGGGCTAGTGTTCCACCCCAGTTTTATGGTTTTCATATTACTACTGAAGGGGATACATTTATTAGTGATAGTACACTAGTAAATTTGGATGAACCTAGCAGCTATAAGGAAGCCATGGCAGGCCCAGAGTCTGCGAAATGGAAAGAGGCTATGGAGAGTGAGATTCAGTCCATGTACGACAATCAAGTTTGGAATTTGGTTGATAATGTACCGGGTCGTAAGACAGTCGGGTGCAAGTGGATCTTCAAGAAGAAGACGGACATGGATGGGAAAGTGCATACTTATAAAGCGCGATTGGTTGCGAAGGGCTTTACTCAAACTCCCGGAGTTGACTATGATGAGACCTTCTCACCAGTTGCGAAGATAAATTCTATTAGGGTGATGCTTGCCATAGCTGCGTTTCATGATTATGAAATATGGCAGATGGACGTGAAAACCGCTTTCCTTAATGGAAAGTTGGCTGAGGATGTCTACATGAATCAGCCAGAGGGTTTTGTCGATGTGAAGCATCCAAATAGAGTATGCAAGCTTGAGAAATCTATTTATGGATTGAAACAAGCATCTCGCAGATGGAATCTTTGTTTTGATGAGAAGGTTAAAGAGTTTGGCTTTCTGCGAAGCGAAGATGAATCTTGTGTGTATGTCAAAGCCAGTGGGAGTATAATAAGCTTCCTCATATTGTATGTCGACGACATACTACTCATAGGAAACGATGTCCCAACCTTGCTGGAAGTCAAGTCCTGGCTTGGGAAATGTTTTGCTATGAAGGACCTCGGAGAAGCCGCTTATATTCTGGGAATAAGAATAGTAAGAAACAGGGAAAAGAGACTGATAGGACTCAGTCAGGATACATACTTGGAACAGGTGCTAAAGCGTTTTAGTATGGAAAATTCCAAGAAAGGGGAGTTGCCAATCCAAAGCAATACCAAGCTGAGTAAGACTCAGAGCCCGAGTACAGAAACAGAGATAGCTGATATGAGCCGAGTACCTTACGCTTCCGCAGTAGGCTCTATCATGTACGCTATGACTTGTACTCGCCCTGATGTGGCCTTCGCTTTAAGCATGGTCAGCAGATATCAAGGGAATCCTGGTAGAGCACATTGGATTGTAGTTAAGAATATTCTTAAGTACCTTCGGAGGACCAAGGAATGGTTTCTAGTCCTCGGTGGGAGTGATGACTTAAGGGTACGAGGGTACAGTGATGCTAGTTTTCAGACGGATCGGGATAACTTCCGATCGCAGTCGGGCTGGGTCTTTACCCTAAATGGAGGAGCAGTGACTTGGAAAAGTTCCAAGCAAGAGACCGTAGCTGATTCAACGTGCGAATCAGAGTATATTGCGGCGAGCGAAGCGTTAAAGGAGGCTATATGGTTGAAGAACTTCATTGGAGACCTTGGAGTTGTGCCATCCATAAAGGAGCCCGTGGAAATTTTCTATGATAATGAAGGAGCGGTTGCCTTAACCAAGGAACCAAGGGATCATGGCAGATCTCGACATATCGACAGGAAATACCACTTTATTAGACATCGGGTAGAAGAGGGACTCCTCGTTGTGAAGAGGGTATCGTCGAAAGATAACCCAGCAGATCCCCTTACGAAGGGACTGAGTAGGGTCAAGCATTTACAGCACGCTAGGAGCATAGGGCTGAAGGACGATATTAGTTTAGATTAGATAGGTAGGAAACTTGTAATAGATAATGTCATATTCAACAAATGATGATTAAATAAAGGTGTGTTATTTATAAGAAAGTTTCTATCTTGTGTTGATTATTTATCTATTGTGTCGATTTTGCATGTTTTGACTTCCTGAATAATAAGATTATTCGAACAGTTCACAATCGCTCATATGTTGGAAGTAGATATGAGGGAAGATTGTCATAAATTTGTTTGTAGATTGTCTGAAAAGTTTAGACATAGCAAAGGTTTGCTGCAAAGTTTATGAGTGCTTATGAAATTTGTATTGAGCATTGAAATAGACCCACACTTGCTGGTATTACTTCATGAATGTTATCATAAGTGATCGCAAGATGATAATATCATATAATCTTTAAACCTAGAGATATGGTTATTGTTTGCTAGTTGATTATACATTGATAATGCGAAAACGCATCAGTAACTTGATGTTATAAAACGTATTATTGTGTGTGGTTTAACTAGTAAATGATAAATGCATATTAGTCTATGTTTTTCTGTTCCTTTTATTCCATAAGGATAAAAGCGATATCTCGGCCACTTGATGATTTGGTTTGACTTATATGCTGGGCCCGGTCAGGATAAAGTTGATGTGTTCAACTGAGTTCTATGTCGAACAAATCATAGATCAAGAAATAAAGTGCTAGACAATAAGTATTGTTAGCATGATATCTAGAACAGAGGATTATGTGATCCCTTATCTAAAGGACAGATTATTGGTCAGGGTTGACAGCGGCTATTGAAAGCTACGATTGCTATCGGGAACGGAAGTCATACGTGAGATATAGTTACTAGACTTATCCAAGTGGGAGACTGTTGGATTAGTGTCTAAGTCAGTAACCATATTTGGTATATACTTGACCCGAGTGTGCATGGTCCTTTTGGGTTGCCTTCACCAAAGCAACTTGACAAGGTAATTTGATATGAGAGAGGAGATATTATGATTTATTTATATATTATAAGAATAATATATTAAAGGAGAAATCATATTTATTTAATTAGTATTAGTCATAAATTAATTAGGAATTAATTTGGTGACTAAAAGAGATTAATTAAATAAAGGGGTATAAACTGTCAAGTGTGTGATAGTTGAGTTTTGGGCTAGGAAACCTTATGGACTAAGGGGGAATGAAATTATGATGAAGGATCATCATATTTTCGTCCAAGGCCTCATTCCATAAGGTTCCTTGGGCTGCTTGGTGGCTAAGCTGTCCATTAGGGTTTAGACTAAAACCCTAGCACCCCATAGTATAAATACATGCCCTATGCTTCAATTTTAGGCAACTTGATTCCAAGGGAACCCTAGGGCCGAAATTACCATCATTCCCTTCTCTCTCTTAGTTGCCTTCTTGCTTCAAGGTGTTTGTGAGCCATTAGAGGCACTACAATTGTGGTGCTTGCTTTCAAGAGTTCAAGAGAGTTCAAGAGATCAAGGAAACTAGTTGTTATTGCTATATAACAACAAAGGTATGTCTACTACACTTCTATGTAATTTTCGAAAATTATAGAAACATGCCAGGGTTTATTTTGTGTTCATAAAGTTGTATGTCTTATAGTGAAAACATAGATCCAACTAGGGTTGCATGCACACATAGAATTGTTTGTATTAAACCTATCAATTCTGAGGTATCCGGGAATGATATCTTTATTTCGGAGTTACTCGTGAATATTGAGTTGAGACGACTTGTGGCATATCAGGTAACTATGGATCTAGCGGGAGCCCTTCGAGTATGGGCATCTAGGGAGATTATTCGAGAGAGTGGATCTTCGCAAGGGTGGGCATTTTGATATGCCGATTGCCTCCAGAGTCTGTGATGCATAATCAAGTCAAGTTTGGGTAGCTGCCTATGATAGTCTGCGACGCATGAGCTAGTGGGGTCAGAGATTGTTGTGATACTGCGGGGAGCCGTAGTACTCACTAGTCAGAGGGTGTTGTGATACTGCGGGGAGCCGTAGTACTCACTAGTCAGAGGGTGTTGTGATGCTGCGGGGAGCCGTAGTACTCACTAGTCAGAGGGTGTGGTGATGCTGCGGGGAGCCGTAGTACTCACTAGTCAGAGGGTGTTGTGATACTGCAGGGAGCCGTAGTACTCACTAAATGGCAAGAGAATGTGATGATGGAATGTTCTCCGATCAGTGTATGATGTGGAAGAGTTTTGGGTTTGAGTATCCCTAGTATTGAGTTTTTGGAGCCTGGGTGTTGAACCGGGGGCGAGACTGGGGTCTCCGTCTCTGTCGAGGGATACGGCGAGATGCGCAAGGGATATGCGCAGCAGAAACCAAAGATCAGAGTTGAGACGATCCTCGGTTGGATTGTATTTTTCTCGCATGAGGAAAAGAGAATTTCGTGACTTGCGTGTCACTGGGCCTGGATAATGGTCACGGGGAGGAAGTTAGTGGGATATTTGGATCATGATATGGGTGATCTTTGGAGGCTCAGCTGTAGAGTCAAAAGCTGACCTGGTGCTCAGTCTCGAAGAGGGATATGAGAAATGAGCTAGAGCTTATCATGATGATGTCTGAGGACACTTCAGAGCAAGCGAATGATTCAGACGCTCAAAGACATGCTTCAGGCATATGTATTAGATTTCGGAGGGAGCTGCGACACGTATTTATCCTTGGTTGAGTTATCCTATATCAACAGCCATCATTAGTGCATTGGTATGCCACCCTTTGAGCTGTTGTATGGGAGGAGGTTTCGGACCCTCATTTGCTGGGGAAAGTGTTGGTTCACGGAAGTGAAAGTAGTAGTGAGAATGGATGATTTGGAGTACGGTGATTGAACACTGTGTCTGTGACAGTGGTATGGAATGACATCATGTTGGGATGTCTGCTGAGGACGCGGAAGGGATTCCACGGGTGTAGAGCCAAGAGTTTCAGGATGGATGCAGGGATGGAGTCTGGGACTCCCAGCTTGATTCTGATCAAGGGTTGTGTGCGTAGTGGTGCTCCCTCCTGGGGATGTTGGAGATGTCGTCAGTGTGACGGGTTTTCCTAAACCGAGGGTGTTAGATCTAGTTCAGCATGCGTATGCGGGTGCAAGAGGGGAACTCGTGAGAGTTGCCCTGAGATTGAGAATGGGTCTTTCCGTCGTCACAGAAAGGATAGAGTGGGATTTGGATCGGGGATCCGATGGTTCAAGGTTTTCTAGCCCTTATGGGTCAAATGATTGTTGAGATTTTGAGCAGAGTTGCATCTTGGGTAATTTTCGGACATTGTGTGTGATTATCAGAGGGTACAGCCGGTGCCCGGTTCGAGACGGTGGTCAGGACACCGTAAGGAAAGGGAAAGTGTGTTCGAGTTTCGATGGGTATGCCTTGTGGGACCTGGTCCGATTAAGGCCAGGTGGCACGTTGTGGGAGTATTCCTGGAGTTGAGTTGCTGTAGGCTTCGAGGACGAAGCCTAATTTAAGTGGGGGAGAATTGTAACATCCCGAAATATCAAGAGTAGAGTTGAAGGGCTAAAAGGGTAAGTTGTTAAAGAGTGACTCGGCGAGTCCAAGGATGGACTCGGCGAGTAGAGTCGCGACTGGGTCGCGTGTTAAGTAGCCGACTCGGCGAGTCAGTAAGGAGGACTCGACGAGTAGGCGCTGAGTGGAGAAAACCCTAATTCCCGGGGTTGAGCCCTATATAAGGAACATATCAGCCCACTCTCAGCCTCTTTATTCATCCCCAAATCCAGAAACCCTTAGCCTTCGTGTGTGAGTGATCATATCTCATTTGGGAGCTTGAAGGAGATGATTATTGAAGGGATTTTGGGAGATTGAAGGCTTGGAGCAAGGGGCTTTGCCTTGATTCGAATTACATTGCAGTTGGGGCGTCCCTTGGAGGTAATATCTCGTTCTTGGACTATTGATATGTTGTTTCTTCATTTTGGGGTTTGTGGGAACTTGTCTATGGATGTAATTGGAAGTCTAGAGGTTAGATCTGAGGTTGCTACCTCAGATCTGGAAGGGAGAAGAATCAGAGAGCATGAAAGTCCCTGAGTTGGAGTGTTTAGTGAAGCTTACATGTCCCAAACCCTAAACCAATGTGCAAATAGCCTAGATCTCTTTGGATTCACGTAAACTTTGCCACTTTACGTGATAGATGAATGGTAGGAGACTAGATCTATGTTTTGGAGCAATTGCATGGCCTGGAATGCTTCTGAATGGATTCAGCTCGGTGGTACTCGACGAGTCACATGGGTGTACTCGACGAGTTGCTTGAAGATGAGCTGGGACTCGGCGAGTTGGAAGAACAACTCGGTGAGTTGGATAAAGATGGCCTGGAACTCGGCGAGCTGTATGAACAACTCGGCGAGTAGGTTGATGATAGTCTTAGACTCGGCGAGTCTGTTCTTGGACTCGGCGAGTCGTGTCGAAGAGTCCCGATATTCCCTGGTTGAGTCGTGAATCGGTGAGTCAAGGGATGACTCGGTGAGTTGTGTGTGAGTGGACTCAGAGTTGTTGGACTCGGCGAGTCTCGGGGTGACTCGGCGAGTTAGGTCGCAGATTGAGTGAAGTTCTGATTATGGGAACTCGGCGAGTCATAGGTTTGACTCGGCGAGTCGGGTCAGTCAGAGGTTGACTTTGACCTTGTCCTTGACCAAGAGTTGACCGTTGACTTTAGAGTTTGGTCAGCGATGTGGCCTTTGGGCCAAGTGAGGGGTAAAATAGTCTTTTACCCTTAAGAGGGTGCCATGAGAGGGTTGATTCTAGTCTCGAGAGTTATAGTCATGAGAGTATTTGCCTTACGTGTTAGGCGGTGGCGAGTTTGAGATTCAAGTGTGGAGATATATGCTTTCTGCTTGCCAGGTGAGTCTCCTCACTATACTTTACCTTGAGTAGGTAACCAGAGTTATGTGACAGAGTATTTGTATGCTATGTATGTTATGTGTTGTAATGCATTATTTCTATGTGATTTATGCTGTGCATGTTTATAGAGTTGGAACCGGAGGGTTCCTGGAGTTAGAACTGGAAGGTTCACAGAGTTAGAACCTGAGGGTTCACAGAGTATGGGTGCACAGACCCATAGAGTTATAGCCTCGAGTGGCTAGTATGTGTTATGTGTGTGGTATTTTGGGGAACTCACTAAGCTTCGTGCTTATAGTGTTTTGTGTGATGTTTTTCAGGTTCTTTCAGTATCACGGGACGACACCGGCTTGATTGTACACACCAGAGAAAGAGTCATGTTTTGGAGGATCCTGGTTTTCTATGCAAGTGAAAATGGAGTTATGTTTTGTAATTCAATTATGAATGAGATTTTTAAACACGTGTTTCTAAAAATAAAATGATTATTTTAAATGAAAAATTGTTTTGAAATTTTCGGTGTTACAAGTCCCATAGAATTCGTCCAACCTTATAATATAAGGCAATCCATAGTCCAATTGCAATTATCTTATAATTACAATTCCAGTCCCTTAAGTTTAATTAATCTCTTTTAGTCACAAACTTAATTCTTATTAATTCTTGACTAATATTAATTAAACAAGATGATTTCTCTTTTAATATATTATTCTTATAATATATTAACAAATCATATTTAATCATTTTTCTCCATAATTCATCCTATCAAGTTGCTTTGGGGAAGGCAACCCAAAAGGACCATGCACCATTGGGTCAAGTACATACCAAAATAGAACTTTATTTTCCTTCATGATATGCACCAAAGGATACAAAAATATGTCACACTTGAGTTTACGGCCCAAGAAGGTTCTTGGACCGTAAACACCCATTCTTAAACCATAAACACCCCCAAAGGGTGTTAAAGTGCCCTTAACACTTTGTATGGCTTGGAATTGGACCTAGAACTTCGTATGCTTAACCTACAACCACCAAAACACATGATTTATGGACTAACATAAGTTTACTGCCATAAACTCATGTGTTTAAGGTAGTAAACTCCCCAAGAACATATTCTTAGACCGTAAACACCTTTCCAAGGTGTTTAAGTGCCCTAAACACCTTCCTATGCTCCTAAAAGTGACTAGAACCTTACATGCATGAGTTAGAACCACCAAAAAACAAAAGAAATGACCAAACATGAGTTTACGACCATAAACTAATGTGTTTACGGCCGTAAACTCCTCAAGGAGTGTCAATGGACCGTAAACTCCTCAAATGGTCCATTTTGAGGCCTTAAACCCTTCATAAGCCCTAAAATTGAACCTAGCCTAATTCCACAAGTGTTATAAGACCTTAATGCATCAAAGAACACACCATCCATGAGTTCACGACCGTAAACTCATGGGGATATGGTCTTAGGTCCATAAACTCTATAAAGAGTTTACTCTTGAAGAGTAAACTCCCTAACTAGGCCATACACACCCTTAGATGTTACCCGGGACACTCCTAGCACTTGACCAAAGTGTTGTCCGCATTTTAGGATGCATATACGTGTTTAATTAGTATTATATTTACTAATTGTATGTAAACATATGTCATCATATGTTAATAGGTCACTAAGTGTGTTCAAGTCTTTACTTGATACCGAGCACCCAACCGGCACTTTCGTTTGATCCACTTACAACAGGTGAGTTCATACCCCTGAATTAACCTTTTAAATGTTTTTACATGCTTTTATGGGGGGGGGGGATACAAGTTAAATATGCCAGTTATCATATCAATCACATGTGATTGATAACCCGCATGCACAAGGATTTATTACACTGTCAACTTTTTTACCAAGTATGATACTATAAATGGTTTTTTCCAAAACGTTTTTACTTGTTTAATTCTTTTCTCAAATTATCTCTCGCACTTTATGTTTTACTTCAAAACCTGTTACAGAAATATTTGAAACAAAGGTTTTTCTTTACTTATATTGTTTTATCAAAGTTATAATCAAAACTTGTTTATGAAAGATTTTCAAGGGTTTCTAAAGGCCTTCAACTTATTTTACAAAAGAATACCAAGTCATGATTTTCTTAAGTGTAAAGGTTTTCCAAAGTTTTCATCAAAGTTTTCTTCCTTGTTTTTATACTTCTACTTCGTTAGATACTACTACTTTGTTATGCCTCTACTTCGTTAAACGCTTCTACTTAGTTAAATGCTCCTACTTAGTTAAATGCTCCTACTTAGTTAAATGCTACCACTTCGTTAAACGCTTCTACTTCGTGAAACGCTTCTACTTTGTTAATGCTTCTACTTTGTGAAACGCTTCTACTTTGTTAACACTTCTACTTTGTTAACGCTTCTACTTCGTTAAACGCTTATACTTAGTTAAATGCTTTTACGTCGTTAAATGCATGCCTGTACCTGTATAGTTATATAAATGATGTTTAAAGGACTTAGGAAGGCTAGTTCGCCCTATTTCCTTTTCCTCATTGGGATGTGGTCTGGTGGGTATCGGATATCCGTCCGAAGGTCGTTTAAACATTAATTATATATCATGTATACATGTATAGACATGAAGGTTTACATCGGGCAGTTCAGTTGTGAGTCTCTACCGTTAGTCCAACACTTACATTAGAAGTCACTATTCGAGATGCATCTTCAAGACGCGGATCTCCCCGTTGTCGAGTTGGTAACTAGAGTCTCCTGTAGGGAGAGCGGGCATTGTGTGTATAGATCTATACGGGATTGACACCCCCGCACCCTGAATGCTAGCTACAGTCCACGGCCTACCAAGCCAAGGGGTGACAAATGTCATGTTTGTTCAGACGCTTGCAGGGCGTCAAGTACTCTAGTGTCAATCAGTATGGTTATGAGAATCTTCATGTTTACCTTATAATTCATGGACTTTAGGTAACGAGAATTAACACTGTATCTCTGAAACAACACTTTTAGGATCATTCCTTGTTTTAGACCTTGCTAGCTGTATCTTTCATTTGATACTGTATGGGGCCTGTGCTTCTTTGTTTTAGACCTTGCTAGCTGTATCTTTCATTTGATACTATCTGGGGTCTGTGTTTCCTTTAGACCTTGCTAGCCGTATAGTACATTTGATACCGTCTGGGGTCTGTGTTTCCTTTTGTTAGACTGAGCCAGGCGTATCATTCAGTCGATACTCTCCTGGAGTCTATGATTTCTTTGCCTTAGTCTGCAGTATTTTTTGTTGAGGCATATGTTATTTTCCCTTAGTACTTTTACTAGTGATTTTCTCCTACTTTCTTTAAAGTCAAATACCGTATTTTGGGTAATGATAATATTTCAGGGAATTTCTCTTTAAAACATAACACTGTCGAGTCTTGGTAGAAGACTGCTTTTATTTAGAAAATATAGGATTTTCTGGAAAGGACTCTAATACACTGTAGACTCTAAACTACTACTTTATATAAAGTTATTTTGGATAAAATGCTTACTTATACAAATGACACTAACTACTTATGAACTCACCAGCATTTATAAAAATGCTGATACTCGCTTTCAAAATAACTTGAATTCTCAGGTCAGCAATAGACAGGTACATCTCAGGAGCTGTTGTTGAAGACAGTCTAGTACAAAACCGCATTTATATTATTACTTGTATTACTTTGATATTGCTATGAAATGTAACTTATGTAAACCTATTACTATTAATGCAATGGTTGTTGTACTTTGATTACTATACTGCATATGTTGTGATACTTGACATGACGTCATCCACCCCATAACGTTTCCGCCGTTCCGGTTTTGGGGTGTGACACGAGTGCCCCCAGCTTCTTCAGGGATCAGTACAGGGATCTGCACATGCTGCATTACGTGCTACTGAGAGTCAACCATCGAAGGTCGAGACACAGAGGGTTTGTGGGAGAGCCTTTCAGCTGACAGCGGAAGAGGTCCACGCAGCACCTGACGTCGTGGCCGGTACGTATTTCCTTATTTATGTTATTTCGAGATATGTTGTGCTTATATTGTGTTATGTATATGTACTTTTCTTGTGAGTTCTGTACCTGCTTTGGTGTTATTTGACTCGGGTACGAGTCGATCCTTTGTGTCTTTAGCTTTTAGTCATCACATCAGTATCCGACGTGAGGCGTTGAGTCGACCTCTGAGGGTTTCTATAGTTGACGAGCATGCAATTTTTTCTACTGATGTGATCCGGGGGTGTGTACTAGAGATTTTTGGTGTTGAGTTCTCGATAGACCTAGTACTGATCGCAATGGGTGATGTCTGTGTCATAGTGGGCATGGACTGGTTGAGTCGGTCTGGAGCTGTGATCGACTGCTAGTGTCATGTGGTGACCATATGAGACCTAGTGGGGGAGTGCTCACGGTGTATGGCAAGGGTACCGGATCTGGATCAGCTTTTTGCTCTGCTGCCAGAGCGAGATAGAGTATACAACAGCGTTGTACGGGCTTTTTGGCGTACGTGATGGATACGCGGGTTGCTACAGAGAGGTCGAGTTCTATCGCCGAGGTTTCGATAGTGTGCGAGTTTCTGGATGTTTTCCTCGAGGAGTTTCCGGGTGTGCCTCTCGAGAGGCAGGTGGAGTTCCGGATTGATTTGGTTCCAGGAGCGGTGCCTATTGCCAAGACACCTTATATCCTTGCGCCACTAGAAACGCAAGAGTTATCCTCACAGCTCCAGGAGCTATTGGGGAAAGGTTTTATTAGACCGAGTAGCTCACCGTGAGGAGTGCCGATCCTTTTTGTCAAGAAAAAGGATGGTTCACACCATACGTATATTGATTACCGGGAGTTGAACAAGATGACGGTCAAGAACCGTTATCCACTACCAATGATCGACGATCTGTTCGATCAGTTGCAGGGAGCTTCTTGGTTTTCCAAGATTGATTTGAGATCTGGATATCATCAGATGAGAGTCTGCGAGGAGGATATCCAGAAGACGACCTTTAGGACTCGTTATGGGCACTACGAGTTTGTGGTGATGCCTTTCAGGCTCACCAACGCACCGGTAATGTTCATGGATCTCATAAACCGGGTGTGTAGGCCTATGTTGGATCGATCGGTGATCGTGTTCATCGACGATATCCTGGTGTATTCGAGATCCAGAGAGCAGCACGAGGAGCATCTTAGATAGATTCTTGGAGTTTTGAGGACGGAGAGGCTTTATGCCAAATTCTCCAAGTGAGTTAGCTCAACTAATGTTAACTATACAAAAGCTCCAAAGACCAAATGTTTTCTGATTCTGAAAATGGTCCCGAATCTCGACCCTAACACAGGAGCCATATATTGCCATTTAGTTTTAGACTTTTAGTCTATATAAAAGAGAAACAATGATTAATTTACCTTTGTATTATGGAAGTGTGACTGTGGTGGAAATCGGAAGGTGTCACTGTGATGAGACACCGGTAGTGGAGCACAAATCGAAGAAATTTCTTAGCCCTCTGTGTTTCCAGTGGTGGAGCACAAATCGGAGGTCTTCTTCAATCTTCAGTCGATTCACTCGATTGTGTTAGTCGGCATTATTAAGTTTAGATTTTGGCTGCAAACGGGTTCTCTTCAGTCGATCGATTGAGAAATTGAGATATGCAGATTGCGTTTTGGCGTTTTAACTTTGCATTTTCCAATGATTTTTGAGAAACCAAAAAAAATTAAAAAAAACGGTTCTCAAGGCGGTTGCACCAGACAGGTTGGACCGCGTGTCAAAAAAAACCATCGGTTTTTTCCTGTTTAAAGGACGAACGATTTTTGAGGCGAAAGAACCGGAACCACCACCGGTTCCCGGTTGAACTGGCCGGTCCGGTCCGATTTTCAAAACAGTGACCACCACTGCCTGCTAGACGACCGCCATCTATGATCTATCGGACCACCTCAGTCTGTCGGATTACCCTATTCACCGGAGATGCCCCTTTTCGTCGGACCATCCAAACCACCACCAACGACATAGATCTGACCACCAACCTACATCAGAACTCCACCAGAAAAATATAAAAAACCACTACCACCTAGCGATTCATCGATCTGAAAACCATCAAAGAACCACCGCCGACGCCACCCTTCTTTTGTTCGTCAGACCACCACCAGAAACCCTAACCACTTACAGCGCTGTCGGAGTTCTTAACGTAGATTTGAACTCCAATGACGAAGGTGGTGGAGACGACGTTGAGCTGTGGTGATGGCAATGGTTTCCGACGTAGATTTGAACTTACAACGATGGCTTCCGACATAGACTTGAACACTAACGACATAGATTTGGACTTTAGGCGAAGACGAGTAGATCTGCACCTTTTCTACATAAAGGGTTTAAGACAGAAGGCGATATAGATAGCTCGACGGTGGTTGTGGTGATTTCTACCATTCCGATGTAGAGGGCTTTCAGATCGAAGTTAAGAGAGATAGATCGGCGGTGAGGGTTTCAAATTGACGGTGAGATAGATAATTGGAGAAGGACGATGGTGGTAATGGTCTTTCATATCTTCACAGGGCTAGGTAGTGGATTCCGACAATGACAATTTTTTTTATGGTAGTTACGGTGATTTCCGATAGCGGAGATGGTGGATTCTGAAAGTGACAGTGATTTCCAGTAGTGAAGGTGTTGGATTCCGATAGTGACGGTGAGTTCCGACAGTGGAGGTGGTGGTTTATGGTGGACTGTAAAGACAATGAGAGAGATAGATTCTATGGTGACTAATGAGGGAAATGGTATGGTGGGTGGGGATTTTAGGCATAATGTTTTTTTTTTGATTTTTAATGAAAATAATAAAATTAGAAAAACAAATAAGAAAAAAAAATGATAAATCCATTATTTTGACACAAAATAAAAGTTTTGGACAGCTTGTCCAAACAAAAAATCATAATTTTCCACATTGTACGTGTTTCTCCCGCGAATTTAAATACTGGGCACACTTCCCCCCACAGTCCACCTCAACCCTTCCTGCTGCATTATTTCCCCTGTCCATACTCCATACTGACCCATAGCCTTATCACCATTCACCAGTTCTGCGACTGTATACTTCTGTTCCTCTTCAACACCGACTACAACTTCCCACTCTCCTCACCACGAGTTCTTTTTTTTTTTTTTTTTTTTTTTTTTTTTTTTTTTTTTTTTTTCAGTCATCAATTGTTTTCGATCATTCATCATCAATCGTGATTTAACTCAACTGCTAAGTCCCTTTTCTTAAATTTCTTCAAATTGTCACGAACCCAAATATCCCGTTCTGAATGCAACTAACTTGAATTAAACCCCTTACAAGATCAGGGTTTTAATCAATTTCCCACCTGGGTATTGTGTAGATCTTGAGTCTTTTTTATTTTAAACTCGAAATTACTAGTTTTTCCATCTGGTTTTTTGTTAAATTCGTCAAATTTGTGAATATGAACTCAAATTTACAAGTTTTTGATTCCAGGGCCTCGTTCAAATCTTGAAATTGGTGGTTTGAGCATAAAATCACAAGTTTTCCTTATCTGTTTTTTTTTTTGTTTGTTGAGCAATAATGGCTTCTTCAATGCTGCATGGAGCTGAGAATATCGCAAATATAAGAGGAAGAGTATACCCAAACGGATTAGAGTTTAACAGGTCAGATTTGCATGGTAGAAAGTCTTTCCTGAAAATTAATCTGGCTAGTGGGAATTCGAATTTGAGAGGCATAAGTAAGAGGTTAGTTGTACCCAAGTGCAGTGTGTCTGTACCAAGGCCAGCTTCACAGCCTCGGTTCATCCAACACAAAAAAGAGGCGTTTTGGTTTTATAGGTTTCTTTCAATTGCATATGATAATGTGTTCAACCCGGGTCATTATACCGAAGACATGAGAGACGAAGCCTTGGAACCTGCTGATCTCAATAGCCGTGATATGATAGTGGTGGATGTCGGTGGTGGGACCGGCTTCACAACTTTGGGTATTGTGAAACATGTTGATGCTAAAAATGTTACAGTTTTGGATCAATCGCCACATCAGCTTGCTAAAGCGAAGCAAAAGGAGCCATTGAAGGAATGCAAGATCATTGAGGGGGATGCTGAGGATCTTCCTTTCGAAACAGATTATGCAGATAGATATATATCCGCTGGAAGGTGTATTTTCTCAAAATTTATCTTCTTTTTATATAAAGTTCCCGTACTCATTTTTTAACCTACTTCTGCATAAATTATTGGGAAAATGATTTAAATGGCAACCAATAACATAAATTTTTTCCCCATTAGATCACCTAAGTTTTAATTGCACCCAATTAATTTTTCCTCATTAGATCACCTAAGTTTTAATTGCACCCAATTGACAGGCAAACTTATTTTTTGTTCTATTATACCATTTATACGGATGATAGCCCGTTACCAACTACATAGAGTCCATGTCACCTAATCGATCGATGGTATAATAGAACCAACAAGAAAAGTTTGTTGGTCAATTGGATATGACTTAAAAAGAAAATAAAATGTTATTGGTTGCTTTATAATATTTTCATAGAAAACATTAAAAAACTTATAAATACCATTTATATATCCAAAATCTTCGATTTTGCTTTAACTTACTTGTCTTAAAATTATTCAGACCAACCATAAGACAATTAAAATCTTTTTCAACGAGAATTTTCTGCTTTCTATTAACTTTATTGTTAAACCTATATAACTATTTATAAGACTTAACAATTTAAGCATTATATATTCAAAGATATTAAAAATTATATTATCTCTTTTCCCAAACAATCCACTATATATATATATATATATATATATATATATATATATATATATATATATATATATATATATATATATATATATATATATATATATATATATATATATATATAAGTCTTAGAAATGGTTATGTGGGTTTAAAAATGAAGTTAGAATAAAATGAAAAATTCTCGTTGAAAGTATCTTAATTGTCTTATAGATGGTCTGAATATTTTCAAGACAAGTAAGTTGAGGCAAAATCGAAGATTTTGGTTATATAAATGGTGTTTTTTTTTTTTTTTCTTAAATATTTTGTATGAAAATATCATAAATGGCAACCAATAACATTTTATTTGCTTTTTAAATCACTAAACTTATATAATTGTATCGAACTGACCAACAAACTTTTCTTTTTAATTTTATGATACCATTGATTACGTGGACACAATCGATGACATGGACTCCATGTGGGTTGGTAACCGGCTATCACCGATAACAATTATTTAATAGAACCAAAAAAAAATTTGCAAGTCAATTGGGTACAATTACAACTTCAATGACCTAATGATTAAATTTTGTGTTATTGGTTGCCATTTTGGATCATTTTGCCTAGATTATTTGGTTATTTATGGATCCAATAATCAATTTGATACTAGCAAAGGGTAAAGCGAAATTATTCTTATACTATTATTTTATCTCTTACTTCTTTAAATAATCATAATTTTACAAACACATAAAACAATGGAAAGTGATTGAAACTTAAAGGAGTGTTTGGTTCTCGGATTTTGCCGGATTTCGAAAGAAATGGAATCTTGAATTCCATTCCATGACATGTAGCTTATTTGATTGCCAAACATATGGTGGAGATTCCTTCAAAATCCATGTTTGAGGGATTTTATTATTCCTAAAGGTGGATGGTCACTATTGAGTGCCAAATTTCATTTTTTTTCAAGAGTGAAATATGATTTTAGCACTTGGGTGTAGATGGTTTTTGCAATTTTCATTCCAAAAAGTTTTCTCTTGCAATTTTGGTCCCCAAAAGTTTTCTTTGTCAATTTTGGTCCTTATTTAAGGTTCTTGTAAAGTTGTTGGTCCCCTGAGTAAAATGTTTAGTTTTGGTCCCAAGTATAGTTGATTTTGTAAATTTAGTCCCAAAATTATAGTCATTTTACTTGGAAAATGGACCAAAATCGTTACAAAAACCTTAAATAAGGATCAAAATTACAAGAGAAAACTTCTAAAAACTAAAATTGCAAAAATCAACTAATACTCAAGGACCAAAAATGTAATTTACACATTTTTATTAAAAGACCAAAATTTTCATCATTAAACACAAACAAATTCTTGGTTTTAACATAATTTACATTCCAATTTCTTTCATATATTCACAAATCAAACAGAAAACAACAAAGGAACGATATTGAATTCCATTCCATTCAGTTCCATTCCTTCCAAATGACTTTGTTCTTATTTGATTGCAGCATTGAGTACTGGCCTGACCCACAACGAGGCATCAAAGAAGCATACAGGGTTCTAAAGATAGGAGGAAAGGCATGTATAATCGGGCCTGTATATCCAACCTATTGGTTGTCTCGTTTCTTTGCAGACATGTTTATGCTGTTTCCAAAGGAGGAAGAGTACATCGAGTGGTTTGAAAAGGCTGGATTCAAAGATGTTAAGATCACGAGGATTGGCCCAAAATGGTATCGTGGGGTCCGCCGCCACGGTCTTATCATCGGCTGCTCTGTTACCGGAGTCAAACCCGTATCAGGGAATTCACCGTTGCAGGTAATGCCAATTTATGCAAAAAGGTTTCATTTTTGGACCAAAAGATGCAATATTTTACTACTCCTATATTGGAAAGGAATTGTAATTATATCGGATAGATTGGTAAAATAAATTTGTAAACTTTGAAAAATCTACCAAATTATAGCACTGAAAATAGTTCTGTAATCGGTTGCAGCTGGGCCCCAAAGTAGAGGAGTTGAGGAAGCCGGTGAACCCGCTTGTGTTCCTAGCCCGGTTTCTTGTGGGTGTGATGGCTGGTGGTTACTATGCCATGATCCCTATTTACATGTGGCTCAAGGACCAAATTGTCCCCAAAGGTCAACCAATATGAGTCTTGTGAGATGGTTCATGTCTGATTTGCGTTTTGGTTTGTATGATATGATATGATGCCTTGTTTTCAGTTTAAACTTCAAGACGCATGTGGTTTGTTTCTGTTTAAAGTGTAACAAAAGTTTCATGTCGCATATTTAGGAATCTTTAATGTATTGACATGAAAGTGGATATCCCAGCTATCGATCGAATATCGATCCCTATGTTAAGGAGTTTTGTCGGCCGTTTGTTGATGCATCTTTAGCAACGTTTAATGTGATGGCATAATCATAAAACTAGAGATTCCACTAAGGATCCCTATGTCAACGGAAAACTCCACAATATACCGTTTTAACATATTTAAGAAACATTAGTATCTTATTTGTTTCCATCAAACAATATTTTATACAAAGGGCATCAAAGATTCATTGATTTCTTAGCCTACAATTGACAAATGAATACATCCACATCTTTCGGGCTTTGGCGTCTCCGTTCTCATCAAATGCAAACAACCGAACAACTCACACCCAAATCATCATATCTCCTATCGCTTTTCTTGCTCTTCCAATTTCCATTTTCACCCCTACTCTTTTACCCATATCAACATCCAAAACACACACCACACAGAGGCACTATAGTAAATTCACTTTTTTTCAGAACTATATATTCTCTAGAATCCGAAACACATAACTCTGATTCTCAAATCTAAAATTCAAAGAATATGTCGTTCAAGCTTCCACCAAATCTCATTCCGCATGATTCGAGCCCGGAATGGATGAGCAAAGGCGACAACGCATGGCAAATGACCGCCGCCACGATGGTCGGCCTCCAAAGCGTACCAGGGTTAGTCATATTATACGGCAGCATCGTGAAAAAGAAATGGGCTGTAAACTCATGTTTCATGGCCCTTTTCGCCTTCGCCGCCGTCTTAGTATGTTGGGTCGGGTGGGGGTACCAGATGTCTTTTGGTTCAGAAAAGTTTCTACCTTTTTTAGGAAGACCAAGCGTCGCGTCACTGCGTGCTAGCTACTTAGTCGAAAGAGCATTTTCCGGGAAGTTGCCAAATGCGACGATGATCTTTTTTCAGTTTGTTTTTGCGGCGATCACGTTGATTTTGATCGCCGGAGCTTTGTTGGGGCGGATGAATTTTTATGCGTGGATGTTGTTTGTTCCGGTTTGGCTGACGTGTTCCTATACTGTTGGTGCGTATAGTATATGGTGTCCTGATGGATGGTTGGCCAAGAAAGGTATTATTGATTATTCCGGTGGTTATGTCATTCATCTTTCTTCTGGAGTTGCTGGTTTCACTGCCGCGTATTGGGTATATATGTATATAACTTCATATTCAATCAACTACAAATTTGATTGCTTTGTTGTAGCGAATGTTCTGAGATTTTACGATGTGGTATTATAGGTGGGACCAAGGGAAAGTAAGGATCGGGAGAGGTTTCCACCCAACAACATATTGTTAATGCTTCTAGGGGCGGGCCTACTATGGATGGGGTGGACTGGGTTCAACGGAGGCGATCCTTACATGGCAAGTAGGGATGCATCTCTAGCGGTGCTTAACACGCACGTGTGTGCTGCCACAAGCTTGCTGACGTGGCTCATGCTCGATATCGTCTTCTTTGAAAAACCATCGGTTATTGGCGCCACACAAGGCATGATCACCGGTCTAGTATGCATCACCCCAGCCGCAGGTAGTTGCCTATGATATGATACAGAAGAGATATGTTACTTTATAGTTGATATTGGTACTGATACCGATTTATTGCACAGGAGTGGTGCAAGGTTGGGCAGCAATAATAATGGGAATATTATCGGGTAGCGTGCCATGGTTCACAATGATGGTGTTACACAAGAAAGTGTCACTATTAAAACAAATCGATGACACCATGGCGGTTTTCCACACTCATGCGGTTGCGGGGTCGCTAGGTGGCATTCTGACGGGTATTTTTGCAGAGCCAAGGCTAAATCGTCTTTTCTTCGACATAACAGACGGGTGGCAACATTATGTTGGGCTTGTTTATGGGTTGAAAATGGGTCGGGTACGGGCTGGGTTCAATCAGATGTGGATTCAATTATTAGGAATATTATTTGTGGTGGGGTGGAATGTTGTTGTAACTAGCTTGATTTGTGTTGGGATTAGGGCTTTTATGCCTCTTAGATTAAGTGATGAAGAGTTGGAGATTGGGGATGAAGAGGTGCATGGAGAAGGTGCGTATGCGTTGTGGGGTGATGGCGAGAAATTTGAGATTTCTAAGCGTAATTCGTCTCAGTCTCATGGTTTTAATGAGGTTTCGGCAAAGGAAGGAAGTAATTTCCGATAAATCTTTTTTGAAATTTTTAAATCTAAAACAATATTGTTGTAATAAAAATATACATAATGCAATTAAACTTGTATGATATTTCTTATATAAAACAAATATCACCGCTAACAATGAAGTATTTAATTATGTGGTTCATGAAAAATTAACGTCTTATATAATAGTTGGAGCTAACTTTCAGTCCGACTAGCACTTGTGAATTGCTATTTCTTTGCAAAGAACACTGTATTTTTTTTTTTTTTGTCAAAGTGTTCTACAAAACCGAATCATGCATAAATATATATACACTCAACAATTAAATTCAGTTGTATGATAGAAAAAGTGGTGTTGGTGGGAAAAAGCACAATAATTAGGATTTAGCAGGATCGTCGCCGACGATACTATTCAACAGGGGCGGAACACAAACAATAGAAGAAGGGGGCCGAATCCATTATTGTGCCACCGTTAGGAATCAATAATATGAATATAGTAATATATACGTCGTAATATAGCAATAAGTAGGAGAGTAATGGATTTACTATTATATATACATTATACGTATGTATCTTTTTTATATAATTTTGAACCTTAATAGGAATCAATAATATAAATATAGTAATATAAATTATACAATTGAGTAAAATATTACACTTATAATAAAAGTTTCTAGTGAAAACTAACTAAATAATAAAACACAAATGAATACATTGACTAAAATTAACATCTAGAGAGAAGGTATAACAAAAAAAAAACAAATAAATTCAATTGGGATGCACTTTGGGAGACCTTAATAAATATAAACAAATATAATAAACATAAGATACTAAGACCCTGTTTGATAGTTTCTGATTCAGAAAGTGCTGACTGAGAAATGTCAGTCTGAGCAATCAATTTTGATTGAGTAAGAAACCATGTGTAACACCCGGTTTCGAATCGCTTTATTATTTCAGGGTTGCGGCCCGATCATCAGTTATCATAAGGTTTGGGAGCTTGGGGAAAAAATGTTTTGGCCATTTTTTGATGAGGGTGTTAAAGTCTAAGTGATTCGAATGGTCGATGGTGTTTCAGAGCCTAATTACATAATTGTAATTTGTTATCTTGGTCCTTTATGAATTTTGGGCATGGTTCGGGGAACTTTAAGGTTTTGATGGGTTGCTAGAAGTGTAGGGCTTCTTGCCACCTTTCTGTGGATATAAAGTTCGTCGGAAACGGACTTAGAATGAAGAAGTTATGGCCATTGGAAGAATTTAGGGTTTTTGGGAAAAACCCTGGTACGAGGGCGTACATGGGTGGTACGCAGAGCGTACTCATGCGAGGGCATTTAAGTGTTGCGTACTTTGGCGTAGGCTTAGCTTAGTCAGTAGTCTTGGTCGTGAAGGTTCAGCCTCGTACGTTGGGCATACGAGGAGTACGTTGGGCGTACAAGGAGTACACTGGGCGTACGAGGGGTGTCTAAACCCTAATTTTTGATCATGTGTACCCTATTTAAACATCCTTATTTCTTAGGGTTGGCCTCCTTATTAGCCTCTAAATCCCCAGAAACCCTAAAATCGAGTTTTAGCCTCCATTGTTGGGTGTTTGAGCCTTGGGTGAGGATTTGGTGTTCACTTGGTGGATCTAGAAGATGAATGAGGAGCTTGAAGACTTATTGTTTAAAGGAAAGCTTTGAGATCCAACAATTTCACCTCCTTTTGGTAAATTGGGAGGTATAAAGTCCCAACCTTTCCTTTTAATTTCATAGATCTTCTTCTTGGTTCATTTTTGGTCATTTTGACCCCTCTTAGTTGATGATTGGGTGTTTAAGTCATTTGTGAAGCTTGTAATTGTAGATCTGGTTGTTTTATGGGTTCCTTGGGCATAAAGGTGCAAAATTTATGATGGTTATGGGTCCATGCATGTAATAAGTCAAGTATTAAGCTCTTTTGAGCTCTAGAGCCCCATTTAGTCATGCATGCACATAAAGTTGGCAACTTTATGTGATTAACCACCTTGGGGAAGTCAGATCTGAGTTTGGATCCAAGTCTTATTGGATTAAGTGCGTTGGCTTTGGGCTAGTGAGTACGTTGGGCGTATAAGCATGTACGTTGAGCGTACAAGCCTCCCAAGCAGTATATTGAGCGTATAGGTTGAGTACGCCCCGCGTACTCAGCAGAATTGGGCCTTTTTGCGGTTTGGGCTTCGGTTTAGGCTGGGTAGTGTTGGGCTGTAACGCCCGTAGATCCGGACTAGTCAATTTAGAGATAATAGGGGTCGAAAATGATTTTTTGGCAAAATATTATTTATAATAAATAGTCTTAACCAAGTTTTAGAATATGTCTCAAGGTTTCCGTACATATAAAGAACGCCGAAATCCGAGTTATAACGAAGAAGTTATGGCCCGTCGAAGTTTTACGGCAAAACCGGCACGACACCGGGAAGCGTAAATAGTAAATTTACGATGGAGCGACTTTTAGCCTTATCAATCTAAACCAAAGTTGTAGTATACATTAAACCAAGAACATCCATAAAAAGAAAGCCCAAATTTGACTTCGTATGAGGAAGTTATGATTTTTCTAAGATTCGGCTTGGCAGCGCACGACCCGAAACTCGAATTTTAGTTTGAGCAGTTTTTGGCTTACGTGACCTAAATGAGAGTTGAAGATCTCATTAATAGGAACTCAACGGTAAAAATATAGACAAAAACGGAGTCCGTATGAAGGAGTTACGAATTCTTCACGGTCATTTAATAGTCTAAACGCCTCCTGCTGTTAAATTTGAGATGGTCGAGAATTAGCCGACGGAGTCTAAATGAAAGTTGTAGATCTTGATTTTACCTACGCGTTGAAAAAAAGAACGTCGAAAACGGAGCTCGTATGAGAGAGTTATTACTTTTCTAAGTTTGAAGGCTGATACGCGATAGGGGGTGACGTGGCACCACCAGAATTGGACACGTGGCACCACCAGAAGGCTGCCACATGCCCCAACTCGGCGAGTCCATCAGGAATTCAGCCTATAAATAGAGGCCGGGTCTTGCCATTTCTTCACACCTCTCAAACCTTCTTTCTCTCTCTACTCTCTCTCTCTCTCTAAGCTCCCTAACCCCCCTAAAAGCCTAGGTAAACCCCCTAGCACCCGAAGGAAGCCCCGAGGCTCCCGTAGTCCCGAGAAAAGAGCCTTTCGGCTCGGGAACACTGCTCCAGCGAAGCCCGGTTTTTGCGAAAAACCCGTTGTAAGTGAGCTACGCCTACGCTATTTTTAATATAGCTTCTAATTAATTATAGTAACATTATTAGGACCTTAAAATAATTATTTGGGCTAGTATTATGAGTTATATTGAGCGTTATTTAATGCTTATATAATAGTAATAATAGCTAGACTATTAATTAGTCGCGGTTAACGTTATACTAAACTCTAGTGGTAATGATACTAGGGTTCGTCAAGGGATAATTATTTTAAGAATAACGAAATGCTGTCCAAGTGCTAACTCACCACCTTACCAGGTGAGTGCATAGTCCCTTTCATGAAAATGATTTTAATACAAGTATTGATTGAAGTATTAATTATATGTTTATGTGCGAGTTAATTGATGTTGCCTGAAATACGTGTTAAAGAACATACCTGATTATATATGTTGATTTAGGATAAAGAGTAAACCTAAATTAATTATGAGGAATATTGGGTAGTATTTTCTTACGAGTACAAGTGAGTTATACCCAGAGAATAGAACTTTAGTATATGTCATTTATCCGAGAGCATGGATTAGACATAGTAATTGTCCCTAGTCCGAGAGTATGGATTGGACATAGTCAACTATCATTAATCTGGGGGCATGGATTAAGACATAGTTAGTTGTCCTTAGTCCGGGAGTATGGATTAATACATAGTCATTCCTCCCTAGTCCGAGAGTATGGATTAGGCATAATCATTCGTCATTAATCCGAGAGTATGGATTAGTCATTCGTCCCTAGTCCGAGAGTATGGATTAGGCATAATCATTCGTCATTAATCCGAGAGTATAGATTAGTCATTCGTCCCTAGTCCGAGAGTATGAATTAGGCATAACCATTCATCATTAATCTGAGAGTATGGATTAGGTAAAATGGTTAATCTTAGGTTTGAGAGTATGGATAGTCTCGTTGTGAGGATCGACGGGGTGGGATAAGAGTTGCTTACACATATATGGTGAAATTGTATGTTTTGTGAGTTCTAAATTATATATATGATATAACATTGTGGGATTAAAATCCCTATGTACTCACCAGGTTTCCCAACCTGACCCATGCAGTTTATTTATATCACATGTGTCAATATGAAGTGACATTACACTGAGAGATTAAGGAGATATAGATCACTAGTGTAAATGAATGTAAGTTCTGTTTATGCTTATGTTTCTATATTGATGCTGACATCCCAAACGTTTTAAAATGAATAAAATACGTTTCTTCGAAAATGTTTTGATAACGTATTTATCGTGTTTTTCGGGAACAAATTCCGCAACATTTTTATGCAAAGAAGTACTCTGATTTTTAACAAAGCATAAAAAAATCGGTCTTTTCTGGCCGTGGAAAATGGGGATGTCACCTGGGCCATCTAGATTTCATTGTGGGGCTTGTTAGGCCTTCTTTGGTAAAGGCCCATGAAAGGAATTAGGCCCAATTTGGAAAATTAGGCCATATTTGAGCCTTAGATGTTTATTTTGGATTTTGGGCCTTTTTGTCATCTAGTTTGGGCCAAGCTTGAGGAAGGGTAAAAAGGTCTTTTACCCTAAATTGGAGTCATAGTGTGAGTCAGTGGCTAGATGTTGATGGGTTGTCATTTTGATATCTGACAGCGCGTGAGTTATAGCGAATATGGAGTCAGAGATTATTCATGGGATCAACGGTTGATTGAGTGTTGTTGTCTTGATATTGATGGTTCGGGGATCTGGCAGCCAGCAGTTAGGGATCATCTTTACGGTTTGACAGTGCAATGTGAGTTTTCCTCATTGTGTTTTTTGGGTCGAAGGCATCAAGGTCGTCCCTTTTGGATTGTGATCATGATTATTGCATGATTGAGTATTGTAGTGATCTGTTAGATCTGTATCCTGATAGATAGGGTGATGTTATGCTTAGTGATCTATTAGAGCTGCCTGTTATTTGTTCTGGTTATATGTTTAGCTGTGTATATGGTGTCGTAGTGTGGGTGGGTTGAGACTGCACTGCTTTGTGTTGTCAATCCACAAACCCAGAAATGTTTATATTGATATATTGTTATGATTTACTGGGCTTATATGTGTTTGGATATGTACATATTGACATGTTGTGTGGGGTTGGGTTGAGGCGGTCCTACTTTGTGTTGAAGTCCAAGAGACCCAGGGCATCCCGGATAGATTGAAGGTAAGTAGGGCGTATCAGTTAGGCCGAAGGCCCAGAGAACGTTCCAGAAAGGCTAAAGGCCCGGTGAGGTGTACCAGTCATGCTGAAGGTTCTGTGAGTGTACCAGATAGATTGTTGGCTGGTTGGGCATTCTGGTTAGACTTAAGGTTTTGTGGGCATACCAGAGGGGCTGTAGGCCGGTGGGGCATTCCAATCATGCTGAAGGACCTGAATGCACGTTGTTTGTTATATATGTTATCTGTTGTGTGTTGGTATTTTGTGGGAACTCACTAAGCTTTGTGCTTACAGTTTTGTTTTGGTTTCAGGTTCTTCAGACGATTCATGGCAAGGCGAAGGCGTGACCGTACACATCATTGGTTTTACAACAGATTGGATCTTGGGAGACTCTGATTTTAAATTATGTTTTGAGAATCAATGTTTTTGTAAAAACTTTTGTAAATGAATGGTTTGTTTTGAAAAGTTTAATTTTGTTGAAATTTTTGGGATGTTACAAGTTGGTATCAGAGCCTTGGTTTGAGTGAATTGGAGGAACACTCGTGTGAATCCAATCTCAAACTACGGAAAAAGGGATTTTAAAAATAATTTTCAAAGTAAAGGTTTTAAAAATAACTTTTAGAGTTGCTTTCAAAATAAATAAAGAGGATGCGATGTGTACGATCTGCCGGAGCCAGTCAGTTGTCCCCAAATTACCACATTGTTCTTTAAAAGTGTGATATGTTAGGCTAGGGATCTTTAGGAATTTCATGTTAGAATTTCTTGATTATATGATGCCTGATAGCCTAGGGTCTTTCCTTATATGAAATTGACTTCATTATTGTAGTTGCTTAGTGTATGCATCATAGTTGTACATAACTAAGATTCTATAGCCTGAGAATATCTGGTTTGGCCTTATTTCCTGTTCCTTTTCTGGTTGTGGGCTTAGGGTAGGATCGAGTATTTGACTGTCTATAAGATCTAGTGCTATGTATGACTAGCATACACGAGTGCTGCAGCATTGGTAAAAGTTTCATGAGTGGGTGTTGTGTATAGCAGGTTAGCGCAAGGAATGATTAGCCACTTTGGGTAGAGTGAGAGCAGGGCGAAGGTGTACCCGTGGTGCAGGGAGTTTGAGATTGAGGATTTTGTATTGGGAGCTGTCGAATTTTATTGCGTTTTAGTGCCAGTTGGCTTCTCTACTTGAATGTTTCTTGCTTTGTGTTTTATTGCGTTTTAGTGCCAGTCGGCTTCGCGACTCTTGTTTGAGTCCAACCGTGGTAGGGCTGAGCCCTTCAGTCGAAGAATTATTTAAGCTTGGTCTCATGTGATTTGTACAAAGATGTAACAATAAATGAAGTTGGAGCCATTTTTAAAGACAAAAAGGCAATTTTCGAGTTCATTCATGTGTTGGACAGAAAGATGACACTTTCTGAAAAGTGTCATGAATGCTACACATGTGCTGAAAATGTCCTGAACAAAAAGATGACACTTTCTAAAAAGTGTCATGAAAGCTGCAGTTTTTCCTTTATAGAAGCCTTTCAAATCTTTTGCAAGCATTGGGTGTTACTCAAGTGGGAGCATCTACAAAAAAATTAAAAGAAGACTTTTGGTCCCCTTAAATGTCCCTTTAGGAATGGACTCGTTATCTTTTGTGTTGGCTCACAAAAAATGTCATTAGTTGGTTATGTTTATGTACATATCTTTTTATGCATGTTTGTGTAGTTTATTTTATGCAATTATTATGTGTGGTTGATAAATTAGTTTTTCACATGCTAAATAATTTTGGACAAAATAAACATCACATGAAGTTTGAGTTTTCAAAATTGGACATAAGATGTAACAAGTTATTATTTTAAAAATAAAATCCGGTTTTATAAAATCGTTAATAATGACAAATTTTGAAATACCCCATTATAAGTTTTAAAGTGGTGATTTTTGTAACTTATACAAACTCCAAATATATACGTAATAAAATGAAGTTTTATTAAAGATATAAAAGGTTCAAATGCACTCAAAATTAATACCGGTTATTAAAATCGAATTGCATCAAATTATATAAAAACTAGCTTTTTATATAGAACCTTTAAAAGTGATTTTCTTTTGAAAATTGATACCATGGTATATTATATGCATGTAATAACCATGATATCATATGTTTTTATACTAGATTTATAAAACATATAAAGACCAATTTTACAAACCTCAAACCTATACAATCCTTTTGAAGAACAGTCGCACATCTCTTGTATGCACTAGTGGGATAAATGATACCTAACCGCTTAGTGTAATCTTTTGATGTTCAAGGTGTCTTAGCAATTTATATAACCAAGCTATAGGCCGATTACACAAGTTTTTCAAGTTGGACGATTTGATCAGAAATCTTTTGTGATAAATGATACCTAAGCAAGAGAGTTTGAGGCATAGATGAGATCAAACATGTCTAATTAAATTTGTTATTAGAGATCCCATAAATCTAGGAATTATATAGCAAGATATAATTGATAATCGAAATCTACTGGGTTGAATTCAAATGGATGGGATAAAGGATACCTAACCATTTATTTATTTTGCAGCTTGGATCCTAGACTTTGATAATTAATGTTTTTGGAAACTAAAATGGTATTAATTATTAAAGTTTAAATATTGAAATACTAAATGAATTTTGTTAAAAATTTTGTAGTTAAATAATCCATTCTCATTATCATGAATTGTCTTTTTCTTTACTGACTTAATGAAACAATAACATTCACTAGATACAACTTTAATGAATGAGTTCATGTATTAAGAGACAATATCGTAAGAGATATGAAATTGTATTCACTTAAAGGTTCTAGTCCTAAACTATTTGCTTTGAGCAATAAATCTGAAAATGATACCTAGCAAAGGCATCACTGTGATGCTAAAGATGCTTCTAACATCAAGCTAGCAATAGTTATTCATGACTTCTAGGAAGTCTCGGATAATTTAAACATATATCTGATGATATAACAGGTCAATAAATATTCTAATAACTATATTGATATTTTATTTAATGCTAGTTTAAACATTGGAATAATGCAAGGCTAAAAGAATCACCTTGTGTGATCCAGGAGGCCCATGTTTTATGTACTGAACACCTTTAAGCCCAATAAATCTACTAAGGCCCACATATATGGATATTGTTTCTTTTGTGAAGAAATTGGACACTAGAAGAGGATTTACTCCTCTTATTTGGAAAGAAAGTCTGAAAGAGACTAGTACTTCTAGTATCTACTATGTAGAACTCATAATTTTCATATAACACTTAAGTACTCGGTACTTAATGTTTATATAATATTTGTAAATGTCTTGCAAATATTTACTGAAGAGTACCAGCTGAGCACAATCAAGTTGGAACTACACTCTTGGAGTTTAGTTTATTATTTATGCTTAGAACATAAAGTACTTTTAATGTAAAACAATACTTGTTTTGGAACAATGTATGTTTTAATTTAGCATGTCTAAATTTATGTCTCAATTATTTTATTAAAATGTTTGATAATTTACTCAATCGTTTTTCATAATGATAATATTCATATTCTGAAATGATTAACTTTTATTTATGAGACTAGATCTCTTAATAGAAATGTGAAGTAAATATCAACATTTCGTGAATAAAAATTAAGTTCTATATGCAAACACTTTTGACTTCAACTTGTTTTAAATCAAACTCATATTTGACATTGTTATCTTTATTATATAAATGACATTCACATATTCCAACTTCAAGAAAGGGATATTTGAAGGAAAATAATGTAGTTAATTTGACATATGTGAACCTTATTTATATGTAAAGGGTTCCTAATGATATTTTCACTGAAGTGTAGAGAAATAATTAAGGAACTATACACTTTGATGTTTGACTTCCTTTATAATGTATGTTTGAGATTTAGCATTAGATACCAAATCGACTTTATTAACAACTATAGTAGTTTTAATTATATTTTACGTGGTAAAGCATAATTGTGAAATCTTTGTTGATGGTTTCAAAAGTTGAGATACAAACCCCTAAGAACCATCTAAGGCCTTAATGATAATAAATGATGAATTAAATCTTACTTGGTATGATTTACTTTCTAATCGGTAGAAATATCCTCCTTTAATCCTTTTGGGATAATACTTCAATCACTATTAATTGTATCTTGAATACAAATACCAACTAATAAGTAGATTAAACACTTTAAGACTTATATGGAAAGGCTCCATTCTTATCTTACTTAATGTTTTATGTATTTGAAGCCGATGTTGGACTAAAGCTTTTAAACCCAAAATCTAGTAAATACATATTTGTATAATACTCTAAATGTGGCTTAGATTGTTATATGCAAACCCACCAAGAATAAGTTCTTTTATTATTGTGAAAGCTAAGTTAGTAGAAAGCAAGCTTCTAATGACAAAGCAAGTGGGGGGTACATGGAACTTGAAGCAACTTAAGAGCCATAACCTTATATATTAACTAGTTGACACTAGTTGTAACAAGGATTATTAAAATTGTATAATATCTATTCACAAACACAAATTGTTCGCATTAATGTTAGAAATCATCTATGACTTGAGAAATGTGGAATCACTCATTGATGAGCATTTTATTGATGGTTCCTGTAAAATCCATCAAATACCAAGATGCTATGTCAGATCTCGAATCTGATAAATGACTTACAGTTATGAACATGAGATGTAATCCATGTATGAGAATCAAGTATGGGCTTGATTAAAATTTATCCCATATAGCAAGGCTAGAAGGAGTAAATAATTCTTCTAGAAAAAATAAATTACATGGATAACCATACACATTTAAAGCAAGACTTGTAGTAAAAGTATTTTCTCATACTCATGTCATTGACTATGGTCCTCATCATACTCATGACATTGACTGTGATCAAACCTTTTTCACAAGTAGTTATGATTAGATCAACAAGGGTATTATTTTCTGTAAATTCATATTCTTACTATGAGATGTAGTAAATAGATTTCAAGAAAGACTGATTTCTTAATAGACATCTACTGGAAGATATCTATATAGATTAGCCTGAAGGTTTTCTTAATCCAAATTATCATAACAGAATCTGTAGAGCTTGAGATCCACTGGTGGATATAAAGCAAACATCTAAATGTTATAATCATCATTTTATGTAAAACCACAAGGTGTATTTTATATCAAAATGAATAAAACATGTGTGTTTACTAAGAACTAGTAGGAGCATAGTGAAATTATTAATCTTGTATGAATAAAACATACTTAATCATTTGAAATCACATGCTGACTAAGCAAGGTCGTCTTCACCTTGACTCAGAAAGTGTTTCTAAAATGAAAGACTTAGGAAGGAGAAAATACATTCTTGGAACGTAAAATCTATAAGGGATAGATAAAATGAATGTTAAAAGTTTCATGTCCTTATACATATATTGGCAATATCTTGAAAGGGATCAAGACACAAGATTCTTTTGGAGAATTTTTGGCATTGTCATATGGCACCATTTTGATCTAGCCTCAAAAGTACATAGCTCATAGGCTTGAACTAGATGAAATGATTTATATTCTATTTGCTTGGCAAATGAATTCATCATTTACATCATATTATACATAGGACATTGTATTTAATCATGTTGTAAGCATGTCATAAGATACTAATTGAATACATGGTTAAGTCGCTGGATGACTAAAAGAGCATTCTAAGAGTACTTTAGAAGAACTAAGAGAATGTATATGAGACAATTAGTTTAGAAAGGATCTTTATGGAAAGATACACACAAGATATTAATTTGTAAACAAATATAAATAATTATGATTTATAATTGGATTTTGACTTCATTATGGAATGAAGCGTAAGTCTTGTTGGAATGAGGTCCAAGAAAAAACATAATGACATAATCTACTAAAAATTAAGAATATACTACTTTAGAAGTTGAATTCAAATATGATTGGATGAATGGGATCGTTGAAAAACTTTATTGATTTCTGCCATTCAAGTAGGATATAATTGTGGGAGCAATTATGAAGTAAGACTAATATGAACTGGATTGGTTGACTCTCACTAGATGAAAGTAGGCAAGTGGTTGTAACCAAGTTTCATAGGTACTTGTTAGAGAACTAGTATTGAACTGACCCACATCAAGATCATCTCATGGATCGCTATCATTAATGATACTTGATTAAAAGGTACTATCTTTGTATCCTTAACACCTGAGATACATAGTGGGACTTAAGTGTAGGGAGTACTATGCTTTGATATGGTCAAATGTTGTTCCTTAACAGGGCAGTTATAAAAGCCATTTTCAGGTATGTTGTGAACTATGTAAGAGGCTTAAATAGTAAAGATCGGATTTGTTCCTCTTATGTGTTTAGAGTTAGACATTTAAGGGGCCTTACCAAAAGTTGAACAACTAATGAGATTAATCGTGATCCGTATCTCATGATCAACATAATGTCTGTAGCAAAGGGATAACTGATAAACTTACCTTATACACCAATTGTAGCTTTGAGCTTTTTGGGAATTAGGCGTTGATAGAATGGCACAAAGTTGTATGTTGTTGGGGGCAGTGAAATGTTGCTATACATTCAGAACTGTCGATATCAGTGTAATATGAGTCTTCCGCAAGTGGGAGATTGAAAGGTCTAGTATGCTCAAGAGTCACATTAAAGTGATATTGCTAATTAACATATGATACTAATGGGTCACACTAACAATAACTTGATATAATTGATTATTTATTAGAAATTGATTTTAATAAATATTCAATAAAACTCTTATAATTAAATTGGAAATTATTTATTTCATGGAAATACTAATTTTCATTTGCAAGTAATATAACATATTATTTCATAATGTATGAATTAATAAGTCGTGTACAACATTTTGGACTAGGTAAGCTTTTTGTCTTTTAGCAAAAGACAAAGTTTATATCTTATAAACTTTGAGTTTATAAAATATAAACTTCTTCTTCTCTTTTTCTTCATGATGGTCGAAAATGAGTTACTCAAAAGGTGTGATGGATTTCCAATTTTTTTATTCAAAAGAAATGATGCATGATGCATGCATGGGGGACATGTAATATTTAGGGACATGCTTGTCCAAAGTGGAAGGACCAAATGGTTAAATACTTCACTTTAAGACAATATAAAATTGAGGCTTGCATTCTTGAAATGGTTGATCCATTCTTCCTTCTTAAAACCATAACCTCCTTAGAGGAGGTTTCTCTCTCTCTCTCTCTCTCTCTCTCTCTCTCTCTCTTCTTCATCTATTCTTAAAGATTACTTTCATTTCCATGCCCTCTTTAAGTTCATATTGGTTATGAACTTAAAGCTTAAGGGTTTAAGAGTTTTGGACTAGCATCTACATCAAGTTGAGTCATTGTTGGTGTCTCAAAGGTTTCATATTCTTCATCAACTTTCAAGCCTCCCAAGAGGACCCAAAGAACAACAAAGGATGTTATTTCTTCATCCTTTCTATGGTTGGTGTTTATATCTTTCTATACTTGCAAGATGATCCTTGGTGGGTATAAAATGTTATGTTATGTTCAAAAATTTAAGTCTTCCGTTGCCATATTTTTCTAATTTATGAAACTGTTTTTGAACTAAAACCCAACACTTAATTGGAAAATTGGCTATGGGTTAGTGAGTAAGTTGGGCGTACAAGCATGTACGCTGTGCGTACAAGCCTCCCAAGTAGTATGCTGAGCGTACAGGCTGAGTACGCCCGCGTACTCAGCAGACTTGGGCCTTTTTGCGTTATGGGCTTTGGTTTAGACTAGGTTGTGTTGGGCCATGTTGGGCCATCTAGATTTCATTGTTGGGCTGTATCTTGTTGGGCCTTCTTGGGCAAAGGCCCATGAAAGAACTTAGGCCCAATTTGCAAAATTGGGCCATATTTGGGCCTTAGATATTTATTTTGGATTTTGGGCCTTTTTGTCATCTAGTTTTGGCCTTGGCTTTGAGCCAAGCTTGAGGAAGGGTAAAAAGGTCTTTTACCATAAATTGGATTCTTAGTATGAGTCGGTGGCTAGATTCGGGGGATATTATGATCTTATATAGGGAACTTTTTAGTCAATGGTTTGTCTGCTCATGTCATGTTTGATTCGGGGGATACCCGATCCTTCTTGTCTCGTGTGCTCAGCAAGAAGTTCCGAGACGCTTCGAGAACTTTAAGTTCTCCTCTATAGGTGGAGATCGCGGATGACCGTATCATGAGTGCTTCAAGAGTCTTCTGAGGGTGTGTACTGAACATGTTAGGTAAGAGGTTTCCTGTTGACTTGGTACCGATTCCCTTGAGGGGCTTGAAGGTGATCATCAGGATGGATTGGTTGGGCCCAAATAGGGCCATGATTGATTGTGACCGGAAGTTGGTGAGAGTTCGAACCCAAGTGGGGGAGAACTTGTCATTGTTGGCAAGAGAATTTTTCAAGGACTAGCTATATGTTCAGCTGCGAGGGCCATGAGTTTTTGTAGCAGGAATGTTCTGGGTTTCTGGCTAATGTTTTAGATACGTAGGTTGAGGCCACGTCAGAGTTGAGCAGGGTTTTTTCTGATGTTTTTCCTGAGGAGTTTCCGGGAGTTCCTCCTGAGAGGCATGTTGAGTTTCAGATTGATTTCATGCATGATTTGGCTTCGATAGTCAAGGCGCTGTATCGCCTAGCACCGCTTGAGATGCAGGAGTTGTCCACACAATTGCATGAGCTGATAGACAAGGGTTTTATCCTTCCGAGAAGTTCTCTGTGGGGAGCACCAATCCTGTTTGTGAAAAAGAAGGGTGGGTCACACAAGATTTGTATCGATTATCGGGAATTGAACAAGCTAACGATGAAGAACTGTTATCCACTCCCGAGGATTGACGATCTATTTAACCAGCTTTAGGATGCACTTGGTTTTCCAAGATTGATCTTCGGTCAAGATACCACCGGATGAGAGTCATGGATCAGGATGTATAGAAGGCAACCTTTAGAACTCGTTATGGTCATTACGAATTTGTGGTGATGCCTTTCGGGCTCACCAATGGCCCAACGACGTTCATGGATCTTATGAACTGGGTCTACAGATCGATGTTGGATCGCTCGGTGATTGTTTTTATTGATGATATTTTGGTCTATTCCAAGACCAAGGAACAGCATGAGCAACATTTGCGAGAGGTGTTGGGGACCTTAAGGAGGGAGAGGATTTATGCCAAATTCTCCAAATGCGAGTTTTGGTTGCTTGAGGTGTAGTTTATGGGGCACATCTTAAACCAGGAGGGAATCTTGGGGGACCCGACCAAGATTGAGGTTGTGATGCGTTTGGAGGTCTCGAGAAATGCATCATAAATTCAAAGTTTCTTGGTTCTTGTGAGGTATTATTGGATATTTATTCAAGATTTCTTCAAGATTGTGGTGCCTTTGACCTACTTGACCAAGAAGAATGTGACCTTTCGGTGGGGACCGGATCAATAGTTGGCCTCCGAGACACTGAGGCAGAGGTTGTGCAAGGCCCCGATTCTCGTGCTACCCGAGGTTTTTGATGATTTTGTGGTTTACTGTGACACTTCTATTTTAGGTTTGGGAGTTGTTCTTATGCAAAGAGGTCATGTAATTGTTTACGCCTCGAGGCAGCTGAAGCCTCATGAGGCAAATTACCCCACACACGATTTGGAATTGGGGACTGTGGTGTTTGCCCTCAAGATCTAGAGGAACTAACTGTATGGGGTCCGGAATACTATTTACACCTATCACAAGAGTTTGAAGTATTTAATGGATCAACCAAATTTGAATATGCGGAAACGGAGGTGGATGGATGTGGTGAAAGATGATGATTATGAGATCCTGTACCACCCCGGGAAGGCCAATCTGGTGGCCGATGCTTTGAACCGTAAGGCGGTATGCTCATCTATCCGAGACATTTGTTTGAGGATGACTGTCATTTCTACCATGATGGATTTGATCAAGGAGGCTCAGGTGGAGGGATTGAAAAAGGAAAATTGGAAGATCGAGCGGATTAGAGGGCATATTCTTTTGTTTGTTAGAGAAAGTCGAGAGTTGTTGACGTAGTGTGGTAGAGTCTGGGTTCCGATGTCAGGTGGGATGAGACAGACGATTTTAGAGGAGGCGCATAAATCTAAGTTTGATATCCAGCCAGGGGCTACGAAGATGTACCAAGATTTGAGATTGAGTTATGGGTGGATCTATATGAAGAGGGAATTTGTTTGGTTTGTTGAGTGGTGCTTGACTTGTAGAAAGGTCAAGGTCGAGCATCAGAGACCTCACAACAAGGTGCATCCGTTATCCATCCCTATGTGGAAGTAGGAGGAGATCACTATGGACTCCATCACAAAATTTCCCAGAACGGCGCGGGGTGTTGATTTTGTATGGGTTGTCATGGATAGGTTGACCAAGAGTATGCGTTTTATCCTGATTGTCAAGAGCATATCCGCAGAGAATCTAGCTGATATTTATGTTCGGGAGGTGGTAGCTAGGCACAGAGTGCCCGTATCAGTGGTTTCTGATCAAGATGTTCGTTTCACATCCATGTTTTGGAGGAAGTTTCATGAGGAGTTGGTAACTCAGTTGCATTTCAATACAACATACCACCCGCAATTCAATAGCCAGAGTGAGAGGACGATTCAGACACTTGAGGATATGCTTCGGGTGTGTTTGTTGGATTTCGGAGGGAGTTGGGATACTTACCTTCCTTTGGCTGAGTTATCCTACAACAGTTACCATGCAAGTATTGACCATCCACCTTTTAAGTTGTTGTATGGAAGGAGGTGTAGCACCCTGATTTGTTGGGGGTGAGGTTGGTCATCGGGTCATGGGAAACACCGATGTGGTGCTTAAGACCATAGAGACGATTCAGTAGGTGCACGTCAGGTTGGGAGTTGTGTAGAATCCTCAGAAGAGTTATGCTGACCGACACCGTTCGGACCTTGAGTTTTAGGTGGGAGACTTTGTATTGTTGAAGGTGTCACCTTGGAAAGGTGTCATCCGGTTTCGAAAGCGGGGCAAGTTGGGTCCCCGATTTATTGGCCCGTTCAGGATTATTGCATGTGTTGCAGGGTTGCATACCGGTAGGATCTTCATGATGAGCTGAGTCAGATCCATAACACTTTCCACATATCTCAGTTGCAGAAATGTATAGCCGATGAGTCAGCAGTGATTTCGTTTGATGATATTCTGGTGGATGAGTGCCTGAATTATGTGGAGAAGCCTATTTTGATTCTCTATAGGAAGACTAAGTCTCTGCATAATAAGGAGGTGAATCTGGTTAAGGTGCAATGGCAACAGCGAAAAAGCTCTGAATGGACGTGGGAGCCAGAAAGCGAGATGAGAGAGCACTACCCTAAATTGTTTGAGGTAGTCGACTTCGAGGACGAAGTCTAGTTCAAGTGGGGAAAGTTGTAACATCTAAAATTATCATGTTTGTTTTTAAACCTTTGAGTTTTGATTTTATTGCAAATTAGGTCCCCGAAGTCAAAATCTTGAAATTTTGTCATGTTCATGTACGTGAGGCATACATCCTTGTACGCTTAGCGTAATGGGTTCCGTGTGAGTACGCTACGTGTACTCCAGTACGCAAGGCATACATGATTCAGATGAAAACCTTAAGAATTAGGGTTTTTTCACTATTTAAACCTAATTATGGCCTAAGACCCTCCCATACCTTAGCCTCCATTCTTTTTCTCGACCCTCTTAGCAAACCCTAGTGTATTTTGATCTTTTTGGAGCTCTTTGAGTGGAAGTGTTTGCTTTTGGTTGTGAAGAAGGTTGTTCAAGAACAAAGTTTTCCCCTATTCATTTTGCACCACTAGAAGGTATAAAGCTCAAAACTTGGGTTGTGTTCCGTTAAGTTCTAATTTGAGGCTAGTTTCTTCCTCTTTGTCCCTAAAGTCTAGATCTTGGTGAGTATGAGCTAATCCAAAGCCTCCAAGTTGTACTTTCAGATTTTTCTAGTCATCTTAGTTCATAAAGGTAAACTTGGTCCTTGTTTAGTCCCCATTCATGTGTTAGAATGTAGGTGTCGGATTAGGTGTCTAAGCCCATAACTATAATTGGTATGTACTTGACCCGAGAGTAGCATGGTCCATTTCGGGTTGCATATCACCAAGACTATTTGATAGGATGGATACTTGAGTAAGAGGTTACTTATGATTTATTAATATATTATAAGTTCTAATTTATTAATATGAAATCATATTATTTAATTAGAATTGATTAAGAATTAATTTGGAATTAATTATGTGATCAAAATAGACTTATTAAATATATGGGGATTGATTTGGTAAATCAATGATTCTTATAGTGTGGGCCAATTGTTATTTAGGATAGCTTAACCAATATGGTAGTCCATGGATAGTCCATGGAGGTTTAACCCATGGAGCCTAAGTAGTATGAAAGGTCATGGGCATTAGGGTTTGCATGGATGTAACCCTAGACTTTGACACACTGTAAAAGGACTCCCTTAGCACCCAAAATCGGACACTAGAGTTCTTGGAGTTCATTAGAACCGATTTTGGAGCTAGTAACATCTCTCTCAAGTTCTCCTTTGTCCTAGGTGTGTTGTGAACCGTTTGAGGCATCACACTTGGGGTGCTAAGTTCTTAAAGGCCAAATACAACAAGTTCTACAAGCTACATAAAGAGGTAAACTCCTAACTAGTATTTTATGTTGTTTGTGTCAATTTTCTGCTAGTTGTAGGCTTAATGCTTTGGAAACAATATTGCATGTATAAGTAGATAAAACATAGATCCAAAGCATTTAGGGTTGTATGTGCACCATAGGATGTTGTAGTATATAAAACCCAATAGTGGTATCAAAGCCAAGTGTTGTTTTCTATTATATTGATGCAAATGCTTGATTTTCAAAGTTGAAAAAAAAGAAAAAAAAACGTGAAGTTTTTCAAATTTTAAGATAATTACTTGATTTTATGAAAAACTAATTATTTGTAAAATTAGGTCAATTTATTAAAAGATAGAATGATATTATTATTTTATTTATTTTTAAAAGTTTGATCTAAATGTTTTTAAGGAGTTACAAATTTTGTCATAAAATTTTGGAACTCAAAAGTCTTTTTTAAAAGTTTGATCTTAAGAGTTTTGAAACTTCCATAAGTTCTGGATGTGGAAAGTCTCATTCATTAACTCTTTAAGTTATGAATTCCAAGAGTCTTCGAAGGTTACAAAATTTGTTATAAATGTCTTTGAAGAGTTTCATAACTTTCCCTCAAGTTATGGAACTTGGAAAGTCTCTTTTATGGAATTCTAAAAATTTTCAAGAGTTACAAAACTTGCCCTCAAGTTTCAGAATTTGAAAAGTTTTTTTATGAGACATTGAATTCTAAAACTAAAGTTATTTGAGAAGTTTTTAAAAGTATAACTCATGGGTTCATAACTTAATAATAAATTAAATAGTTTTAATTTTGTTTTAGCATCTTGATATTTTGAATAATTCATATTACATATTTATGGACTTTATTAATAGTTAATCAAAGTGTTTAATTAAAAGAGAAATAATAATTCCATAATGACATGGTTTAAGTTTAATTAAATTATGAGTATAGTTTAATTAATAGATTAAACCACTTAGTATTTTAAAAGTTTAAAATACACACTTATACTATCATAATATTAAAAGTTTAATATATTATATGTATAAGTAAAAAACCGGTCTTACCGTTAGTAGGCCTCATTCACGAAGCTGGTTTATAAGAGTGTAACGCCCGTAGATCAGGGCTAGTCAATTTAGAGACGATAGGCGTCAAAAATGAAATTTTGATGAAAGATTATTTAGAATGAATAATCTTAACTAAGTTATAGAATATGTTACAAGGTTTTCGTGCATATAAAGAACGCCGAAATCCGAGTTATAATGAAGAAGTTATGACCTGTCGAAGTTTCGCGACAGAACCAGCACGACACAGCGTGACGTAAAAAGTGAATTTATGTTAGAGCGATATTTAGCCTTAGTGATCCAAACGAAAGTTGTAGAGTTCGTTAAACCGTGAGCGTGCATAAAAAGAACGTCCAAATCTGACTTCGTATGAGGAAGTTATGATTTTTCTAAGTTTCAGCTTAGCAGTATGCAGCCCGAATACTCGATTTGAGATCGAGCGGTTTTTAGCCAAAAAAATCTAAACGAGAATCGAAGATCTCGTCAACTGTAGTGAAACGATAAAAAGATAGGCGAAAACAGACGTCGGATGAAGAAGCTATGAATTTATAACGGAGTTTTCTAGTCCCGACCTACTAAAAATAATATAATAAAAATAAAGTCAAAATTAGCCAACGGAGTCTAAACGAAAGTTGTAGAGCGTAGTCTCACCTTCGCGTGGATATAAAGAACGTCGAAAACGGAGCTCGTATGCGAAAGTTACGCAATTTAGAAGTTCGACGAGTCAATTACGCCCAGCGTAATTTGAGTACGCCCAGCGTACTTAGTCGGATGCAACTTGTCTGACCAATACTCGAGTACCACCAGTCGACGCTTGCAATGACGTCAAAGTACGCCCTGCGTAACTCGAGTACGCCCCGCGTACTTAGTACGCCCTGCATAATTTGAGATTACGCCCCGCGTAATCCCAGACCCAGCAGCCTATAAATAGAACTCGAGATCAGCCATTTCCTTGCGATTTTTCTTACTTTATCTCTAAGTTTTTGCCTCGATTTGCGTGCCAATCATATCCTGAAGCCCCGAGGATCCCGAAGAGCGTTATTCCCGAGCCGAAGTGCTGCCCGCGAGGAGCCGGTTTTTGTGAAGATCTTCCATATCTACGGAGAAACACTACTTCTGTAAGCCGTAGTGCTGCCCGATCATCTTCTGATCAAGTGAGTGTATAGTCACTTTCATCTTACACATAAATATGAAGTATTTTATAAAATACGTGCTATGTGTTATATATTAATTATCTATTTGAGATGGATTTGGAATTGATGTTTTTATACGGGTGTTAAATGATTTAAATTGTGTTTGTATTTATATCTACAAAAATGTTGGGTAGAACATAGGTAGATGGAATAGTTGGTGACGATGCGACTTCGTACCTATTGAGTAAGCCTTGGTGACGATGCGACTTCGTGCCTATTTGATAAACCTTGGTGACGATGTGACTTCGTGCCTTTTGGTGTAAACCCAGGTGACTATGAGACGTAGTGCCTATTGTGTAAACCCTGGTGACTATGAGACGTAGTGCCAATTGTATGAACCCTGGTGACTATGCGACGTAGTGCCTGTTGTATAAACCGTGGTAGCAAATGGACTGTGTGCCAGTTCCTTAGGTAAATCGTTAGGAATGAATGAAGAAAGTATAATCGATTCTTAGGGTAAAACCTTAATAAATAAAGAAGATAATGGGGATGGGTATTTGGGTTGATTGTTGATAATTGAATATAATAAATATATTATTGTGGGTTGAAAACCCTATATGCTCACCGGGCTCCCAAGCCTGACCCACTCAGTTTTCCTTGTATCACAGGTATCAATACGAAGACATATTTCACTGAGAGAATAAAGGAGATGTAAATCATTAGTGTAAATAAATGTAAGTTCTGTTTATGCTTATGTGTCTGTATCGGAACATGACATCCCGAGATTTTGTTATATAATGAAAATACTTTTCTTTAATAAATGCTTTGATAAATTCTTATCATATTTATTTTATTTTGGGGACAAATTCCGCAACAATTTTCTTTAAACGATTACTCTGATTTTAAAAACAAAGCATAAACAAATCAGTCTTTTCTGACCATGAAATTGGGGATGTCACAAAGAGGGAGGGGGGTATAAGGTTACTGCCTATAAAATGGCGGTTTAATGGGTGTCCACTCTCACCCACCACTTTCTTGACTGGTGGAGGGTCGTTAGCCGAACGGATAGGATAGGACATTAATTCTCATTAAAAGTATAATGAAAATACCAAGTAACTAAACAATTATAAATTCCCAATCTTAGTTACTTAGGAAAAATGTGAATTTGGTGCTAACCCATGAAATTGCATTTTGCACCTTGTTACATCGTTAGTGGAGCATGTGTGGTTAACCGACATACTAATCTGGGACTGACAGTGTGTGGCAAAGGGTAGCTTAATGTTAATCATAGATTAATGGAGCGTGTGTGGTTAACCGGCAGATTGATTAGGTGATTTGTAACATTGGGTGTACCAATCTAATTTGCATGGTTATTCAAACCTTGTTTGTGATCCTCGGCATCCAGTCACAAACTTGAAGGGCACAATCGAGATTTAAACATGTCATTGAAAAGTTCAATGAATCTCAAATGATCTAGGAATTTCAAACCAATTAAAACTTAATAATCAATTTCGTTTTTCATGGTGGAAATTGGTAAATCGTCATTTACCTACCTTCAAATATTTTACAATTGAATTATGGCATCCATCTTCCGAATTGTAAAATATTATGTTGGGTCCTAGCCTTAATATATTCATTTTGGGTGTTATATTAAGGACTTAAATCAATTAAACTTGAATTTCTCCCTCATAAATGTCTAGTTCTGACAACTATGGTCTTCCTTATCCTTTTGGAAAAAGCCTTCTTAATGAAGATGATATCCCACATGGCGATCGAGGTGAAAGATTAATCCCTTTGTCGTGCATTAATGGGATTGGAAATCATACTTCACTTCATCTACCTCCTCCAATTATCCTCCTAACCCACAAGTTCAAAGACTTGAAAAGTTCAAGGTCACTCAAATCTCTATTGGCAGGAAAACACAAAGAAGGAAAGTCTGTATGTTCTCACGTCTTGGAGATGAAGTTACATATTGAAAGGCTGGGAGAGTTGGGTGTCAAAGTCTCGAGGAAGTTGGATGTTGACTGGGTTCTTTAATCACTTCCTGAGTCATATAGTGGGTTCATTAAGGACTACTACATGATAGACCACGACATGACCCTTATTGATCTAACCTATTTGCTTGTTGCTGCTAAATAAACAATGATTTTGCGAACTGGTAAAGTGAATTTGATTGGAAGATCTACTTCCCAAGTTTCCATGGAAAACTGTGACAATCCAGAAATGATTTCTTCTCCTAGGAGAGAGAAATTGGCTAAAGTCAAAAAGTTTGAACTGAAGAGAAAGGTTGGTTCTTGAATTGTGTCATGTGCCGATGTGAAAGAAGCTATGTGTTTCTATTGCCAAGAAAAGGGACATTGGAAGCGAAGCTGCCCTGATTACCTTAGATCTCTAAGAGATGATAAAGTCAGAATGTTTGACTCTACTTCAGGTAAGTCCACTATCTAACTCTATTAAGTTCCTATTTGGAGATTCTTAATACATGATGTAATGTAATTACAATTTGATGTTTTGTAGAATCAAAGGAAGCTTAAAGGAAGAGTATGTTGAGTCTGATCGTGAAGATGGATTTCGATCGCATGGTTCGATGACCAGATTTATGAGCCGCTGCTTAAGAGATATGATAGATTGCTTAGGAATATATAACAACATAATTTTCACTTGTATTTTCATTGTAAGGACAAGTTTTCCACACTTTTATAAATTGAAGGGTTTTAAGATTCTAACAATCCTATGGTGCACATGCAACCCTATAAACGTTGGATCTATGTTTTCTCTATTATACATGCAAATATTTGATATTCCAAGGTTTCATCCTAACTAGCATAATAAGAAGTATATACAATACAAGAATCTAGTAGAATGACATACCTTTTGATGGAACTTGAAGTCTTGAACCTTTAAGAGCCTAGTGCCTCAAGTGTTGCACCTCAAATGGATCACACAACATCAAGAACTCTTGGAATAACTTGAGAATAAGAATACTTGCACAAAACGGTTTTGCCCTCTTGTGTACAATACACTAGTGCCTAGCCCACATTTCATGAACCATAGACCTCTTTATATAGTGTGGAGGATTAGGGTTACATTCATGTAAACCCTAATACCCATGACCTTTCATTTCCACAGGATCCATGGGTTAAACACTCCATGGACTATCCATGAAAGCTTAGCCCAACCTAAATGAACTTGGCCCATCCTATATATATATATATATATATATATATATATATATATATATATATATATATATATATATAAGAGTCCATATTTAATTAGTTTCTTTTGATCACAAAATTAATTCTTGATCGATACTAGTTAAATAATATGATTCCATATTAATATATTAGAACTTATAATATATTAATATAAATCATAAGTATCCTTTTTTCTCATTTTGTCTATCCAATTGTTCTGATGCCATGCAACGCAAATGGACCATGTCAAATCGGGTCAAGTACATACCAATTATAGTTATGGACTTAGACGCTAATCCAACAATCTCCCACTTGGATAAGTCTAAAACTATTATTGCGTATGACTCCAAAACCTGACTAGCAATCGTAGCTCTTAAAGCTGTTGTCGAACTCTGACATAGTCAATGACTTGTCCATTAGATTAGGGATCATATATTCCTCCATTCTAGATATCATATGGACCGAGACATGGATTATAATCATTCTCTCTGTCCATTTGTTGTTACCGATTTTCGATTTATGACGACTAACTAATTGAACAAATCAAATCAGTCCAGGCTTGGCCAAGCACTTAGGGGTGTCATCACTAAATCATCGAGGGGCCCACATATATCACTTTTATCCCTCCAAGAGTAAAAGGAATCGATAAACTTAGACTCATATGCTTTTTCTACTACTTGTTGAATTATACACAAATACACGTTTTATAACATCGAGTTACCAATGCGTTTTGGTGCAATCAATGTATAACCAACTCATAGTCAACAACTCATATCTCTAGGTTTGAAGAATATAAGATATTATCGTCTCATGATCACTCATGATAAAATCCATGAAGTGATTCAAATGAGCATGGGTTTAATCCAATACTCAGAACTTATGAGCACTCATGAATGTTGTAGCAACTCTTGATATGTCCAACACCTTAGACATCTACAAGCCAACTTCATGACAATCTTGCCTTAATACCTACTTCCAATGTATTATTGACTATGGATGGTTTGAATAACTTAGTCATTCAGGAAGAATGAGTTAGTTATTCTGAAAGTCAAAACATGCAAAGTGAAACACAAGAATAATCGAATCCAATATGGTCTCAGAACTTATGAATATAAATAGAACACCTTTTATTTATAACCATATTGATTACATATTATTCATTGCATAATGTTTCAAATCATCAAATTTTTACTTGAGTCAAAAAAATAGTTATGCCATGCTTTAAGCATGCACACTATGTTTATCCAAACTATAGTTATGCCATACACCAAGTATGCATACTATGTTTTTCTATGATCCTTACTTTGTGGAATAGATCAGTTGAACATAATTCCAATGATTCTCATTTCACAATCCCAAATCCTTACCGTAAATGTAAAAATTCCAAATTCCTACCATTTACCAAAATCTGTTAGATTTTAAACTTATATGCACTGGTCCCCTTGTAATGATTATGCACAAAGTCACAAAGACTTGTCAACAATCATTACAGAGTATTCCAATGGAGATCATTCCATGGAAACGAAGTCTCAAATTCAAAGTACATTGCTTTGAACATCCTTCTTGCATTAAGTTTCCTATTCTTACACATATTTAATGAATAACTTCCACCTATGGGAACATTTCCATATTCCCATTTTGACTATCACTTCTGAACAAAAGTTGCCTTTGTTTAGAATATGTCAATATGGTCTTTTACAAAAATTTACACCATACTTCCAACTGTCCATGAGCAACCAATCTTCGGTAAACCTTAGATTGTCCTCGATAATTGATTAATCATTTTAGTCATATCCAATTCTAGATTTCCCCCTCTTAATACCCTAGGCATTTGGAAAATTCAGAAAGGATAAATATTATAGCACATGTAATCGGTCCTATATCCGAAGCATATGGGATACGATTCATGATGTCTCACATAAAGACATGATCCTATCCATGTGAATTTGTCAAAACCATAATCACAAGACAAGGTTAGTGACAAATCCAAACTCATATGAACGGAACTTGTGCAGTCTTAACTTCTTGCCACCTGGCAGCACAAGGGCCTGTCATTGCTTCCAAGTTGTTATGCAACCAATTGAGAACTCTCAGAACTCATATGCAACGCCAACTTTAACTAGAATGGGCACAGAAATAGGAATATGTCAACACGATAGGTTATGAACCTCAAGTCGTGTGCTAGTGATAAACTACAGGTTTTACCCTTGATTAGTTCTTGAACCTCTTTCAGGATCTTTAATACTCCCACTGCTCTCTTGACATATAAGACTCTCTTGCTAAGACCCATTCCTTGACAAACACATATTCAAGAGATAGTGCAGATTCTTATCAAGACAAACACTCCATACAATTGGTATTAGTTGGTCTTTTTTTATCCAAAACATTACAACTTACCAATTTCAAAGGTACAAGAGTAGAACACATTTTACTCTTACATTTGATAAGTGTTATTAAACCTTCTTTAAGATGTGTCACTCAAGTTACAATCTTGGAGTATGACTCTAAGACTTGTCTTGGAACGAAGTATGACTCATCTTCTTGATTTAACCACTACAACAACTCATGACTCCTCTTCTTAGCCATTAGAATGCACTAAGATGTTTTTATAGGATTAATTGTGATATGGTTTCATAATCATTAAGATGATCATAAAACATGATACTAAAGTACTCTCCAATCTTTTCAAATTTAAGAAACTTTTATCATTTTGTCTAATTTGATTCTTCTCATTCGTTCTTCCATACATCGAAACTTTTCCAATGTTTCAGAATTGTACTTAAACTTGTAAGTATAACCATATTTACTAAACTTTAGTAAATCATGACGAATAGTCTTGTTGATCTTTTGTGGTGGACCAGACCAGCGCACAACCAAGTGTACCCGATCCCTTTGTCCTTCACTTGACTCACATATACATGTGAACAAAGAATTAGTCTTAATTTTCAAAAGATGAAAATTCTCATTCATCATACAACTTGCATGATTCCAAGTTTTGGTCCAATTGAAAACTTGGGTGATGAGAATTTTTCCTTATTTGGTAAATTTAGAGACTACCACAAATGAAAGAATCAAATTAATATTTCCATTATTGCTAGAAATATACAAACATCAATTTTCCATAAATGTCATTGCAAGGAGATATAAAATAAAGTAAAACAAAATTTTATTTATTTATAAAATGCGGAAAAAAAAGTTTTTCCTTACAATGCAACTTTAAATGAAAACTATGCTATTACATATTTCCTAGCAATCTATCATAACTCCTATGTAGTAGCTCAAGAATCCGATATTCGAACCATGCGATTGAAATCCATCTTCGTGATCAAATTCAACATACTCTTCTTTTTAAGTTTCCTTCCCTTTGCTTGATCCTGCCAAACATCAAAATGCAACCTAGTCACATCTTGTGTTAAGAATCATCAATTAGGACTTAAAAGAGTTAGATAGTGGATTTACCTAAAGCAGAGTCAAACTTTTTGACTTTACCATCCTCATGATATTTTAGGTAAATAGGGCAGTTTCACAACCAATGCCCCTTTCTTTAGCAATAGAATCATATGGACTCTTTGGTAATGGTACATGGGACTATCTCAAACTTAGCCTTTCTCTTTACCATTTGGTCAACTGAGTAGACTATGGCCGATCCCTTTCCATTGGGAAGAGAAATTTTATCTGGATATCCAATGTTACCATTGTCAATGTCCATGGAAGTTTGGGAAGTTGATCTTCTAATCAAATTTTCTTTACCAGTGCTCCAGATCATTGTTGATTCAGTAGCATCAAGCAAATAGGTAAGATCATTAAGGTTCATGTCATAGCCTGTTACATAGTAGGCCTTAAAGAACTCACTATGCCACATAGAAAGTGATTGAAGAACCTAGTCAACAACCAAATTCCTCAAGACTTTGACACCCAACTCTCCCGGCTTGTCAATATGTGACTTCATCTCCACACGCGTTCCACTACCGACTTAAGCAAAGTGCAAAGTATAATTCCATGGGTTAGCACCAAATTCACATTTTCCTAAAGTAACTAAGATTGGGAATCTATAAAAGGTTTAGTTACTTTATATTTATCATTATACTTATAATGAAGGGAGAATTAGAGTCTTGTCCTACCCGTTCCGCTAACGACCCTCCACTAGTCAAGGAAGCGGTGGGTGAGAGTGGACACCCATTAAACTGCCATTTTATAGGCAGTAACCTTATACCCCCCGTATAGATCGGCTTCGTGAATGAGGCCTACAAACGGTAAGACTGACTTTGTTCTTATATATATATATATATATATATATATATATATATATATATATAGATTAACTTATAATACTATAAAGTATAAGGGTTGAATTTTAACTTTTAAAATTCTATGGGGTTTAACTTGGAATTAAAGTATTCATGAGGGTAAACTTTACAAATTCCAAAACTTGAGGGCATGTTTTGAACTATTCAAAAACTTTTGTATTTTCATAACTTATGAGTTTAATTAAGGTTTTAAAAACTTTAATGAAGAGGCACTTGAACATCCATAACTTGAGGACAAGTTATGGAGTTCATAAGACAAAGACTCTTTAATTGTGTAACCTATGAATTTTAATGGATCTTTAAAAAACATTTAGATCAAGAATTAACTAACAACCAATTTGCAAATAATTCCTATGATTTACCAAAACTCATAAGTGTATGAACAATCATATCAAAAATCTCAAGAATTACATAAACACACATAAACTTGAAATTTTGAAAATAACCTTTGAAATTGGTTTATCATAATCATTACCACATCAAAAACAGGTTTTTTATAAGTCCAAAACAATTTAAGGTAATGATTCTAGACCAATTCCAGCCTTAAAACTCGAAGATATGCTGTCAAGGGGTCCAACTCGTCGAGTGCATGAACAAACTCGTCGAGTCCCTTAATGGACTCGGCGAGTCAGCTGTCCAGACAACATAAAAACTTTGATTTTCAGCAATTTGCATCAAGTATAAATGAAAACAAGCCTAGGCTCTGATACCACTGAAGGGTTTTGAGCGTTCTAACACTCCTATGGTATACATGCAACCCTATAAACCTTGGATCTATGTTTTCTATATTATACATGCAAATATTTGATATTCCAAGGTTTCATCCTAACTAGCATAATAAGTAGTATATACAATACAAGAAGCTAGTAGAATGACATACCTTTTGATGGAGCTTGATGTCTTGAACCTTTAAGAGCCTAGTGCCTCAAGTGGTGCACCTCAAATGGTTCACACAACATCAAGAACTCTTAGAATAACTTGAGAATAAGGATACTTACACCAAATCGGTTTTGCCCTCTTGTGTACTATACACTAGTGCTTAGCCCACATTTCATGAACCATAGACCTCTTTATATAGTGTGGAGGATTAGGGTTACATTCATGTAAACCCTAATACTCATGACCTTTCATTTCCATAGGATCCATCGGTTAAACACTCCGTAGACTATCCATAAAAGATTAGCCCAACCTAAATGAACTTGGCCCATCCTATATATATAATAGTCCATATTTAATTAGTTCCTTTTGATCACTAAATTAATTCTAAATTAATTCTTGATCAATACTAATTAAATAATATGATTCCATATTAATATATTAGAACTTATAATATATTAATATAAATCATAAGTAACCTTTTTTCTCATTTTATCTATCCAACTGTTCCAATGCTATGCAACCCAAACGGACCATACCAAATCGGGTCAAGTACATACCAATTATAGTTATGGACTTAGACACTAATCCAACATAAATAAGGAATTTTTTTAGATTTTTATCTTATTTTAAATTTCCTTACAATGGCATTTGTGAAAATTGTTGCTTATACGTTTCCATTGATAGCAATATTGGAAAATGGATTTGATTCTTTCGTTTGTGGTAGTGTCATAATTTACCAAATAAGGAAAGATTCTCATCACCAAAGTTTAGTTGGATAGAAACTTGGAATCATGCAACTTGTATTGTGTGATGAATGAGAACTTCGTCTTTGGGAAATTAAGACTAATTCCTTGTTCACATGTATATGTGAGTTAAGTAAAGGACTAAGGGATCAGGTACATTTGGTTGTGCACTGGTCAGGTCCACCACAATGAACGATAAGACTATTCGTTATGATTTAATAAAAGCTTAGTAAACATGGTTATGCTTACAAGTTTAAGTGTAATTCTGAGTCATTGGAAAAAGTTTCAATATATGACAGAACGAATAAGAAGAATCAAATTAGGCAGAAAGATAAAAGTTTATCCAATCTAAAAGGATGGGAGAGTACTTTAGTATCGTGTTTTATGATCATCTTAATGATTATGTAAACCACATCACAATTGATCCTCTAAGGTCATCTTAGTGCATTTCTATGGCTAAGAAGAGGAATCGTGAATTGTTGGAATGGTTAAATAAAAAAAGGTGAATCATACTTCGTTCCAAGTTGAGTCTTAAAGTAACACTCCAAGATCGAGCCTTGAGTGACATAATCTTAAGAAAGGTTTATAACGCTTATCAAATGTAGAGTAAAATGTTTTCTACTCTTGTACATTTGAAATTGGTAAGTTGTGATGTTTTGGACAAAACAAAGACCTACTAAGACCAATTGTGTGAAGTGTTTTTCTTGATAATAAACCGCACTAAATCTTAAATTTTAGTTTATCTTATATGTCAAGAGGTCAATAGGGTCTTAAAGATCTTTAAAAGTTTCAAGAACTAATCAAGAGTAAACCTATTGTTAATCACTAGCACACGACTCGAGGTTTGTAACCTATCGTGTTGACATATTCTTATTTATGTGCCCATTCCAGTTAAAGATGACTATGCATGTGAGTTCTATGAGTGCTCAATTGTTTTCATAACAACTTGGAAGAAATGGTAGGCCCTTGAGCTGCCGGGTGGCAAGAAATTAAGATTGAACAAGTTCAGTCCATATGAGTTTGGATTTGTCACTAACCTTGTCTTGTGATTATAGTTATGAAAAATTCACATGGATAGGAACACATACACCATAAAATCTAAGTGTCATAAGGTTTCTCTCCAATTCATGAAAATTATTGTGAGGAAACTCTTTCACTAAGTAGATTCTAAGGAGATAGCATTTGTGATATTTGCATTCTCAAATTCGATTATGATTACGACATCCTTCTTCATAGTTCGAATTGTGAGAAATAGCAAAGGTCTAAACATTTGTGACTTATTGTTGTAAGTTTTAAAATTGTTTAGACATATATGTGTGCTATCTAAGGAAAGGTGTATGAGTTTGAGAAGCCTATATTAAGTCTTATCGAAGCATCTCGTATCAGAAATCTAAACTTTGTTAAGGAAGTCAACAATTATTGATTTCTAGAAGTCCAGCTGATTTATGGGTACATGTCAAAGCTAGTGGGAGCATAAGTGTTATGCTAGTAAGATAATAATTATAATGCTAGTGGGAGCATAATTATTATGGCAAATGTTGCAAGTTAGCAATGTTAGCTATAGAAAACAAAAGTTTCAAATCACAAAGTTGCAGGGTTTGAAAAGTTGTTTTTCTATAATTAAGGGAGATGATTTCATACTTCATTTAGCTTAGATTGAGATTTTAATCAAATTTAGTTAAGAACATATATGAATGTTATGTTGAAATGATTCAACATAAGGAAATTCTATATATGGAAATATTATAGCAAGAGACTGATATAATATCACATCTTTATGTAATACATTATGTATCGTATCCCATATGCTTCGGGTATAGAATCGATTACATATGCTATAATATAAATATGTTCTAATTTTCCAAATGCCTAGGGCATTAAGAGGGAAAAGGGACTAGAACGAGATATGACTAAAATGGTTAAGCAGTTGTCGAGGGCAATATGAGGTTTACCAAAAATTGGTTGCTTATGGACAGTTGGAAGTATATTCTGAATTTTGGAAGGACCATATTGACATACTTTGAGAAGAGGTAACTCTTGTTCATAAGTGATAGTCAAAATGGGAATATGGAGATGTTTCCATAAGTGGAAGTTATTCTTTAAATCGGTGTAAGATTAGGAAACTTAATGCAAGAAGGATGTTCAAACAATGTACTTTGAATGTGAGACTTTGTTTCCATGGAATTGCTCTCCATTGGAATACTTTGTAATGTCTGTTGCCAAGTCTCTGTGAATTTTGTGCATAGTCATTACAAGAGGATCATTGCATATAAGTTTAAAATCTAACAGAATATAGCGAATGTCAAGAATTTGGTATTGTTACATTTACGATAAGGATTTGGAATTATGAAATGAGTGTCATTGAAATGCTTTCAGTTGATCTATTTCACAAAGAAAGGACCATAGGCAAATGTAGTGTGCATGCTTGGAGCATGGCATAATTATTGTTTTAATTCAAGTATTAAGTTGATTGATCGAAACATTATACAATGAATAATGTGTAATCAATAGGGTGATTAAATAAAATGTGTTTTATTTATATTCATAAGTTCTGAGACCATATTGGATTCAATTATTTTTGTGTTTCACTTTACATGTTTTGACTTCCTGAATAACTAGGTTATTCAAACTATCCACAACCGATCATACTTTGGAAGTAGGTATTGAGGCAAGACTGTCATGAATTTTACTGTAGATTGTCTAGGTGTTTTAGACATAGCTAGCACAAGTTTGCTGTAGTGCTCATGAGTACTCCTGGAATAAGATTCGAGTATTGGATTAAACCCACGCTCATCTGAATCACTTCATGGATTTTATCATGAGTGATTGTGAGATGATAATATCTTATATTCTTGAAACCAAGACATGTGAGTTGTAGTTTGCAAGTCGGTTGCACATTGACATATGTAAACGCACCAGTAACTTGGTGTTATAAAACATATTGTTATGTGTGATTTGATGAGTAAATATAGCAAGCATATGATTCGAAGTTTATCCATTCCTTTTACCCGTAGAGGGATAAAAGCAATATTTGTGGGCCCCTCGATAATTTAGTGATGACAACCCTAAGTGCTTGGTCAAGCTTGGACTGATTTGATTTGTTCAATTAGTAAGTCTTCATAAATCGGAAATCGGGAAACAACAGATGGACAGAGAGAATGATTATAATCCATTTCCCATTTCCATACAGTTTCTAGAATGGAGGAATATATGATCCCTTATCTAATGGACGCGTCATTGACTAGGTCAGAGTTCAACAACGACTTTTAAGAGCTACCATTGCTAGTTGGGATTTTAGAGTCATACTTGAAATAATAGTTATTAGACTTATCCAAGTGGGAGACTGTTGGATTAGGTGTCTAAGCCCATAACTATAATTGGTATGCACTTGAACCGAGAATAACATGGTCCATTTCGGGTTGCATATCACCATGACAATTTGATAGGATGGATACTTGAGTAAGAGGTTACTTATGATTTATTAATATATTATAAGTTCTAATATATTAATATGAAATCATATTATTTAATTAGTATTGGTCAAGAATTAATTTGGAATTAATTATGTGTTCAAAAGAGACTAATTAAATATATGAGGATTGATTTGGTAAATCAATGATTCTTATAGTGTGGGCCAAATGTTATTTAGGATGGGCTAAACCAATATGGTAGTCCATGGATGTTTAACCCATGGAGCCTAAGTAATATGAAAGGTCATGGGCATTAGGGTTTGCATGTATGTAACCCTAGACTTTGCCACACTGTAAAAGGACTCCCTTAGCACCTAAAATCGGACACTAGAGTTATTGGAGTTCATTAGAGCTGATTTTAAAGCTAGCAACATCTCTATCAAGTTCTGCTTTGTCCTAGGTGTGTTGTGAACCGTTTGAGGCATCACACTTAGGGTGCTAAGTTCTTAAAGGCCAAATACAACAAGTTTTACAAGCTACATAGAGAGGTAAACTCCTAACTAGTGTTTTATGTTGTTTATATCTATTGTATGCTAGTTGTAGGCTTAATGCTTTGGGAACAATATTGCATTTATAATTAGAGAAAACATAGATCCAAAGCATTTAGGGTTGTATGTGCACAATAGGATGTTGTAGTATACAAAACCCAACAGTAGGTTGGGGTGAAATAAGCTAGGTTTTAGAGTTTGAGCTCCTTGTATCCACCCAAAGGCACAAAGTTTGCAACTTTATGTCCTTAATGGTCTTAATGGGTCTAGATCTGAGTTTTGGTCGCTTGGTCTTAATGCTTTAAGACGTTTTGCATGGTTTGCATGGGAGATGCGTATGCCGTGCGTACTTCTTGTATGTCGCGCATACTGCCTCCCTAATCGCGATTTTCCCACCTCAGCTTGGTACGTTGCACATACCATTGTGTATGTCGAGCGTATGACACATTTTTGCTTGATGGGTGTTTTGGGCCAAAAATCGATGGGTTTGATTGTTGGGGTTGGGCCTTGGACGTTTTTCTGATGGGCCACTCCAGCTGATGAACCCCTTTTGGGCCTTGGTTGATCCTTGGTTTAGGCCTAGAATTTTATTTGGCTTGAGATTTAGTTTGACCCATGTCACTTTGGACATTATTCTTGTGTTGTAAGCCTTAATTCGGATTTTGACCCAGTTGTTTTGGGACATTATTATTTAGTTAGCACGGGAATTTATCCATCCTAGCAGCCCAAGCATTTGTTTGGGATTTCATCAGTTGAGGTGTGTTTTCTCACCAGGTTTATGGGTCGAAGGCACCAATGCCGACCCATTTCTTATTAAATAGAAGTTTGTTGACTCTTGTGATAATTGTATCGAAGACCATGGGGGTAGCACATAACACTTGTGATAATTGTATCGAAGACCGAGATTTGGCCCTCAACATCGCAAGGAAAGACCATGGGGGTAACCTATGACACTCATATGTAAGACTAGTATTTGGCCCTCAGCATTGCGTGAAAAAGACCAAGGGGGGAGTCCATGACACTTATATGTTTTAAGTATGTGATATGATTGGGAAACTCACTAAGCCTTTGCTTACAGTTTATATTTGTGGTTTCAGGTACTTCTGGTGCTAAAGGGAAGGGCCCGATTTGATGGCTCAACATTTACTCCTCACTATTTTTTCGTATTTTGACATTATACTCTGATGATTTGACATTATTATTATTGGATGGTTTTGGAACAATGTAACGATTGTAACTCTTGTGTTTATTTAAAATGAAAAATTTTATCCTGGTTTTTGGGCTGTTACATAAGTTTTACTAAAAAGTGCAGAAGTTATTATAAATGCTTATACAGAAAGGTTCACAAATGTTTGACCACAAAACAAGTGCAAAAAATAGATAAAGACCCAACAATATTTGAGATTACATACAGAGGTATACACACCTGCAATGTTGTTCCACTGTTGGCACTACCACCACCACCTTCGCTGGAAAAACATGAAATAAAGCCAACCCACCATCACCACCAACTAACAACACCTAATGTTGATTTGGCTGAAGATTGAGATTAGATATTCACGTGATCTATTGTATTGGAATTTAGAACAAGGGCAAAATTGTCCATTTAAAATGTTTTTTAGTTTTAATGATTTTAAAATGATAAAAAAAAAGATTATAAATAAATAATAATTATAAAAAAAATAGATTTTGGTATATATAATATTAAAAAATATTAAGAAGGAAAAATATGATATTTAAAGTTTAGGTCGGGCCAATATGATATTTAAATGTTTAGCAATGGTATATACAAAATTCTGTCCAAATTTAAAAAGTGTTTGGTAAACACTAATAACTTCTTAGGAAAAAACTGACTTTTTTTAAAAAACCCATGAATTCTTGGCTTTTTAAAAAAGTCAATAATGAGATGCAAAAGCTCTCACAAACTAGCCCTAAGTAGCTTGATAACACTAAAACCACCAACATTTATTTTAGTTCAATCCTTAATTAAATTAAAAAAAACTAACGTAAAACCAAACTTACGCATAAATAAAAAAAATATCTAAAAGACTGGATTTTCATATTAGTATAATATATATTTCAAATACTCAAGAATCTAGTTTAGTAAGGATTAATCTTCTTGAAATGGACAAACTGAACATCCATATATCTTCGTAGTCCTTTTAATTCAAGCACACGTGCATTCACTTTTTTAAAAGTACCATTAAGAAATATTTTCAATCCAACTTTCATATTACAAGTCTAAGCAAATACTTTCGGATATGTAAACATATATGCTTCAATCTTCAAAAGTAAGATATCCACACTATATCTCAGGAGTAGTCAAAGGAAATCCGGCTTCAATCTTCAAAAGTAAGATATCCACACTATATCTCAGGAGTAGTCAAAGGAAATACGACGGGTCCGAATAGGAAAAAATGAACGAGTTCAACTACTAACATAATATTAAAAGAGAATTCGGTATCTCACTCTTAAAATATCAAATGGGCCTTAAATCCATCATAATAGCTAAGTTGCTTATCGAGTCCCTAGCTAACTCTTTCGTTAAGTGATCAACCAAGTTTTGTTGTGATTGAACATTTAACAAACTCAACGGGAATGATCTCATGAGTAACCAGGGCATGTACCATAATATGTCAGTAACCAGGGCATGTACCATTATACACTTTGAGTATATCCCTTGTAAAAAGTTGTTGCACTCACAAAGTATAGAGTTAGAGTGAAACTGGTGTTGGTCATAATGTAATGCCATAAATCAAATTCATTAGTTACTCAATGATTTGATCTCATTTTTTGGTTTATGGTATCAATGATTTTTATTCAAAATTTTGTAGTTCTTTAACATTCCAAAAGCAATGATTTTTGTTGTAAGTTTGATTTTAAATTTAAATCAAATTTGCTAGTTACTCAATGATTTGATCTCATTTTTTGGTTTATGGTATCAATGATTTTTATTTGAAATTTTTGTAGTTCTTAAACATTCCAAAAGCAATGATTTTTGTTGTAAGTTTGATTTTGAATCATGTTCATTGAAGTAGGTGAAGAAGCGAAGTACCATGTCTATCGAAGTTGGTAATTTGATAATTTTTAATCTACAATAGTTTTTGATGTCGGTGATGGTGAGCGATGATGGGTGGTGTTAGTGGTGAAGAGCACTGACGGATTTACATAGTTGATAGGGGTAGCACGTGGTACCCCTCAATTAATCTGTAGAAATGTTAATTTGTCTTATATATAAATGCAATTACAATATATTTGTAATATGAGTTTTAGATTCAATTCAATGAGCCCATTTAATTGGTGACTAAGCTCATTAAAAGAAAAGAAATGCTTGGTTTCATGTATTAATATCATCTAATTCGTTTCAGTGCCTACCCCTCGTGACAACTTATGACATTGTGACAACTTTTTGTTGGTAATTTGGCTTCTTCACCACTTGGTCACTTGTTTACCTACCGGCACATCATAAAATAGGTATTATTTATTTTTTTTTTTATCTTTAATGCTTTATGTTTTAGTTTAATTTACTTATTCAAATTGAAAAGTTAAGTAGCCAATTACTTAGTTGTTAACTTGTTATGTTGTTGTGATATTATGTTTAAATCTTTAATTGTGAATTTTTAATTTTGATTTGTGTTTGTAGAATTTAAATGGAATTTTTTTGAATGAATATGAGATGTTGGTAGTAGTGATGCAAGTGGTGGAGGAAAAAGATCTCAAGCACAACCACAACTACAATCACAACTTATTCCACCAATTTTTTATCTTAATAATCTTCCTTTCATCCCGCTATAAATCAAAAATTACATTCTATCATCCCAATCAAAAGGATAAAATAAGGAGCACATATTTGATTAAATGACCTTTTAAATGAAAATGTCATCATTTTTCATCCATAAAAATTTATGATTAGAAATCAACTTTAAAATGTAAGACTTTTGCGGTAGTTAGTTAATTCTAATGAATTTCTAAACTTTTTAAAATAATTTATCTTTTTATCATTATCATTTATCCCGAATTTTTTTGTGCTACCATTTACAAAAGTTTATGGTTAGCCACTAGTAAAGAGTGGTGAACGATAGTAATGATAAATGAGGTTTAAAGTGGGTGAAAGTGTTTTTGAATAATTTAATTACTTTGTTACTTATCTATGAAATTAACACCGATAATTTTTTTTAACAAAAATATCGATAACTTGATAACCATTTTTTTTCAATTGAGAAGGTTTCTTAAGCAATTTAAATAGTTTGTCGTTAACCTTTAAGTTAAAATATGACAACTAATACCAAAAGATCCAAACAACAATATAATTTTGTTACTAATAAAAACACATGCGCATCGATATATATTTTTATAATTAGGTATCTTATATTTATTGAATCAAATCAAAATCGAAATAACATTATGAAACAATTTTGATTAAAACCGAATTAAAATGACATGCTTTTTGAGTTTTTAATCTCTATATTGATCTATGTATTCCAAAGGCTTGGCTACGCAGCTTGTATCATGTTTATGTTTCACATTACCTACATGAAATGCATATAAAAAGGGAGAATTACATAAAATTTAATAAAAAAAAAGTAAAAAAAAAATGCATTTCCATAAGAAGAGAGAGAGATAATTATCAGCAATAACAAAAGTTATTAGTTTCAACCAACATTACTAACAAGTAAAAGAGGTCGTATTTGAAAAATCACGTAAATTTGAAACGTTGAGTATTTCGACCAAAATATCCATTGCCTTTTTTTTGACAGCTCGATGGCTTATATAAAATTACATTGCCGTCTAGTTTAAAAAAATCTCATATTTTAGAGTCGAGACATCTTAATGAATTATAAATAAATTTTGAAAAATGAATCCATGTCAATATCAGAGGCTGTTCTGGCAACGAGCTTTTGAATTTTTTTAAAACTTTGAGCTTTTAGCTTTTATTTAAAAATGTGAATTAAAGAAAAAACTTTATACGTCAATACAAACTTTTAGCTTTTATTTTAAATAAAACAACTTATAATCCAAAAGCTATTTTGGAGCTTTTATCCTTTTGTAACATTAGTTTTGTGTTTTATATAAACTTTAAAAGCTAACAACTACTTTGACCGATATTTATATACAAATTAAGCTACCAATTAGTTTTTCTCAAATATATCTAAATCGACAAATCACCGATTTAAATTTTGGTTCGGGCTTAATGTTGCATGTTGAGATTTCGGCTTATTACTTAAAAAGACAAAGTAAATTTGAGTCATATATTGTCTTGAAAATTCATAAGGTTATTTTGGATAACCAAGTTAAACTGAGTCTTGTATTGTCGTCCAAAATATATTTAAATGTTTATAATTTTGTAAATTGTTTTATAACATAATATAACTTTTGTTGCTATAAAATACATTAAAGAAAAATAAAAAAGTGTTGCCGGCCTTCCCAACTCACCCTGACGCGTTGTGATGACTATATTTAACAAGTCATATGTAACTTATAAGCTAGTTTATTAAAAAAAATTATATGTAACTTATAAGTTAGTTTATTAAAAAAAATTATACTGTCGACAAATTAAAAAATAGGTTATAAACTACTTTTTAAAATCAACTAAAAGTCTAAAACTTTTATCTATTTTAAATTCTATTAAAAATTATTATTTTAAGTCATTACCCATTTCACCCGACCTATCGATTTTAGCAAGTGAAGTTGTGATTTAAAAGGATGTTGGAGGTATTTACATAATTTGTAGCAAGGTTGCTTAAATGCTGGATCATCTTGTAGCGTAGGAGGATTCTGCCCAAATATCATATCGCAACTCATATCCTCATAATCTGCAATCGTATTACTTAATTAACTAATTGCTTCAATATTTCACTTAATTAAATTGGCTATAATAAATTAAACAATTATATGAATGTATATATATGTGTGACTCATGTACTTACTCGGAACCATGTTGAATGGGACGCCGAAGGAACTCTTAATGAACTCTTGTGATGGTATCTTGCAGAGATTGGTGCACATTCCTGCGCAATTAGTCGATTCAAGAAACCTGAATTAAAAACAATGCTTAATTAATCAATCACTGGCTTATTCATAAACAAACTTACATGTACATTTATTATTTCTAATATTATTAATAAAAAAGTTACCATTTTATGCATATGTAATTGGTACTAAAAAATATATAACATGGCTGTACTACGAAATTAAGTAGTACCTGCATTTCTTTACATGAACGACATTTCTCTCGATTCTCCCTTCAAACTCAGATTCTATTACCTTACGTTAGAAAACACAAATTAGTAAAATTAATTCAGATTAAATATGAAAATGTGTATAAAGTAGATTATTAAGAAGCAAAGAAGAATGTCGAGACTTGAGACTGACCTCACATGGACCAACAAGCCAAGGGAAGAAGATGGTTGTGAAGGTGGCGAAATACTCCCTTGAGAACTTTGAAGGTGGCAACATTGTTTTGATCTGCTCAATTCAATAACAAGAGTTATATACATACATGTATATACATATACGTAAATAATATTGGTTACATTTTTTTTATTTAAAAACTTATGCCATACTCTTGTAATTTCTGTTTATAATTCATTAATATTCAAAATTATTTTTAGATGTTTAAATTAAGGTTCACTTTTTCGTTTTTTTGTCACGTTATGATCAACATGGAGCATTTAAACTTTAATTATAATTGTTTCTATAGTATATAGATGACAAAATAATTACTATTTGGAAGTAGTGTTTAAAGTGTTACAAAGAAATTTGGTTAATAATAAGGCATTCCAACTAAATATACATGCCAAATCACATGTTGTGTATTTATTTTAAAGCATATACAAACAATGGATTATTATAGTATGAAACAGACAAATATTTAAAAAAAAAAAAAAAAAAAAAACTAAGATAAATTAACTATTGGAATGGAACATTGCATAAAGACAACAACTTGCCAGGAAGGAGATAGGCCGAGGAATAGCACTCTGAAGAGCCTTCACAACAAGCTGTCGCTGTTGGATCGGGTCAAAGTTCTTGAAAACCGCTCCGGCAGCTATCACCAAGCTCTCATACCCACTCTTTTCGTTTTTCATCCCTTCGTTTTTGACAAATGACAAAAAAAACTTTTAACAACACCCATCAAAACCTAACCCGTCATCTCTCGTTTTATAACACAAAAGGTGATGGGTTACCTATAGATATTTATCTCTAGATAAAACGGAAGAGCAATGAAACGAACCGGTGGTGTCTTGCACTGCTTTGGAGAGATAATCAATGGCTACCTGATCGAACCAGGTGTCTTTATAGACTGTCTTGCTTGTGATGGTATCTTTGTTTATATTATAACTGCTTGTAGCCTCGGTCTTGAGGTTGTTAGTAGAAGTGGACGGTGTCAGTACAGATACAACCGCAAAACGTTTATGTTTGGGTTGAAAACATCGAGTTGTTGGTTGGTTGGCCAACAGGAATCCGATCCTTGGCGAAGTTGGAAAAATGATGGTTTCCATAGTTTATAATGAGAAAGAGAATAATTAAGCTTAGAGTAGTAGATATATATGTGTGTATAATGCGTCCAATAAAGACAACAAGAGAATTTTCACAACTCACTTTGTTTAGATGCCTCGTTGCCGCCTATCCCCCTCCCCCAACTTGTTTATTCATCTCTTGTTTTCCTCATATTTTTTATTCAGGTAGAATACATATGGGTTTATATTAAAATCACGAAAACTTTTGTTTAAGTGATCCATATGGGTTATATCAGAGATTCCTTTTTATTAAAAAACTTATAAAAGGCGATTTAATTTGAATATTAATAGATCATCAACTTCCATTTATTTGTAGTTTTCTGATTCCGAATATGGACATAAAATGGCATTCTTTGATAATAAAATACGTACTTTATTAAGGAATTATATTTTAAGCTATTTCACAAATAAGTTCGATTTAGCCATTTAGGTTATGTTTAATGCGACACAACTAGCTTATAAGTTATCTTATTTTTCGAGTTTTTTCAAATTATTATGATAAACTAAAAAATAGTTTATAATCCAAATTTTCAAAAAGCTATTATGACTAGTTTTTCAACTAGCCTATAAAGTTTTTTTAAAATTCTCCCATATACATCATTTATTAATTATAATAAACACATTTTTCTATATTTTTTATATGTCATTTTATACTTTCCAGTTAGTTTATCAACTAGTTTTTATCAAAAAATATTTTTATCGGCTATCAGCTAACTTTTCAGGTTATTATTCTATACATAACCTTATCGACAATTACTAAATTGGTGTTTCTAAAATGATCGGTTTAAGTTTGAAATCATTGGATGTTTTTTATAAACCTATTGTGCTATAATGCGAAGGTGTCATTTTACAAAATGAGAAGCAACAACCGTAAGAAGTTAAAAACATTGATAAAGATGTTAAATTGATGTTAGTTGATAGAATTGATTTCTAATTTCAAACAAGTAAGTTAAACTTTAAAGGCAATGTTCCTACTTCGTTATTGCTTAATTGTTATTTAATCTTCATTGTCTTTTTCTTTATTCAAAAATTGTATTTTCTTTTGATTCCCTGTTTCATCAGCGTGACACAATGACCTTTTAAATACAACATTAATTTTGTTGGATGGTGTTTATTTATTTAGTATTTACCTTAGTTTGGTGTTTATCCCGTATATTTAGTTTATCTGCTACAAAACTTGTGTAACTACTTATTTGCCTTTGGTTTTCAATGAACGTATGAAAAACTTTGATCTATACCATCGAATTTAAGATGGTATCAAAGGAGCCCTTACAACCCTAATTGAACCTTGCTTCCAAAGAAACCTAAAGAATGACAGGAGGTGACCCAAAGGACATCTAGTGGGATCAACCATGACTCACCATACTATCTACATTCGTCTAGTGTTCCCAAGCAGCTCCACGTCAACGATGTTCTTATCGATCCCATCTATGCCGATTGGTCTCAAGAGATGGAAAACTTCCTTCTTGCCAAAAACAAATTCGAGTTCGTTGATGGAACGATTGTGAAACCAGAAAAGGGCTCCTCAGAATATATGTCTTTTCTCCTCAGAATATATGTCATGGATGAGGTGCGACGCAATAGTAAAAGGGTGTCTTACTACATCAATAGAGAAAATGATACGTAACAGTGTGAAGTACACAAACACGGCGGCACAAATGTGGTCAGATTTGCATGAAACGCTTGGAAAAGAGAGCTCCCCAAGAGCTTATGAATTGAAACATAATATATTGTTACTCGACATGATGGGAAATGTAATGACCGTTATCAGGGCTAAGCAGTAGTAGATGATGTAATAGTCTAGATCAACTATTGTAACTCTTTTTGAAGTAATAAAGATAAATTATTTGAGTATTATGTGAATTATGTGCATTTATGTGCTTATTACTTATTTATAAATGTATAATAAATAAATGATAAAAATAAGCGTCAAAATTAAAGTGTTAGATAAACATGATATCTTTATATAAAGTTGTAGTGGTCGAAAAAAGGATTCCGGATATATAAAGAATGCCGAAATCCGAGTTATAACGAAGAAGTTATGACTCGTCGAAGTTTCGCGGCAAAACCGGCACGGCACCGGGGAGCGTAAAAAGTGAATTTACGATAGAGAAATTTTTAGCCTTAGCAAATCTGAACGAAAGTTGTAGAATATGTTAAACCGAGAGCGTCCATAAAAAGAATGCCCAAATTTGACTTCGTATGCGGAAGTTATGATTTTTCTAAGATTTAGCATAACAGTGCATAACCCGGAAATTCGAATTTTAGATCGGTCAATTTTCAGCCAAAATAATCTAAATGAGAAATGAAGATATCGTTAATAGGAGTTAAACGATAAAAGACAGTCGAAAACGGAGCTCGTATGCGAAAGATATGGATGAAGCTTAGTCCCTACTCTTCGAGCGCGGGGAATTCGATACAGTTTTGTAAATCCGAGATAGGAAGAGAATTAGCCAAAGAGATCTAAATGAAAGTTGTAATACTCGTAAATACCAACGCGTGGATATAAATAACGTCGAAAACGGAGCTCGTATGCGAAAGATATGGACGAAGCTTAGTCTCTACTCTTCGAGCGCGATAAATACGATACAGTTTTTGTAAATCTGAGATAGAATGGGAATTAGCCGACGAGGTCTAAATGAAAGTTGTAGTACTCGTAAATACCAACGCGTGGATATAAATAACAAAGAAAAAGGAGCTCGTACACGGAAGATACGGACGAAGCTTAGGGGCTACTCTACAATAAAATCCCTGTAAATAAAGGATGAATCCTTCCTAATTTCTTCACACCATAACCTTTCTTTCTCTCTCTAACTTCTATCTAGCCTCCTTAAACCCCTCCCAAGTCTAGGAAACCTCCTAGCACAAGAAGGAAGCCCCGGAGCGCCCGACGACTCCGAGAAGAAAAGCTTTCGGCTCGGAAACGCTATTCCCGCGAAGCCCGTTTTTTTTAATAAAAACCCGCTGTAACTGAGATACGCCTACGCTATTTTTAATATAGCTTATAATTAATTATAGTAACATTATTAGGACCTTAAAATAATTATTTAGGCTATTATTATGAGTTATATAAGAGTGTTGTTTAACGCTTATATAATAGTAATAATACCTAGACTATTAATTAGTCGCGGTTAACGTTAGACTAAACGCTAGTGATATTGATACTAGGTTTTGTCAAAGGAAATTGTTTTAAGAGTAATGAAGCGTTGTCTGAGTTCGGAATCACCACCTTACCAAGTGAGTGCATAGTCACTTTCATCTTACACATAGATATGAAGTATTTAATATAAACTACGTGCTATATGTGCATATTATCTGAATACTTGTTGTCTATGTTGATGAAAGATTTTTTTATACATGTTTTAAATGATTTAAACTATATATGTATTTTATATCTGCAAAAATGTTGGGGTAAAACATGGGTAGATGTAATAGACGATGTGTGATAAAATGATGAGATGCCTCAATGTTGTTGTTGATTCTATCATCTAGCGGAGCCTGGATGACCACCACAGACTCTTCTAGACAGTCCAGTGGAACGCTAGCAGACTCGCAACCTGTAGGTGTTTGTGAACGATGTGTTCACCGGTGTACTCCATCCCCCTCATGGTTGCCTTAAGGACATTTATTGCTGAGGAATCCCTTTAGCAGTAGTGTCCATCCCGATGATAATCCTTAGGCTAGGTCCCTTATGATAGGTGTTTAGGGACGTAAGTGAGGATAACGGGAACAGGTAATCGGGTTATTATTGGTTGATGAAATTAAATAACTTATTTATTGTGGGTTGATAACCATATGTGCTCACCAGGCTCCCAAGCCTGACCCTCTCAGTTTCATGTATTACGGGTAGTGGCTTTCGAGCATAGATGTGATGTTTTGCATGAGGGATTACGGATATAGGCATGTAGATATGAAATAATGTAGTAAGGCTTATATTGTACTGTTTATGCTTTTGATCTGTATCGAACATGACATCCCGAGTCTTTTTAAAGAAATACATTTCTACGGAAATGCTTTGATAAATCTTTATCATATTTTTATTTTGGGAACAAATTCCGCAACACTTTTATGTAAAATGTTACTCTGATTTTCAAACAAGCATAAACAAAATCGGTATTTTTTTGCCGTGAAAATGGGATGTCACAGGAACTCCGTGTCCACATACTAGACTAACCTTCAAACACTGTGGGACGAAACCTTTGTGAAAGCAAAAAGATCTGCACATACAAGGTTTGAAAATTCAAACGTTGAATTAACTTAAGATCAATATCTGCTGCTAAAAATTAGATACAGTAAAGTCTGGTAAACCAGTCTTGTCTCGAAATTAAGATATTATGAATGATTAATAAGTATGAACAATGTAAAGTGATTTAAGAACAATAAGAATGTAAAGAGAATGATTGACTGAATGATTCTTCGTATTGATGTAAAAGAGAATGTTGCACTCATACATGCTTAACACTATGGTTACGATTCCTTAAATAGATAAGGAATGACAAAAAGATAAATACGCTAAAGTGCATGAACTAAAAGACAAATTAAGATCAACAAAGCCTCTTCTGTTGATCATGTCCCATGTACTATACAATAAAACAACAACTAAGGGACAAAGTAGTACTAGGAACATTTAATGCACATTATAGACTTATATAGGAAGTAACAAAAGATGCATTTCATATAGATCTTCACTTTGGAATTGCCTTTGTGACAACCCGAAATTATTTCCGTCACGATATTCCGCTTCTGTTAATAAAACCGTTAGTATTTCCGATTTTTCCGTTGACTTTTGGATTAGGTCATTAATTTAAGACTTTTATTATGACCTCGTAAGTATCCAAACCCGTTAGAAAAACATGAGAACGCCCCAAATTATTATTTGAAAATTTTTTTGTTTCGACCACGTCGGGTTACCACAATTAAATCGGGTACGACCAAAAGCCCCGTCTAACGTCAGTATCGGGTAGATTTCCACCGAGCCTCAAACTCAAACCATATATAAAGTAGAGTGAGCCTTATTTGAAGCTTGTTCACTCTCTCCCTACTCTCTCTCCTCAAATCCAAGTTCTTGATCCAAAAACCATCCAATTCAAGTTCCAAATCGGTAAGATAACTATCCTAGCTCATAGATTAACATCTTTAGCCTTCAAATTCGTGTTTAGATTATGAAATAGGACCATAAACATGTGTTTACATCCCTGGAACAGCCTTAGGCCGCAAACACATATAAATGGGGTTTTTGAGCCTCAAAACCCTTCCAAACCACCTTTGGAGCTTAGATATGACTTAGGGGCTTACAAGACTGGACTTAGAACACCAAAAACTCATCATTTAAGGGGTAAACATGATTTTACGGCCCAAGCACATGCTTGGACCGTAAACACCCTTTCATAGGCCGTAAACACCTTTTAAGGTGTTAAGATGCCCCTTAAACACCTCCTAAGCCTTGGAATAAAGTCTAGAAGCAACCAAAAATGTGTTAGGGACCTTAAACTTGATAAAAACCACTCCCTTAGGAGTTCACGGCCGTCAACCCCCCAAGGAAAGGTTCATGGGCCGTAAACTCCTATAACATGGTCAAATGGTGCCCTAACTTCATCCTATAGCTTATACTTTGGACTAAAAACTCTTGTAATTGACCTAGGACCACCAAAACACAATAAGAATGGATACATGAGAGTTCACAGCTGTAAAATCCTAGTTTACTCCCGTAAAATCCTCAAATGGTCCTTATGTTGTTCAAATTCCATTCCAATGCCTTAAAACCAAGCCTAGCATTACCTCACAAGAGTTGTAAGACTATTTAGCACCCAAGAACACCCCACCATGAGTTTACGACCGTAAACTCATGGGGAGTTGGTCATTAGGCCGAAAACTCCATTAGGAGTTTACTCTTGAAGATCAAACTCCCTATTCAAGCCATACACACCCTTAGATGCTACCCGGGTCACTCCAAACACTTGTAATGAAGTGTTTTCGCGTCTCGAAGTGTTTATTCATATTTGATTAGTGGTTCAGGGTCTAATTAGATACAAATGTGTATCTCTTCATATTACATAGGAACCTCGTGCGTTTTCAAGCCCCAAACTGAAGTTTAATATCCAAACCGACACATTCCTCGATTGGTGAGTTCATACCCCTACACCTTTTTCTATGTTTTTCAATGTTTTCAGGGGGGAATACAAGCAAAAGTACAAAGAAATCTTGTACTCAAACTTATTATTTTAAATTGAAATGTTTCATATTTTGTATGCTTTTAACACTGAAATCCGTATTAACCAACCGTTTTAACTTGCAGAGTTAGTTTTCAAACCGTTTGTGAATTCCGTTATAAAATGTTATATTTGACATTTCATCAATGACTTCCACATTATTACTGTTAAAAGTATGAACCTTAGACCTTTAAAAACGACATTGGTAACACTCCCCCTAGATACGAGAGTGAAGGACTAATAACATTAAAAATTAGAATATTAGAACCGTCCTTGATAACACTCCCCCTAGATACGAGAGTGAAGGACATGATAGTACTCCCCCTAGATACGAGAGTAAAGGATTAATAAAACGGAAATTTTCATATTAGTAATGTCAGTTTTAAATTCATTAATCTTAAGATTAGATACACGTCCTTTGTAACACTTCCCCTAGATTCGAGAGTGGAGGACTATCCCTGTAACCAGAATCTCCTAGAAGAAGGAGAGCGTGACTTGAGTGTATAGATCTATACGGGATTGACTACCCCGCACCTGGCTGCTAGCTACAGCCGAACCGAAAGGTTCAAGAGTGACAAAAGTCATAAAAAGATAGTGGCCCCGTTCCGAGCCTTATCTAGTATGTAGTATGGTTATGGAACTCGCAATCAAGATTATGAAAACTTTTCTACTTACTTATTAGTTTTATATACGTGTTAAGACTAATGTACTTTTCAAGGATATCAGACTTTCAGGAAATTTCACACAAACACATTAAATATGGTAGATACTTTTACATTACATTCAGGACCGATAACCAACCACAAACTTTTAAGGAAAATAAGGGTTTTTCCTGGGATAACAGAACTCGTTTATAACTAGATCGTGTAGTAACCAGATAACAAACTGTTCTTAACCAAACTGTGTAACAAATGGATAAACAAACTTTACTTATAAGAAAATATGGGATTTTCTTGGATAACGACTTTTACAAAAAACCAAAGGAAACTTGTTCATTTTCAGAAACAAATCGTTTATGAACTCACCAGCTTTATGTTGATTTTCAAACTGCTTGTATTCTCATGTCCACATTAGACAGGTACCCTACGACCTTTTTGGGGAAGACGGAGCGTATAGAAGACTCGTCTTAACTTTTGTTCATATGATATATATGTATAACACTTGTAACACTTTGATTTCAAACAAATGTAATACTTCTATGTAATGTAATGGTTGTGTTTACTATGCTTACTATGTACATTGGTTGCGATACTTCATGACGTCCTCCGCCCCGGAACGTTTCCGCCATCGGTTTCGGGGTGTGATAGATTGGTATCAGAGCCCTTGTTTATAGTGAACTAGTATACCAAACCTTACATGGTATAAGACTATAAACACTAAGGGGCCGAAGTGCTCTGAACTAAAAGTATACTTTAAAATATAAATATTTTTCAAAAGTATACAAGTATACCTAACCGTCGGAATCCGTAACTTCGAGTAGAACAAAACATAAGTAAATGGGTGTTGTATGTTGCAGTTAAACCTGGGCAGTTATGTAGTCATGTCTAGGGTCAATATAGCCTGATCAACTATATTCATTCGAGACACGTCCAACATGTGCTTGGGAGTGATTGTGGTGTTCAGCATGCCTAAAACTTACCCAATACCCAAACAACGAGCTGTCGTCGCAACGAAACGTGAAATACTATGGGAGTATTTCTAGAGCCAACTTCGTTATAGAAATCCTCATTCCAGTGTTGCTTCTCAATCATTCCTTTAGCGATAGTTTATCTGCTTTGATAACTCTTTCCTGCTTCATCGCTTAATAGAATTCGATATCTGTCATAATGAGATATCCCTTGTATCATATCTCTTGATTCAATTCAGAGGACTTACCATCCTCTCTTTCCTGATCTTTTTAGATCAAGATGCCTCCAAGAAAGAGACCCATCTCAAAGAACAACAACCCTCCGCCACCATCTCCTCCCCAATTTGATCCCATAATATTCCAGGCAGCTGTTACTGCCGCAGTGGCAGCCGCCATGTCTCAAATGAACCCTGGTGGCCCCGGTGGTCCAGGAGGTGGTACCCAATCTTAAAACCAGGACGGTGGCCAGGGACACCGGAAGGAGTGTTCCTATAAGGACTTTATGAATGCGAAACCCACATCTTTCAATAGCACTGGAGGTGTCATTGCCCTAACCCGATGGTTCGAGAAAATTGAATCTATTTTCGAAATATGTGCCTGCTCTGAATCGGATAAGGTGAAGTTCGCCGCCTGCACGTTCACCGATAAAGCCCTGACTTGGTGGAATGGCCGAGTCAAATCCTTAACCCTACCTATAGCCAATGATATGGGTTGGGATGTCATGAAGGAACTTCTGCTTGCGGAGTACTACCCTCAGGGCGAAATGCAGAAGCTGGAGCATGAACTCTGGAACCTGAAGATGAAAGGTTCTGATATCGCCGCTTACACTTCCAGATTCGATGACTTGGCGCTACTCTGTCCGGGAATGGTTAACCCGGAGAGTAAAAAGATTGAGAGATTTATCTGGGGGTTGACCCAGCCAACCAAGGGTAATGTCTTGGCTGCAAAGCCATACACCTACGACAGCGCCAAATGCCTAGCACAAACCCTGATCGACCATACCGATGACCTAGAGGAAGCAGCCACCACTCCTGAGCTGACAGAGAGGAGTGGTGTGAAAAGAAAATTTTGGAAGAAGAAGAAAAGTCAGCCTTCTCAGGAGACCTCGAAGAAGCAGCAAACGGTGGCAGTCCGCGCTGCTACTGCCCCTGCTGCTGTCTCTGTATCGGATCCACAACTCAAACTCCTACCAGTAGGTATGTTGGTACCCTTCCTATGTGCAACAAGTGCAACTATCATCACCTCACTTCCAGTCCATGTCGAGAGGTGTTTTGTAACAACTGTGGCAAAAAGGGTCACACTGCGAAAAATTGCAAGACACCAACCCAATCAACAAATCAAGCTTCCGAAACGGGTATCAGTCAGGCCTGCTACGGTTGCGGCGAAGTCGGGCATTTCAAGCGAAACTGCCCCAAGACAGCAACAACTGGCAACACTGGAAGAGTCCTAGCTATAGAACAAGATGAGACAGCCGCCGATCCCACCGTTGCCACATGTATATTCCTCCTCGACAGCCCTTATATTTGCAATCCTTTTTTATTATATTGTTGAAAGAGAATCTGTTATCTATTCATTCAAACATCATCTTAATCTTAGTCCTCCATTAGTAACCGAAATGTCTACCGTCGAGATGACTAACAACGAGAAAGAGGACGCTAGCGATATATTCGTAGGTTGTATCCGTACCCTCGGTGATCATTCTTTCCCATCGATCTTATACCGGTTTTTCAATAAAGAACTTTGATGTTATCATTGGCATGGATTGGTTAAGTCCCAATCATGTAGATATCCTAGTTACAAGAAATCTATCCATCTCAACCTTTCCCCTGGTCAAACCCTCATAATCTACGACGATAAACTTAATTCCAACCTTTGCCTCATTTCGTGCCTCAAAGCCCAAAAGCTTCTGCGAAAGGAGTACCATGCATTCCTAGCCCATGTGGTAAACGAGAAACAAGAAGTTAAAGACCTCGATAGCATCCCCGAAGTCTGCAATTTTCCCAATGCCTTTCGACCTAATCCCTGGAGCTACCCCCCCCCCCCCCCGGTAGCCAAGTCCCCATATCACTTAGCTCAGACAGAAATGCAGGAGTTATCCAGTCAGCTTAATGAGCTACTCCGCAAAGGGTTCATCAGACCGAGTTCCTCACCTTGAGGAGCCCCGGTATTGTTTGTTCCTTTCGAATGTGTATCGACTACCATGTGCTGAACAAATTGACCATCAAGAACTGATATCCTCTTCCTCGAATAGACGACCTTTTCGATCAACTTCAGGGAGCCAAATACTTCACGAAGATAGACCTCAGGTCAGAGTACCATTAGATACGAGTTCACGAGAATGATGTTTCCAAGACGGCATTTAGGACTCGATATGATCACTACGAGATCGTAGTGATGCCCTTCGGTCTAACCATTTTCCCTGTTCATGTGTTAAGCGAGGAAGGCATACACGTGGACCCATCCAAGATCCAAGCGATAGAGAATTAGTCGGCACCGAAGACACCCACAAAAATCTGTCAATTCTTGGGTCTCCTCGACTACTATCGTAGATTCACTCAAAACTTTTCCAAGATCGCCAAAGCCCTAACCACTTCGACACAGAAAGGTGTACTCTTTTGTTGGAGATCATGTCCTGTTGAAAGTTTTACCCCGAAAAGACATGATACGCTTTGGATAGCACGTAGAACTTGACCCGAGGAATGTAGGACCTTTTGAAATCCTCGTTAGGATCGATCCCATAGCTTACAAACTCCGACTACTTTCAGAACTTAGCAGCATCCATCCGGTATTCCCTGTCTCCATTCTTAAGTAGTGCATATCCGATGAAAGCCTAGTAATCCCTTTGATGGGACCGAAACCAACGAAAGTCTGAACCTCATGGAGGAACCAATCAAAATCATAGATCGAGAGATTAAACGTACGAAACAAAGCCGTATCCCAATAGCGAAGGTTTGCTGGAATGCCATGCGAGGACCCGAATTCACTTGAGAGCGTGAAAATCCGATGAAATAGAAGTATCCGTATTTCTTTCCGAATCCATGAGTTGTATCTTAATTTTGAATTTCGGGACGAAATTCCATCTAACGGGGGGATAATGTGACAACCCGAAATTATTTTTGTCACAATATTCCGTTTATGTTAATAAAACCGTTAGTATTTTCGATTTTTCCGTTGACTTTTGGATTAGGTCATTAATTTAAGACTTTTATTATGACCTCGTAAGTATCCAAACCCGTTAGAAAAACATGAGAACGCCCCAAATTATTATTTGAAAATTTTTTAGTTTCGACCACGTCTGGTTACAACAATTAAATCGGGTACGACCAAAAGCCCCGTCTAACGTCAGTATCGGGTAGATTTCCACCGAGCCTCAAACTCAAACCATATATAAAGTAGAGTGAGCCTTATTTGAAGCTTGTTCACTCTCTCCCTACTCTCTCTCCTCAAATCCAAGTTCTTGATCCAAAAACCATCCAATTCAAGTTCCAAATCGGTAAGATAACTATCCTAGCTCATAGATTAACATCTTTAGCCTTCAAATTCGTGTTTAGATTATGAAATAGGACCATAAACATGTGTTTACATCCCTGGAACAGCCTTAGGCCGCAAACACATATAAATGGGGTTTTTGAGCCTCAAAACCCTTCCAAACCACCTTTGGAGCTTAGATATGACTTAGGGGCTTACAAGACTGGACTTAGAACACCAAAAACTCATCATTTAAGGGGTAAACATGATTTTACGGCCCAAGCACATGCTTGGACCGTAAACACCCTTTCATAGGCCGTAAACACCTTTTAAGGTGTTAAGATGCCCCTTAAACACCTCCTAAGCCTTGGAATAAAGTCTAGAAGCAACCAAAAATGTGTTAGGGACCTTAAACTTGATAAAAACCACTCCCTTAGGAGTTCACGGCCGTCAACCCCCCAAGGAAAGGTTCATGGGCCGTAAACTCCTATAACCTGGTCAAATGGTGCCCTAACTTCATCCTATAGCTTATACTTTGGACTAGAAACTCTTGTAATTGACCTAGGACCACCAAAACACAATAAGAATGGATACATGAGAGTTCACAGCTGTAAAATCCTAGTTTACTCCCGTAAAATCCTCAAATGGTCCTTATGTTGTTCAAATTCCATTCCAATGCCTTAAAACCAAGCCTAGCATTACCTCACAAGAGTTGTAAGACTATTTAGCACCCAAGAACACCCCACCATGAGTTTACGACCGTAAACTCATGGGGAGTTGGTCATTAGGCCGAAAACTCCATTAGGAGTTTACTCTTGAAGATCAAACTCCCTATTCAAGCCATACACACCCTTAGATGCTACCCGGGTCACTCCAAACACTTGTAATGAAGTGTTTTCGCGTCTCGAAGTGTTTATTCATATTTGATTAGTGGTTCAGGGTCTAATTAGATACAAATGTGTATCTCTTCATATTACATAGGAACCTCGTGCGTTTTCAAGCCCCAAACTGAAGTTTAATATCCAAACCGACACATTCCTCGATTGGTGAGTTCATACCCCTACACCTTTTTCTATGTTTTTCAATGTTTTCAGGGGGGAATACAAGCAAAAGTACAAAGAAATCTTGTACTCAAACTTATTATTTTAAATTGAAATGTTTCATATTTTGTATGCTTTTAACACTGAAATCCGTATTAACCAACCGTTTTAACTTGCAGAGTTAGTTTTCAAACCGTTTGTGAATTCCGTTATAAAATGTTATATTTGACATTTCATCAATGACTTCCACATTATTACTGTTAAAAGTATGAACCTTAGACCTTTAAAAACGACATTGGTAACACTCCCCCTAGATACGAGAGTGAAGGACTAATAACATTAATAATGTGGAAGTCATTGATTTCAAACAAATGTAATACTTCTATGTAATGTAATGGTTGTGTTTACTATGCTTACTATATACATTGGTTGCGATACTTCATGACGTCCTCCGCCCCGGAACGTTTCCACCATCGGTTTCGGGGTGTAACAGGCTTCCTCTTGGAACACTTCTCACTTCAGAGTTAGCTTAACTTCGTATTACTAGAGGATCACTTTTCATGTATCAACAATCTTCCCCTAAGTGATTTTAGCAATCATTTGATTCATCACTTAGCTTCATCAAACACAAATCGATAAGCACTTTGGAGCCAGATTCGGACCTTAATGTACCATCTGAGATGCTCAATAAATTTATTTTTGACATGTTCGGAATAATCACTCTTGGCCGCATTTGAAATGAACTTTTGAAGAATCTTGGTTAGAACAAGATGTTTGTCAAGCAATCTGAATATTTCCTTTTGATTGGTCTTCTTTTTGAGATAGACATAACCAAGTTGTGGTTCTTCTATGGGTCCTTCAGCTAAGATATGAGCTTCAGGAAGTTCGGTAGTGATTTTGGCTAAGAGGTTTTTTGTTCCAAAATAATGAGCAAACTTTACATTTGATCGACAGAATTCAGCGATGTGGTCCTTCAAGAAGCATATAGCTGAGTTGTAGGCTCTAATGACTGAATCATGTGATTGACGATCTCAGAGGTGAGCATCAATGACAAGAATGTCATTTTGGATTTATCGAAGGAAAGTCAGCATCCGAGATTATGATGGTAGATTTTTTATTCCGAGAAACGAAGTATCGGTGCAAAAGATATTTCAAATCGAACTTACTTTGAACCTTATTACCATATCTAATGATCTTGGTAATCCTTTCCGAGACCACACTTCCTTTTAGGGTCATGCATTGGTGGAATAAAAAGTTCTTAATCTCTCACGCTCAGTTCAGATGATTGTTTGAGGATCATCGATTGGATGTAGAGGTGCAAACTTGATATAGTAGTGTCCATGAGAAGATATTGGCAAGTCGAGTTGATAAACATCTTGGGTTGGAAGATCAAAATACATAAAGGGCACAAAATATATATCATGAATGATTCTGTCTCGAAAGAGAGGAAAAATGCCTAACATTATATTTGGGTTATCTTTGAGAGTTTGAATCTGAATAATTTCTTCCAATGCTTTATCAATTTGTTCCTGGGACCAGCCCTCAGACTTTTTAAACGACTTCACTGGGCTGTCTGAATATGTAGCAATCTTTTTGCCTTTGTCTTGGGGATTTTCACTTTTGTCAGAAGTGGAGGAGATGATTTGATGACCAAATTCAATGATAAATAGTTCGGACGGAGGAGGAATTAGAGGCTATTCAGGTATCTCGTCAGGTTTCCTGGTGGGAGAACCTTCATTGATTTGAACAATCCTCAAATCTAGAATTGGAGGAAGCATCGACTGAGTAGCTTGAAAGGAGTCAATTGTTAGCTTGGTTTTTACTTTAGCCATGTCTCAGCTCCTTTGAAAAGTTTTATATACAGATGATGGCCAAGAAACTAAGGACTATTTCATCTTTTCTACTTCTGAAAGGACTTTTATGGGAGGTTCCTTGATGGCTTGAATTCCTAAAATCAAATTTTCAACCAAATATTTATTGTCATCATCTATTTCAAGATCTTCAAGAGTTTCTACTTCCGGGACTTCATCATCGGTTGATTTATCATGAAGCGTATAATCCGAGATAGGTTTCCATTACACATGCTTTTGTTCTTGTTATCCCCATCTTGCATAGGAAGGCCCAACTTCCAATGCAAGAATTTAATCCGAGATAGGAAGGCCCAACTTTCTGAAAGTTGATGTTGATTTTCTTTGAAAGCGAATCATATGCGTTGGTATTAGGACCTTGAGCTTTGAGATGATTGAAGGTTTCATCAAGGATGTGAAGCATTTCATCGAACTTGTAGTTTATAATATCTAGGTGATGTTGAGTTGCATGAATGACCTTGATGAGAACTTCCTGCATAACCATGTTCATTTCATCTTCGTGATGAATTTCTTTCTCCAACCTTTGAATTTGTTTTTCATGTCGGACATGAGTTTGCTTGATCGGAGTGTTGGTGGCAGAAAGAATATCATCATGAACTTTAAGCGATGTGGTGACAGTGGATATGTGATAATCCATGTTTTCCTTGTAGCGTGCTTCGACATCTTCAAGAGTACAACTGAGACAAAGCGAAATAAGACTTGAGGATGAGCTCGAGCTTGGAGTCATGACCTGCCACTTTATGATGAGTTTCATATCAAGGCCTACTACTTTCTAATCAAGTGCATCGACTTTGGTGTTGGCTGAGGCAATGTTATCTCGGAGTTCCTACAGGACAAAAGGATCTGCAACGTTATCATCGAAGGATCCTATGTCTGAGGTGGAACTTTTGGATTTCTTATCATCTTCATTTTCATCATCATTTGGCTCTGTAGGCTTGGAATCATCAACTGGAGTATCTTGAGATCATCTCCATATGCCACATTAGAGAAAAATAAATTTCCATTGGTCAAGACGTCATAACCTCGAATTTGAGAATTCGAATTGTTGCCATAAGTAACATAACCAGCATTAGGAGCGAGTTTCAGATCATGCAAAAATCTTTCTGTTCAGTCATGTGCATGAAACAAGCACTATCAATATACCATATTTTATCTTGTTCTGAAGCACAAAAAGCCTACTAAATCAGTGATTTTTGGAGTTTTTAGGCTCCGAGTTAGATTTATGGACTTTGGACTTGGTTTGTGATTTCTGAGCAGTTGGTATCTTGGACGGCTTTTTCCGAGAATCTTTTGGAAAGATGCAGAATGTCAAGGTCTTTTCATTTATCCAAAAGTCATACTCAACCATTGGTTGTTTGGGCACTGCTTTCCTCGAAGGGACAGTTTTCCAAGATGTTGCTGGAAGAATTGTTTTCATAGGTGTTTCAGTTGTGTTTTCATACTTTTTCACTTTCCATTCAAACTTTTGTTACAAACCTCTAGAAATTTTCTTTTAATTTAAAATCTTAAATATTAAATACCTTGATTTAATAATTATCCAAAATTAAACAATTAATTTAAATTATTAAATCTCATAGGATTATCCAATTAAACAATTTAAAAGATAATACTACCCAAAACCCTAGATTTTCGAAATCTAACACTGGGGGAGGCATTTTTCGAAAATTATAGGGTTAGAAAACCCTAGAAATCGTAAAAATGGAGGCCAAAGGAACAAGTTCAAAAATCCTAATCAATTTTCGAAACTAGGGTTTAGAAACCCTAGTTTCGAAAAATCCAAGCCCTAGGGTTTAATTGCCATAAACCCTAATTTGTCAATTTCAATTTATTGTATCAAATTTAATTAAAAACAAAACCAAAAGCTCTCATACCACTGGTGGGTTTTATATAAACAATCATATGTGTGCATTCAACCCTAGATTGGATCTATGTTTTCACTATTAGACATACAAGCATTAAACACAAAATAGAAAACCATAATATGCATCTAATATTTTGAAATCTACAAAGATTAGATCACATACCTTTGTTGCTATATAGTAATAACAACCAATTCTTGAAGATCCTTTGCCCTTGAGAACAAGTACCACAAGTGTAGTACCTCTAATGGCTCACAAACACACTAGGGAAAGAGGATGAATATAAGAGAGAGAGAGAGAGAGAGGAGGGAGTATTGGCTTGCTCAAAAATTCGGCTCTTCTAGGGTTTCTCAAGGGGTGGCCGAATTCAAGAGCCAAGGGGCTCTATGTATACTTGAGGCTAGCTAGGGTTTTGAGGCAGAAACTCTAATCTCTTAACTTAAGGCCTAAGCAAGTCCATGGACCCCTTCCTTAGGGCTTGGAAGAAAATATCTAGATCCTTCTAGGGATTTTCGGCCCTCCCTAATAAGGGTGATCCAATGGCCTAAAACCTCAACTATCAAATACTTACAAAACAGGCCCTGCACTTTCAATCCGTTCCTTTAATCCAATTAATTCCATATTAATTTCTGATTAAATACTTACTAACAATATGATTTCTAATTAATATATTATTCTTATAATATATTAATAAATCATATTTATGCACCAATTTATTATTCTAAATAATAAAATCAAAATCAACCTCTCTCTCTTTTTCTCTCTCTCTCTCTCTCTCCAATAGTCATTATGTCTAGTTGTCAGTGTAAAGGTAACCCAAAATGATCATGATACTATCAAATCAAGTTCATACCAATTATAGTTATGGGCTTAGACACCTAATCCAACATTAAATGTCGGATGTCTCTTGATGAAAGTGTATTTATATAGAGAGGAGTTGAATGCTCCATGGTGGGAAGTTGCAGGGGGTGATGGAGGCGATGATCGTGGGTGGTTCATCTGGGAGGTTGAAGTAGATTTGTGATATGCAACCGACTACAATAGGGAAGGAGAACATGGGAAAGAGGGGAAGAAGACAAAGATGGACGTGGAAGTTCAGAAGGAGAGTCTCCACTAAGTCATGTATATGGCGGATTCAGTTGATGTTTAAGCACCAAAAATACATTGATGTGAACCGGCAGAAGTTACCGAAAGCAGGAGATTATAGAGAAGAGATCTAAGCAGTAGGGAAGTTATATAACCGTGGAAGAGGTTGAAGACAAAGTCGTGGGGTATTATGGAGTTTAGAGGAAACTGCAAGAAAACTGTAAATATGGAATTTATATTGAGCAGATGATTGTGACCTCGTCAATAGTATTAATAATATCGTGTCAATTCATGTTAAATTTTGAATATGAACAAGACTCGGCACAACATCTTGTTTGTTACACTTGACAAGAACACAAATTTAAAATTTAATTAGTTTCAATTTTGTTTCGTGTTGTACATTTTTATCATGTTGTTTAGATTGTCACCCCCTAGCTTTAGACACAAGTTTTAATTTAAAATTTTGGTAAAATTATTTTTGAAATAACTTTATGTCGGAAATTTAGATCCCGAAAATCTACTCTAATAAATAAAGATCTTTTTTTATCACATGTCACACTCTCATTCAATTTGCCAAATGTCATTTTGTGGTTATTTTGAATTTTTTTTTCCACATGTCATTTTATGGGTTTTCTTATATTATTAAATTTCATATAATATTTAACTATGTGTAAACCTGTGTATTACACTGGTTGACTAAAAAATATATTAAAATGAAAATAATAAGTTTTTTTTTTTAAAATTTTTTTTTTTGAAATAAGAAACATACTAATTGCAATTTAGTATAATATTTATTACATTTAATAATTTACATATATAACTATAAGTATTACGTGGCTTTTTAATTTTAAAAATTTTAAAAAACCATAAATTGACATGTGAATATTATTTATTTAAAAAATATCACAAAATGACAAGTGTCAAAACTCATTAGAAATAACATATGACAAAATTATCTTCATTTATTATAAAAGATTGTAATAATTACAATAAATATACTAATAGATGAATATCAATTTCATTAATGGACTCACCTTTTAATTTCAAAATTCTCAAATTAAAGGTCATTAGTTTCTTTTGTTTATTTGTTTAAATTTAAAAGATAATAAAAGCATTTCAATTTTAATAATTCATTATTTTTCTTATTTTCTTATAAATTCAAAGTTTTCAAATACGTAGACTTTATATTAACTTTTTTTAATTAACACATGTAATACATGAGTCTCCCAACTAGTTATAAATCTATTCTTATTTTCAAACATTTTTAAATTATAAAAGTCAAATAAGAAAATCAAATATTCCAAGCATACTTATATCAAAAATCAATGATTGTTAAAATATAAAAGTCAAATAAGAAAATCAAAATATTCAAATCATACTTATATCAAAAATCAACTAAGGGATATTTTCACTTAAAATTTTAATTCATCCATATAAATTATATGTTTTACCGAGTTATACAATAGCTATAAATATAATGTACTTTATGTGAATGGATCAACTTCTTAAGTGGAAATATCATTTCATTTTACATTTTTGGCAAAAACATGGTCATAATCGTGTGTATCCGTGCCAGACACGAATTTGATATGATACAAATACACAGAAATAAAATTTATCTTCTTTTTCAATATGTATTTTTGTAGTCTTCACATGTTAGACACAAATTTGATACAACCCGATTACACAGAAAAATAAACTTTATTTTCTCGTTCAAGATGTATTCGTTTTGTGTCGTTTCATACACGAATTCGTATATTTGTTTCTCGAATTGTTAGGTCTAATTATATTATAGACACCGCCATATTTTTTTGGGTCACTGACATTAATACCTTTAATAATATTATAATATTAGAAGCACACTATACTCTTCAAAAAATACTTTGTATTTTCTTTTTATATATTAATTTATTTATCATGAAAAACATCTACTTTTTCAAAGATACGACTTTGGCTATCATTTACCATATATTTTCATACCTAAAAAGTCTATAAAACCAATTCATATTTAACACATGTATTCAAAAAGATCTAAATATCCAAGACGTGATTGAATCTCATTAGAGAATACTAAGATTTCGTCAATAGGTTGCTTCTTTCTCAAACAAAAACAATGTTTCTATTGCTTCATTTATTTCATGTAATTCACCATTAAATTTTGTGTATTGATGCGGTTAATCAGGTTAAATTTTTTTGTATTTGTATACGTAATGTAACATTTTATAGAATTTACATTTACCTAATGTATCTATAGGTATATCAATAGGTACATCAAAATTTAACTCTATATTACTATCATCGAATGACAAGATAAGATATAACTTAGATGCTAGCACAAAGCCACCATGATAATTCAAGATAAAGAATGTAACAGAATCCAAAGATGATATGCAAGGAAGCCAGATATACATGAATTCTACAAGATAAAAACTAAGTAACATCAAAGTCAAACTACATAAATCCTTACCATAATCCAAGATCCTACAAACTAAAGCAGTCAATGATAGTCAACTCAAGAGTGTTTTGTTGAAGAAGCCAAAATGGAACATCAACATCAACATCTCATTCTTTTGTGGTTTTGTTGATGAGTGACTTGTGAATGTGAGGAATGACACCACCTCCAGCAATCGTACCTTTGATGAGTGTGTCGAGCTCCTCATCACCACGGATCGCCAGCTGTAAGTGACGTGGCGTGATCCTCTTCACCTTCAAATCCTTGCTGGCGTTTCCTGCCAGCTCAAGCACTTCAGCAGTCAAGTACTCCAGAATGGCGGCTGAGTAGACCGCAGCGGTGGCTCCCACACGCCCGTTGGCGGAGGTTCTTGTTTTCAGATGCCGGTGAATTCTTCCCACCGGAAACTGCAAGTTGTATATATATAAATAAATATTATCATTAACAAAACAAACACCGTCCAATGAGGGTAAAACAGTCATTTACTTGTATTCACACAGTACTTTCAGACCAATAAAGAAAGAAACAGAGTTTGTGCATATATCACTTAACCCACGCAGCTGATAATGTTTACCTTTTTTTAACAAAGTGTTGATCTAAAGTTACTTTCTTGATCATTGGTAATAATTAGAAAAAATTGATTATTATTTATAGTAGAAAACTTCACTAGTCTCTTAAAGATCCAAGTGACAGCAGAATTAAAGAGCACAACAAGGATTATGCTTCCAAGAACTGCAAAATTTCAGATAAATGTCCAATAAACTCTCCTCAACAAGTTCACTTCTTCAATTTCATATAACTGTTTAACTACGGATGGTTATTAGAATAGAATTATTTCAAAGTAATAGAACTACAGAAAGATCTATGTCAAGTTTGAATTTGAAAAACACTAGACTTTATTGAACAAGTCTTAAACAGAAAAAAAAGCATGATGTATGCAAATTTAGTGTATAACTGTTCTTCTATATGTATACCTGGAGACCAGCTCGAGAAGACCTGGAAGTTGGCCTCTTCTTGTCTTTATCCTTGTTAGCTGCTGCAGCCGCTGCTGCAGTTGTTTTTCCAGCCAATAGACCCTTCCCACCCTTTCCCGCCATTTGTGCACCTGCAGAAGCAGTTCAAAGAGATGGAACCAAAAAATTATTACGGGGAATCTCTAAATGTACCATGAAATAAGTTATCTTCAGACAAATGAAGCCGTGTTATGTTCAAATCAGGGATCGAAACAGTCAACGGAACTGCTTATATGAGCAGATCTAACTAGGGTTACCGATATTTGAAAACAAATTAGCAGCTCTGAAAACCCTAAATCAAACATCGTAGTGAAATTATTTCTAATTAACTGAAACACACAAGGTAAAGTCACGTCTAAGACGCGAAGATACATAAATTGTACAGAAAATATGTATATAAAACCCTAAAAAACATAACACTCAACTTGAAGCCTCTTTTATAACAGGAATTCGCTAATTCAGACAAAATTAAAAAAAAACAAAACCATTACAGATTATAGCTTCAAACGAATTGAAAAGGGAATAGCAAGAGAAAAGAAGAGAAATTTTTACCTGAAAGTATTCAAAGACTGGAAAAGGAAACAGCCGAGCGGAAAGAACCGAAGAAGATAAGTCCCTAGTACTTTTATTCGTACTATATTTTTCCAAACCTAGAATTTTATATATCAAGGGAAATTGTACAATACCTAATGCCTACGTACAAGTTACCAAAACCACTAATGATGTGAGAAAATAAGTCAAGATATATATATATATATATATATATATATATATATATATATATATATATATATATATATATATATATATATATATATATATATATATATATATACACTAGCCGTTTACCCGCGTCATGTGACGAGTGCAAATAGTATTTTTATAAATTAGTTTTTAGAAACGATTACTTTTTTTTTTGTCACAAATGGTATGGTAGTTTACGTTGTTGATAGCAGACGACGATTAGTTTGTTTTGACAATTAATTCCATTCTAGAATATGTTCGATTTCAAGGAACACAAGGCAAATACATATTATCATAATTTGGTTTTGCAGCAACGAATAATATTTTAGTTTGCATAAGTTCATGCAATTATGATAAGGTTTAATAGTTTTTATTTAGGACTTAGGGTTAAGGTCTTTATAAAAAATAGAGGGTCTCACATGAGCGTTCACCAATGATCTAGAAGGACAACCTTCATTTTCTTAACCACCTAACAATACACTCCAACCATTTAATGGATCCCTTTAGGAGGCTCGTGTCAACCTTCAACTAAAGCCATGTTGATATTCGAACCCAGTTTACTCCCCTCAAATCTTTTGGTTCCGGTCTGATTCCAGACTCATTTATAGCCCTAGTTAGTTTTGTAATTAGCTTAGCCAAAATGTGGTGTCTTATATAATAAAAATTTAGAATTTAATCTTTTCTTTTAAAATAATCTCTTTAAGATTCCTTATTATTGCTATATTTGCAAATAAAAACAATTTAGAGTTGATGATATATTTTCATACTTGCATTTTTTTCCAATTGTTATATTTATAAATATTTTTTTTAGAAATATATTGTTAACAGAAGTATCTAACAAACAAAAATATGGTTAGCTAATTTTTTTTATATATTATTAATTTAAAATGAACAGAATGATTTTTTTAATTATAATGGTTTGTTCTCCAAATTTTCTTGAAAATATTATATCCTTTTGAGAATCGTTTTTTCCTAACGGTTAAAATATCGTTAATTTTGTTGAATTCCATTTATAAAAATATCATCTTTGTATGAATAATCAAATAAATTAGAATATAAAAATCAATTCGTGAGAAACTTCAAATGGAATCATATAATCCAATAATAAAGTCCATATTACATATGCTCATTATTTTAAACTCTTGATAACCCAAACAACGATTTTACATTTATGGGATCACGACACGAAACTTGTATAACATAATTAAAATCATGTAATTAGACTTATAATTTAACCAAATCAACAAAACTGAAATTATACGATATATTAGTAAATTCTTTCACAAGGTATTTTATTAATGGCAAAATCCAAATCTCCGACCATCATTGATCTAAGCATCTTTGGTTCAAAATCAACCTTGTATATCGCTCACATAGATACAAAAACACTACTTCATATTCGCAAATCTACAAAATAGGCGTATTTCTATACCTAAGGTTATTTACACGTGACAAAAAAATGCCATAACCTCTAAAATATCAATACAGTCATGAAACTTGTTTAACTTATGACATACAAGTACAAAATACAACCATTCCACTTTTAGTGTTCATATTATCAATATGCATCATTAAGAATTTGATCTTTATTAAAAACTATAGTCTCCCACTACAAAACTACCAACATGACAAAAACTCCAATTTCCTAATGAAGTAAGATAGCTTTGGGTTATAACTTGTCGATCTTTTGTGGTTAAGATCAGGAATCTTACAGGAATTGTATATCACCCATAAATTTTAACACGGTTATAGTTCATCCACCCTGAACTACTTGTTGACCTCCTAAAATTCTAGTTGATTTAGAGGCTGTATGTTCTTACAAAGAACGAAAACTCCATATCTACATCAAACTTACTATAAAACCTTTGTCATTTAGACAATTATATAATACATACTAACTTTTTTTTTATCTGTAGAAATAACCAGCAAGATAAGACCATGCTTGGCTGCAACATGCAAAGCCATTATCAAAGAACATGTTTATTGTACTTTGAAAAAGTATACCCTTTAAAGCATTATAGTCCAAAACTATCTTATTAGGCCACTAAAGAAATATATTCCAAAACTTTCACAGTTTTCCAACTTTCCTTGGTTGTGCCATTTGTTAAAGACACCTTTGAAAATAATGCACTGTTACCAAAAAATAAACCATCACCTGAAGAATGGAATAGTTCCCTAATGAAACAAATAAATACATATATAATATAAATTATTACCTCAATTTTCATACATATGTATTACTATCTTTGAGAAACATTAAATGTAACAAAAGATATCAGGAAGACATGAACTCTGTTCTTGTGGCCTTCCTCACCTTCTTCACGGACAAAAAAAAAAAAAAAAAAAAAAAAAAAACCTGAACATACATAAGACTAACTAAAATTGTAAAATACATAAATTTATGAATTTAGATAAAAAGAAAGCTTAAACACTGCACGTTTTATGATGGGATATAGTAACATATATACCTCTCAAATGTTGTTGAACCGCAAAACATGACCAACAGACACAGGAAAAGATCTCTTCGGAAATCAATTCCTAAACCACCAAAGTTGAGCACTCATATTGGAACCTAGTGTGTAAGTTAATATCCAAATAAGATAATTACGCACACATAACCAGATACACCCACAGAGCCATACATAGTCACACACACACACACTCCCTACATAACACACACATCGCATAAGGCCAAACGGTATACCTTCGACGAGGAATTTCGTGGTCGAGCTGGCCACGAACAACGGGCGTGCACACCACCCCGTTGTCTCGTGGTGGCTCGTTTTCGTGGTGGCTCGTTATCGGGGCAACGAAGTCGCACGGCCAATGAGATTCAAGATGCAAAAATTGACTGTTATCTAGCCGTTGAACGGCTAGTTTTGTAAAAAAAAAAATAATAAATAAATAAATAAACAATTTATTTACCTATAAATACCACATTTTTACTCCTTATTTTTTACACCATTCTTTTCTTTCTCTATACACAAACTACACTCTACATCTTCACAACCAAAAATCATAGATCCCAACCAAAATATCCCTCCAAACTACAGAAATCGCAAACCCGATAACGCTTTTGCGTTAGATACAACACCTCGATAATTCCCGACTATGGAGTCACCTCAAGGCGGTTTTATCAATCTACTTCAAAGTGGTTCCCCTATCCAACAAATACCACTTTTCCAACAACAATATCAACCTATTCCGGCTTTCCAACAACAACAAATGCAACAACAATATCAACTATTTCAACAATTCCAACAACTACAACAACTCCAACAACAATCGTCACAACAACAACAACCACCAATTTCACAACCACCAAGCTCACAACCACCACTTTCGCCGGATTTTGTTCCGGAAACGCAACCTTCACCACCACCTCAACCAAAAAAGAAAAAAAGGAAAAAAAAAATGGCCCGACCCACTACCACCCAAGAAAGGGTCCCATGGACAAAAGAAGAAGAAGAAAAGTTAGCGGAGGCATGAGTGGCGGCTTCCGAAGATCCAATTGTAGGAGATAGCCAGCCTTACGGAAGTTTTTGAGAAAAAGTCCGAGCCATTTTTTACGAGTTAATGGAAAGTGAAACTCGAAATGTCGATCAAATTACGTCGAAATGGCGAGATATTCGACTAAAATGCACCGAGTTTGGAGGAATCTGAGTTTGGAGGAATCTACAACAACCTCCTAAACATACGCAAAAGCGGCTCGAACGATTTTGATGTTTTCAAGGCAACCATGGACCAATTTGAAAAAACAACGCCAACACGCAAAGCTTTTCCGTATATGAAACCGTGGCTAAAATTGAAAGACGCCCTAAAATGGAAAGAACAAACGGAAGGAAGTTCCCAATCTTCCGGTTCAAAGCGTTCGAGAAACCCCGATGGAACTTCTCAACAATCGGACAGCCGAACACACATCGACATCAACGACGATCCGATAGATCTTGAAAACGACCAACCTCTTCGTCGGCCTGTTGGAAGAAATAAAGCAAAAAAAGCGGTGTCAACATCTTCGAATTCTAGTGTTATGGATATGTTTGGTGATAATTTTGATCGATATGTGCAACTTCAAGAAACGAAGGCCGATGTGATGACTCGGATGTAACATAAAATGATCGAAGCACAAACATCATTTCAAGAGGCACAAGAGACACTCCAAACAAAAACCGATATGAAAATCTTGAAAATGAAAGCGGACGACCTTGAGTGCGAAGACTTGGAACTTTTCCAAGCAATGAAAGAGTCGGTTCGAGCCCGACGTAGGCGTAAGGGGTAGTTTATTTTATTTATGGTTGGAATTTTTAGTTTTTTTTTTTTTAATGTTTTTTTATTTTTTTTTTAAATTTAACTAATGTAATTTTTATTTTGATTAAATTTAAAATTTTGAATTAAATTTAAATAAAAAAAATGAGGTGGAGTGGTGTGTTTAGTGATAAGTATCCCATGTTAGTGATAGTGGAATGTGGTGCTGATGTGACACCCACCACATATGTGGTATGTGGTGGGTATAACGGATGGTCTAAGAAAACAAAAATCATGGAAACATACCTATTAGTTAAATCTTGGTCTTCAAAGTCAAGTGCAAAATCGATTGATTCTGTATGGATCTCCAACAAAATAAATGATTTTTTTTATTTCAGAGAAATAACCAAGGAAGGAATATGGGTTGTAAATGGTACCTTAAGTACGTTCACCAGGAAGTAAAGAAATAAAAAGACATCTTTCTTTAACCACAAAGCATTCCTGAAAATGTATGATCTTTGGATCGATATAGCCTTTCATATTACAAACCCCTACAACTAATCAAGAACAAAAATAAAGATGCAGAAATCAGAGAGTGGTATATTAGGTGGAATTTATCAGGAGATCGCATACGGATACACCAGCGAGGCCTCAACCTCATAAAATTGATCGATTATAAGCCATATTTAAGAAATTTAAAGAAGCCTGAATGGTCACTTACATCCTCTTTCCTGATATACTCATCATTCACTCTCTTTAGTTCCTCTTTCAAGCTGCGATAGTTATCTATATGTTAAATCTAAAATTAATTTGAAATCATAGGGGTTATTTAACCCTAATAAACAAAAAAGAAACCCAAAACAGCAGCATAGGAAGTATTATGAAGTATTTACCTTCAACAATCATACGGATTAGGAGCAAAGGACGCCAAAGAAAGAGAAATCCGACAGACAGAAAGATCTAAAAACTACACTGGAGAAGGTATGTTTGTGTTTATATCTATGTCGTGGTAGAGGCCAGCGATCGAAGACAAACAGGCAGCGGTGGGGGAAGCATTGGGTTGGTAATTCGATGGAAGTGGTAGACATGGGAGGCGACAAATAGTAGTTGACCGCTTAGGGTTTCAGTGAGAGAGCAAGGCAGAGAAGGGGAACCGCTTTTGGAGAGAGTGTGATAGGGTTTCAAATACACGGAATTCAAATTTTGACATATGATTGAATGGTGGGTGGTGGGTAGTGGCCGTCGTTAGGTTAGATGTGGGCAGTTTTGGTCATAGCGATGATCAACGGAGGTGAAGGGTCCTTCTAGCGGTGTTCTTCCGAATATGTAGCTTGAAACTGAAAGTTGTGGACGCTTTAATTGTGTTGGATGTTGTGGATGAAGGCGCAAAGATGTAGAGAGCATGGAGTATCAAATAAGAAGATTGAAATTGAGAGGCGACGGTTAAATGATGGCGGTGACAATGACAATGGTGGTGTTGGGCGACTGTTTGGTGGTTGGTGCTTCTAGGTGATGCGATTTTCAGGCGTTGGTGGTTGACCAAATATAATGCATATGCATAAATTGATTCCAGGAAAAAGGAGATAGGGTCGTGATTAAAGGGAGTTTGGTATCAACTATCAATCTATTTAATCACAAGCCGGATAAGAACTCAACTCCTTTGACTTTTTCAAACATTGACCAAATATAATTCATATGCATAAATTGATTGTACATGTTGCATAAAGACTTGTACGACTTAAAATTCAGCGTTTGACCAAAGATGCTTATAAGGTTATATATATATATATATATATATATATATATATATATATATATATATTTGTAGACTACTCTTAAATGTTTTTGATATCTTAAATCAGATTTGAATTTATCACCTCTCTAATAAACAATATATTTAAGACAAAATTGCAAGAATGGTTCTTGTGGTATGTGTCCAGAAATGTTATTTTGGGCCAAACAGATTTGGAGTAGTACTAATAGTCTAAAAGTTTTTATTTTGCTGTAGCTTTGGTCCAAACCAATTTAAAAAATCTAAAAATGAAGGAGTTGCCATTTTCCATTTGTTTTTTTCTTTTCTTTTTGTTATTTAATTATTTTCTAACTAAATAAAATATAAAAAATAAAATATCTCTCTCTCTCTCTCTCTCTCTCTCTCTCTTCACAAATCCATTTCTTTTTCTCATTCATATCCTACCAGTCAAAGGATGTGGTTATCCCTCCTCCTTCTTCATTTTCGAGCAAGAGAATTCCACCAGAGGTGGAGCTGTTTTCCGGCCACCAAGAAACACCCACCATCACTGGTGCCACCTCCCTCTCCCATCCTCTGTTGTTTTTTTTTTCCTTCTGAGAACAACCCACTACTTCACCCTCACAACCACTGTAACCACCGGAAACCACCACTCCAACCACCTACTTCCTTTTGTTCTGTCAAACAAACACCAACCAAAAGTCGCCGCTACTGCTGTAGTCGGAGTTCTTCCTTAGCCACCGCAAGACACCACCATCTCTAATCTCTTATTTTTCTATTGAATTGGAACAAGCTCAAGCTCCAATCATCGCCTCCCCAGCCTCCCTCTCGTCAAGCTCATCGGAACACCAAGGAACGAAGCAGTAGAAGCCGCTGAAGTAATCCCTGCCACCACCGACGTCGCTGTTGTGGAACCATTGTCGCTGATTGTTGTTATGGAACGAAGTAGCAGAAGCCACCAGAGCAACCCCATGTGTCCCCCTCTCGATTTGTTGTTTGAGTTTCGTCCACCATTAAGCCACATATAAAAACATTTAAGGATTGTTTTTAAAACCTTTTAGATGGTTCACAACATGGTATTTATGCAGAAAAACATCACACATGATGTCACTAGAACTGGAAGTGAAAGATACACGAATCATGACACCAAAAGAAGCATTTGACCTCACAATTCCAACCAATTTACTAGTGATTGCAACACAATCATATAAGAATGGAGGCTCAAGAATTAACCAAGGTTGGTTATTAATTTCAGCCACAATTGAACCCATAATAGTTCATAAGAATTGGAGATAGAGTGTAGAATGTTAAATAGGAAGCAATTGAAAAAATTTCAACAAATTCTCATCAATTAGTGAACAAAATACTTATAGGGTTTTATTATTGAATAATAAAAGAGTATCACTATCTATTGTGTACATGTATGGTTGATTGTGGACCAATCATTTTAGTTATTTTAAGAAAGTAATTAATGCATATTATATGTTGAAGATATAATAGGTATTAATTACATCTTCAGCATTTAATATGCATTAATTACTTTTTTAAAATAACTAAAATGATTGGTCCAGAATCAATCATAAATGCACACAATAGATAGTGAAAACATTTAAACCTAACTCTCTCTCTCTCTCTCTATATATATATATATATATATATATATATATATATATATATATATATATATATATATATATATATATATATATATATATATATATATATAGCTAAGAGTTAACATTGATCCAAACCAAGAAAATGCCCCATAAACTTATTAGGCTAACAATAACCATGTTTGCCGAAGTAAGCCCTCTCACAACTAGTTCCTCTATTTAGATGTTCAACTAAAATCCATTGTGCATTGCATATTAAAAACATGTTAAAACATGAATGCATCTTAGAAGTCTTTCCGAGTTTAACTGCTTATTATATCCTAGCACCAAAGTAAAAGAAAGACCGAAAGTCCAAAAACATTTAGGAATAATTCCCGTTACAAACAAAGGAGTTATTATCACGGTGTATAAGCTTTAATGTAAGGGTAGATAATAGGAATTACCTGAGTACTAAAAAAAAAAAAAAAAAAAAAAATAGAACATGAGTTATTTTTTCTTGGTAGGTTCAAAAAAGACCGGCAGCGGTTCACATTTGTTCAAAGTCACTGGGAACCCAGCAATCTCGTCCGTCCATGGATTCTTGTCGTCGTAATCAACAGTCTTCATTGCACCCCAAATCACACTACTGCACTTGAAACCCGACCCGAATGCCATCTGCCAAACCCGGTTACCTTTTCTGACCCGACCCTGTGCCTCAACGTACGCCAGCTCATACCATATCGAGCTGCTGGAGGTGTTTCCGTATCTGTACAGTGTCATTCTCGAAGCTTCCATAACGGCGTCGGAAAACCGCAGGGTCTTCTGCAGTTCGTTGAGCACCGGCTTTCCACCGACGTGAGGGAGAAAGTGATCGACGGCCTTGCTGTAATTAGGTACATAAGGCTGGATTTTGTTTCCAGAAAGGAGGTTTCTGGCGATGTAGTTTATTACGTAGAGAAGTTTCTCTGTCATCGGAAGGATTAAGTAACCTAAAGCGGTTAGGTTTGATTCGATGGTGGAAACAGCGGCGGTGAGAAGGTCTTTATTGATGGTGACGCCGACTGTCCCGGCGGTGTCTTCTTCCTGAAATATGCAGTTATAGGAGCGATCTGATCTTGATGTGTTGTTGTGTACGGTGTGAAGAAGGTGGTATTTGGAGATATGGTGGTCGGAGGGGCGGTTGGAGAGGAGTATGGCGGCACCGCCGGTACGAAACAGGCAGTTGGCAATGAACTTGGAATGATCTTCTCCCAGGTAGCCATTTTCTGTAATGCTCTCTGTACTCACTATCAACGCGTAGGTGTTTTGGTGCACCTGTCAAATTAATTAGTAGTTCGTTAATTTTCTCTGTTAATTGTAATATTGCGTAGAGTTGTATTTGCTTGATATATATGTATACAGTTGATTCTTGCATACCATGAGAGTGTTACAACTTACAATGTATATTTCATGAATTAATATATAGAAGTACATGATGATTATCAGATGATAGAATCTATATATATAACATAACCTGGAGGAGCTGTTTAGCAAGTCCTATTGCGAGAAGACCTGCACTACATCCCATCCCAACAAGATTGTAGCTGGCGACATTTTCTCGAAGGTTATACTGATTAACTATTATGCTTGAAAGAGATGGGATTGTGTTATAAATACAACAATTCACAATTAGGATCCCAATATCCTCACTTCTTACACCTGTTTTAGCAAGAAGCATGTCTATTGATCCAAAAATGGCCATCTCGACTTCCCTTCTCGAATCTTTTATAGATGGTGTATACCTTTGATCATCAGAAAAGATCTCTGGCATATAAGTGGAGTCACCAAGCCCAGATCTTTCCAGAAGTTTTTTCATGAAATCCAGCGTCCCTTGAGAGAGAAGTCCACCGTCTTTTGCCTTTTTCATAAGAATTGCGTTTTTAATAAGAATCTCTTTCGTGCACTTCTGTGAAACCGGAGGCTTGTAACAGGCAAAATCTATTAAGTACACTTTGCATGAAGTTTTTTTGGTCATGAAAAGCCATAATAGAATAAAGCACATGATAAGTAGGGTTAACAACATAATTTCTTTCAAGTTGATCAGATTGATGATAAACATGATGCTGGTATGACTACTCTTCAAGCTACCAAATCTTGTGGTGGATGTGAGTTTTTATCGAGGAGTTCGACTAGAATCTACCCTATATATATAGAGTTTGTAGTGAGCTTGTATGGATATGAACTTTATTATAAGTTACAGTGGTCCTTGCTTATGCAAGATACGTGGAGTTCCCGTACTAGACAATAAGGGAAGAGGGTCATGTCTGTAGGCTTCCGAGCGTTAACTGAACGCCTTAAATATACATAAGCATATAATTTTCCTGAACAATCTAAAGGTAATCAAGTATTTGTCACGACAAAGTACTTAAACTGTGCCGACCAAGAAAAGTTGTTATTTTGTGATCGATGTATATTTTAACATGTGCTTTCATAAAGACATGGGCGTGTATCAGTTTTTATTATTTTTTAACCGTAATGATGCTCTTAAACAGCAAATCTAGATACACTACAAGACTATATACTTATACCTACATCCCTATACCAATGAAATTTTCGTTGCTAAAAATAAACCAACGGCATGTCATCGGTACAGATGAGCATCGATCTGTGGGTAGTATATACCGACGATTGTTTTCGGTATAAATTTTTTTTAACTTAATTATATGATTTATCTAATAAATTGAAACGACATCGTTTTTTAACGCTATACCGATGACATTTTGTCGATATAAGATTCTATCTTCAACAAAAGGCCATCGACGTCCTATTCATCACAATGCTGCGCCCAAAATAAGTTCGATTCCCTCTCGATTGACGATTCACTCACGACGACCACTCCCTTTCACTGTCTACCTCATATGTAACTTCTAGATCACTCATTCTTTTCTGATTTCACTCGTTTTCCGGTTCAATTTTTAGTTATTTCTGTTTGCTTTTTCAGTTATTTCCGGTTCGACTATTCACTCACGACGACCACTCCCTTTCACTGTCAACCTCATATGTAACTTCTAGATCACTCATTCTTTTCTCTCATTGTTCAACATTTTGTTTTGACATTTCATTCATGTAACAACGTAAATTTTCAAATCAAAATTTTCATTTTTAAAACACACAAAAACTCATAATATATCTCAAAAACATAATTGTCTCAAGTATCAACACAATCCACATAAAAAATGTCACTATCCCAGAATCATCCACATAATCTCGCATCGGTGTGTACAATCAAGCCGGTGTCTTCCCGTGATCCTGAGAGGTACCTGAAACACATAACACATAACACGGTAAACACGAAACTTAATGAGTTCCCCACAATACCACACATAAGACCCTACGGTCACACAAAGATTACCACTCTAGGTAAAGTATAGCGAGAAGACTCACCTCATAATAAATCGGATAACCTCGCACTCAAATTACCGGTCTAGCTTCACCTAACACATACGATAATTATCTCTAACTAATAACGTCTCTCAAAGAAATTACCGGTCTAGCCTTCTGCAAACTCACAGAAGGGTAAAAGACCATTTTACCCTTCCATGGCCTTAATAGTCCACAAATTGACCTCTACGGTGGGCGTACTCTATCGCCATGCATGCATTGGGGATTCTCGACCCTATGCTGCACGTACTGAGATTACGCTCAGCGTACGCCCCGGTTTTGCTTCTTTTACTCGTTTGGTCTTAATCCGTTAAGACCTTAGCTCAAATCTCAGATCTGGACTCCCTAAAGGCTCATATTACTTAAAGTCTGTGACTTTAAGCCTTTGCATGGCTGATAAAATCACAAACACCAAAACTCTCACTCTTTATTCTCAAGAATGCTCATATCTCATGCATGTGTTGGTTTACACGTCCAATTCTCGATTTTTATGACTCTACATCACTAAAAACACTCAAAGGAGCTGACAATCAGCTCTGGAGCTCAATATCTCAAAAAGCAATGAACTTTCGGACCAAAACCCTAAAATGAACTAAAATGATGCACAAATCAAAAAGGTGAGAAAGTGTTGAGCTTTATACCTCTAACTGAAGCTCCAACCATAGATAAGCTCAGATCCAAAGTCTGGACTCCCACTCCTTCCTCTTCAAAGCTCCTTCTTCGCTCCAAAGAAACACAAGATCACTTAATAGCTCATAAATGGACACACAAGCTGAAGGGATGAGAAATCAGGGTTTTAGTGAGTTGATGTCTAGGAATGGTGGCCAGAAATGAGGCCATCATGTCCTTTAAATAGAGACACACCCTAAATTAGGGTTTTCACCTTGGGCCTAGTACGCACATCGTACCCTCTAGTACGTCCAGCGTACTAGGTGGGCTCCGCGTCAAAAACACGCACATGAGTATGCTAAGCGTACCATGCATACGCCCCGTGTACTCATTTACCACCTTTTTCTCATATAAGGGCCAAAATCGACAATCACCAAAAGAACAAGGGTTTATAAAGTATACCTGGTCTTGGGATGTTACAATTCCCCCCCACTAGAATCAGACTTTGACCTCGAAGTCATACTCTAGAAATAACTCAGGATACTGCTCGCGCATCTCGGACTCCGGCTCCCAAGTCTACTCGGATCCTTTCCGATGTTGCCACTGGACCTGAACAAGGGGCGCACCTCTTTGTTCCTCAGAACCTTCACTTTCTGATCCAAGATCGCTATTGGCCTCTCAATATAATTCATGCTTACATCCACCTGAATGTCCTCTAATGGTACCACCTCCGTCTCATCGGCTACACACTTCCTCAACTGAGACACGTGGATGGTGTTTTGAATCTAACTCAGCTCTGCAGGTAGCTCCAGTCGGTAAGCCACCTTACTTACTCTGGCGATCAATCTAAAGGGACCAATGTAACGGGGCCCCAGATTGCCTCGTTTCCTGAATCACATCGCCCCTTTTCACGAGGATACCTTCAGGAGTACAAAATCTACAACCTAGAACTCTTGCTCGGATCATCGTCGATCTGCATAACTCTTCTGGCGACTATGGTCTGTTAATAACCTCTGTCTGACCTGTTGGATCTGCTCGGTTGTCTTTAACACTATCTCAGTGCCACCCAACACTCGTTGCCCTACCTCTCCCCAACAGATGGGAGTCTGACACCTCCTCCCATATAAGAGCTCAAAGGGAGGCATGCCAATACTGGAATGGTGGCTATTGTTGTAAGAAAACTCAGCCAAGGGAAAATAGGTGTCCCAACTTCCTCCAAAGTCCATGACACACACACACACATAGCATATCCTCGAGCGTCTGAATCGTCCGCTCACTATGTCCGTCTGTCTGCGGGTGGTATGTGGTACTGAAATGCAACCGAGTACCTAACTCCTCATGAAACTTCTTCCAAAACCTGGAAGTAAAGCGCACATCTCGATCCGATACTATCGAGCTTGGAACTCCATGTCTTACTACCACCTCTCTCACATAAATCTCGGGCAGTTTCTCTGCAGAAGAGCTCTCATTGATGGCGAGGAAGTGAGTACTCTTCGTCAACCAGTCTACAATCACCCATATCGCGTCAACCCCACACGCAGTCCTCAGTATCTTGGTGATAAAATCCATTGAAATCTATTCACACTTCCAATGGGGAATCTCAAGAGGCTGTAACGGGCCATGTGGACGTTGGTGCTTCGCCTTAACCCGAAGACAGGTAAAGCACCTCTCCACTACCCATGCCACGTCTCTCTTCATACAGGGCCACTGGTAATCTGTCTTCAGCTCCAAATACATCTTAGTGGCCCCTGGGTGGATCGAGAATCTTGATCTATGTGCCTCCTCCATCAGTATACGTCGTGCTCCGCCTGTATAGGGTACCCAAATCTACCCTCAAAAGTCATATGCCCACGATTGTCCATCCCAAACTCGGAAACCTGTCCAATCACCCGCTCCCTTTTGCAGTTCTCCTATCTCACGGCCTCCACCTGGGCCTCTCGAATGGTATCTAAGACTGAAGTTATCACTACCATCCTCATGCACACATCTCGGATTAGAGCACTCGCTGCTCAACGGCTTAGGGCGTCGGCTACCACATTAGCCTTGCCCGGATGATATAAATGTTGGGTTTTGGTATAATACAACATCCTATGGTGCACATACAACCCTAAACACCTTGGATCTATGTTTTCACTAATTATACATGCAAATGGTTTCCAAGGCATTAAACCTATAACTAGCATGCATTTGACAGAAACCATATAATATACTAGTTAGGGAAACATACCTTTTATGTGGCTTGAAGTCTTGATGTATTTGGCCTTAAGAGCTTAGCACCAATAGTATGAAATGCCTCAAATGGAATCACAACACACCTAGGACAAAGGTGGCTCTTGAAAGAGAATTCCATGCACCAAAACATCTCCATATTTCTCTAAGAAAAGAAGTGGTGATTTTGGCTATGGAGTAACCTATTTATATGTAGGATTCCAAGGGTCATGGGTATAACCCATAATCCATACCCATGGGTTTTATGATCCATGGTTCATGTGGCCCAACTCTTTATGTATCCATACATAAACTTGGTCCAACATGGATCATAAGCCCAACACATATAAATATAACTAATTATCATAATTAGTCCCCATAGATTTAATTAGTCTCTTTTGATCACTAAATTAATTCCAAATTAATTGTTGATCGATACTAATTAAAACATATGATTTCATATTAATATATTATAACTTATAATATATTAATAAACCATAAATAACCTTCTCTCAAAAGTCCATTCTAACAAATTGTTCTGATGATATGCAACCCAAATGGACCATGCTACTCTCGGGTCAAGTACATACCAATAATAGTTATAGGCTTAGACATCTAATCCAACGGTCTCCCACTTGGATAAGTCTAAAACTATTATTGCAAGTACGACTTCATAACCTAACTAGCAATCGTAGCTCTTAAAGCCGCTGTCGAACTCTGAACAAATCAATGATACGTCCATTAGATAAGGGATCATATATTCCTCCATTCTAGATATCATATGGACTGAGACATGGATTATAATCATTCTCTCTGTCCATTTGTTGTTTCTCGATTTCCAATTTATGACGACTGACTAGTTGAACAAATCAAATCAGTCCAGGCCCGGCCGAGCACTTACGTTTGTCATCACCAAATCATCGAGGGGCCCACAGATATCACTTTTATCCCAAAGGTAAAAGGAATGGATAAACTTCGACTCATATGGCTTGTTCTACTAGTTGTTGAATCATACACAAAGGCACGTTTTATAACATCGAGTTACCAATGTGTTTTCGTGCAATCAATGTATAACCAACTCATAGTAACAACTCATATCTCTAGGTTTGAAGAATATAAGATATTATCGTCTCATGATCACTCGTGATAAAATCCTTGAATTGATTCCAATGAGCGCGGGTTAAATCCAATACTCAGAACTTATGAGCACTCATGAGTGTTGTAGCCCTTTGTCCAACATCTTAGACCTCTACAAGCCAACCCATGATAGTCTTAATTCATATCTACTTCCAACATATGACTGACTGTGGATGGTTTGAATAACTTAGTCATCCAGAACAATGACCTAGTTTATTCTGGAAGTCAAAACATGCAAAATGAAACACAAGAATAATTGAATCGAATATGGTATCAAAACCTATGAATATAAATAAAACACCTTTTATTTATCACCATATGATTACACATTATTCATTGTATACTGTTTCAGCTATCAACTTTATTCTTGAATTTAAAACAATAGTTGTCCCATGCTCCAAGCATGTACACTATGTTTTCTAAACACTAGTCATGCCATACACCAAGTATACATACTATGTTTGTCTATGATATTTACTTTGTGAAATAGATCAATTGAACATAACTCCAATGATCCTCTTTTCATAGTCCTAAATCCTTACTGCAAATGCAAGAATTCTAAATTCATGCCATTTACTGAAATCTGTTAGATTCTAAACTTATATGCATTGATCCTCTTGTAATGATTATGCACAAAGTCAGAAAGACTTGACAACAAATATTACAAAGCATTCCAAAGGACATCAACTCCTTGGAAACATCCTTCTTGCATTAAGTTTCATAATCTTACACAGATTGAATAATTTCTAACTTTGAAACATTTCCATATTCCATTTTGACTATCACTTCTGAACAAGAGTTGCCTCCTTACAGATTATGTCAATATGGTCCTTCCATAATTATCACTATACTTCCAACTGTCCTTGAGCAACCAATCTTTGGTAAACCTTAGATTGTCCTCGACAATTGTTTAATTCTTTTAGTCATATCCAATTCTAGACCTTTTCCTTTCTTAATGCCCCAGGCATTTGGAAAATTTTAGAAAGGATGAATATAGCACATGCAATCGATCCTATATCCGAAGCATATGGGACACAATTCATGATGTCTCACATAAAGACTAAACCAGTCTTATGCTATTATATTTCCATTTCAATTTTCCAAGTTCTCATAATTCAGATTATGAAAAGGGATGCCGTAATCATAATCGAATTTTAGAATGCAAATAATGGACCCATATATTAGAATTTTCTTATGTTGATCCATTCCAACATAACATTCATATATATACTTGACTAAATACGATTAAAACCTCAATCTAAGCTTTTAGATTTGAGATGAAGTATAATTTCCTCTCCCTTAATTATAGCAAAACAACTCTTTCCCAATTGAAACTTTTGTTTTCTATAATTAACATTGCCAACTTGCAGCTTGCAACTTTTATCATAATTATCATGCTCCCAGTAACATGATGATTATTAGCATAACACTTATGCTCCCACTAGCTTTGACATGTACTCAGAAATCAGCTGGACTTCTAGAAATCAATACTTTATTGACTTTCTTACCAAAGTTCAGATTTCTAATACTAGATTGCTTTGATAAAACTTTATCATAATCATACACCTTATCTTAGATAGCTCACAGGTGTGTCTAAACAATTTTAAGAACTATGAAAAGGGATGCCGTAATCATAGTCTTGATTGTTTAGACCGTTGCCACTTCTCACAAGTCCATGTTAGTGTGCCGGTAAACCACACATGCTCCACTAACGATTTTGAGAATGCAAATATCACAATTGCTATCTAGCTAAAATCTACTTAGTGAAAGTGTTTCCTCACCATCATTTTCATGAATCGGAGAGAAACCTTATGACACTTAGATTTAATGGTGTATGTGTTCTTATCCATGTGAATTGTCAAAACCATAGTCACAAGACAAGGATAATGACAAATCCAAACTCATATGGACTGAACTCATTCTTAATTTCTTGCCACTTGGCAGCTCAAAGGGCCTGCCATTGCTTCCAAGTTGTTATGCAACCAATTGAGAACTCTATGAACTCATATGCAAAGCCAACTTTAATTGGAATGGGCACATAATATGTCAACACGAGAGGTTATGAACCTCAAGTCATGTGCTAGTGAAGAACTTCAGATTTTATTCTTGATTAGTTCTTGAGTCTTTCAAGACCTTTAACACTCCCACTTACCTCTTGACATATTTTGACATATAAGACTTTCTTGTCAAATGTTCAAGATATAGTGTAGATTCTAATCAAGACAAACACTTCATTAAGACATGTCACTCAAGTTACAATCTTGGAGTATGACTCTAAGACTTGTATTGGAACGAAATATGACTCATCTTCTTGATTTAACCATTTCAGCGATTCAAGTTCCTCTTCTTAGTCATAAGAATGCACTAAGATTTCCTTAGAGAACTAATTTTGATATGGTTTCTTAATCATTAAGATGATCACAAAAACTGATACTAAAGCACTCTCCCATCTTTTCAAATTTGAGAAACTTTTATCCTTATGCCTAAGTTGATTCTTCTTATTCGCTATGCCTTGCATTGGAACCTTTCCTAACGTCTCAGAATTACACTTAAGCTTGTAAGTATAACCATATTTACTAAGCTTTAGTAAATTATGACGAATAATCTTATCGATCTTTTGTGGTGGACTTAGCCAGTGCACAAGAATGTGTACTCGATCCCTTAGTCCTTTACATCACTTCCACATCCATGTGAACAAGTAATTAGTCTTAATTTTCCAATACTTGAAGGTTCTCATTCATCATGCTATTCAACTTGCATGATTCCAAGTTCTGGTCCAATTGAAACTTGGGTGATGAGAATCTTTCCTTATTTGGTAAATTTAGACATTACCACAAATGAAAGAATCAATTTCATATTTCCACTCTTTCTATTAATGGAATCATATAAGCAACAAATTTTTTTTCCTCAAATTCCATTGTAAGGATATTTTAAAATAAATAAAATCTAAAATTTCCTTTTATTTTAAAAACTTTGTGGAAAAACTTATCCTTACAATCCATATGAAAACTTGTTGTTATCTATTCCTAAGCAAAATATCATAACTCCTAAGAAGTAGCCCAAGAATCCGATCTTCAAACTATGCGATATAAATCCATCTACGCGATCAAATTCAACATATTCTTTCTTTAAGTTTCTTCACTCTTCTTTGATTCTTAAAACATCACCATGTGACCCGGTCACATCATGTATCAAGAATCTCATAATAGAAACTTAGAGTTAGATAGTGGACTTTACCTGAAGTAGAGTAAAACTTATTGACTTTAACATGCTTAGGTAAATTTGGCAGCTTCGCAACCAATGCCCCTGTCTTTGGCAATATAAACATATGGACCCTTTGGTAATGGGACTATCTCAGACTTAGCTTTTCTCTTTACCATTTGGTCAACCGAGTTGACTATGGCCGATCCCTTTCCATTGGGAAGAGAATGCTTTTTCTGGATTTCCAGTGTCATCATTGTCAATGTCCATAAAGTTTTAGGATGATGATCTTAGCAAATAGATAAGATCATTAAGGGTCTTGTCATAGTCTGTTTCATAGGAGTCCCAAAGGAACTCACTATGAGACTTAATAAGTAGTTGAGCCACCAACTTTCTCAAGACTTTGACACCCAACTCTCCCGGCTTGTCAATATGTGACTACATCTCCAAGATGTGACCACACCTAGACCTTGCCTTGCCAATAGGGCTTGAGTGACCTTGAACTTGTGGATTAGGGAGAATAATTAGAGGAGGTGAAAGAAGTATGATTTCCATGGGACATCATCTTCATTTAGGAAAGCTTGTTTCAAGAGATTTGGGAAGATCATAGTTGTCTGAACTAGACATCTTTTGGGAGATATTCAAGATAGTTGATCTAAAGTCCTTAATATGACACCCAATATGAAATATTAAGGCTAGGACCCAACAAACTATTTTATGACTTAGAAGAGGGATGTCGTAATCCAAGCTATAAAATATTTGAAGGTAGGTGAATGACGATTCACCAATTTCCACCAAGATAAACGAAATGTATTATTAGGTTTTAATTGTATTTGAAACTCCTAGATCTTTGATATTCATTGAACTGTTCAATGGCATGTTTCAATCTCGAGTTTGCCCTTCAGGTTTTGTGACTGGGATGCCGAGGATCACAAAACAAGGTGTGAAGTAACCATGCAAATTACTTGGTACCCTTAAGTGTTTACCCCTCAATCGATGTGCCGGTTAACCACACACGCTCCATCGATACTATGATAAACATTAAGTTACCATTTGCCTACCTTGTTAAATACGAGTTAGTGTGGCGGTTAACCACACATGCTCCACTAACTGACTTAAACAAAGTGCAAAGTGTAATTTCATGGATTAGCACCTTATTCACTTTTTCCTTGGTAACTATGATTGGGTATTTATAAAAGGTTTAGTTACTTAGTATTTATCATTAATACTTTTAATGAAGGGAGAATTATAGTCCTTGTCCTACCTGTTCGACTAACGACCCTCCACCGGTCAAGGAAGCGGTGGGTGAGAGTGGACACTCATTAAACTGCCATTTTATAGGCAGTAACCTTATACCCCCTTATAGACCGGCTTCTTGAATGAGGCCTACTAACGGTAAGACTGGCTTTGTTCTTATACATATATATATATATATATATATATATATATATATATATATATATATATATATATATATATATATATATAAGTATTAACTATTAATATTATAATAGTATAAGGGTGTATTTTAAACATTTAAAATACTTGGTGGTTTAATCTATTAATTAAACTATACTCTTAATTTAATTAAACTTAAACCATATCTTTATGGAATTATTAACTCTTTTAATTAGACACTTTAATTAATTTAATGAAGTCCATAAAGTTTGAACTTTAACTTTTAAAATTCTTGGGTTTGGAATTAAAGTGTATATGGGGTTTGACTTTACAAATTCCAAAACTTGAGGACAAGTTTCGAACAATTCAAAAAACTTATGGTTTTCATAACTTATGAATTTTAAAGTGGTTTAATGGAAAAAAACTCTTCAAGTTCCATAACTTGTAGACAAGTTATGGAAGACTTTAAAAGCATTAAAAAATGTGACTCTTCATTTTCTCATAACTTATGAAAATTTTATGAGTTTTAAAATTCATAAATGTGACTTTTCATGTAACTTGAGGATAAGTTACAAAAACACATATTACGAACAACTTCAAGATTAATTTGGATTGAAAACAACTATCTCATAATTTTTCCTATTAATCTAAACAAACTCATAAACATGAACATTCATAATCAACATTTTTCAAGCATCATATACACATGTATAAAACTTGAAACTTTGATTATTATCCTTTATTTGGATGAGAATAAACATTACCATAGTATCAAAAAAACAAATTTTATGAACAAAAACACTTTGCGGTAATGATTCTAATCCAAAACAGGCCAAAAAAAAAACTCGAAGATAAGTTGTCAGGGGGTCCAACTCGTTGAGTGCATGAACCAACTCGACGAGTTGGATGAATTTGTTCGTGGACTCATCGAGTCCATCACTGGACTTGTCGAGTCTACTGTCCCGACAGCAAAAAAATCGATTTTTTCAGTTTTTTTTTCATTAACTTGCATCAAGTATAATTGAAAACAACCGATGGCTCTTATACCGCTGTTGGGTTTTGGGATAATACAACATCCTATGGTGCACATACAACCCTAAATACCTTGGATCTATGTTTTCACTAATTATACATGCAAATGGTTTCCAAGGTATTAAACCTATAACTAGCATGCATTTGACATAAACCATATAATATACTAGTTAAGGAAACATACCTTTTATGTGGCTTGAAGTCTTGATGTATTTGGCCTTAAGAGCTTAGCACCAATAGTATGAAATGCCTCAAATGGAATCACAACACACCTAGGACAAAGGTGGCTCTTGAAAGAGAATTCCATGCACCAAAACATCTCCATATTTCTCTAAGAACAGAAGTGGTGATTTTGGCTATGGAGTAACCCATTTATATGTAGGATTCCAAGAGTCATAGGTATAACCCATAATCCATACCCATGGGTTTTATGATCCATGGTTCATGTGGCCCAACTCTTTATGTATCCATACATAAACTTGGTCCAACATGGATCATAAGCCCAACACATATAAATATAACTAATTATCATAATTAGTCCCCAAAGATTTAATTAGTCTCTTTTGATCACTAAATTAATTCCAAATTAATTCTTGATCGATACTAATTAAAACATATTATTTCATATTAATATATTATAACTTATAATATATTAATAAACCATAAATAACCTTCTCTCAAAAGTCCATCCTAACAAATTGTCCTGATGATATGCAACCCAAATGGACCATGCTACTCTCGGGTCAAGTACATATCAATAATAGTTATAGGCTTAGACATCTAATCCAATAATAAGATCTTGCAGTCATAGTGCTTCACTACATCCAACCACGTCCTCTGCCTCATATTCAGGTTGGGATGATCAATGAGGTACTTTAGGTTCTTGTGGTTCGTATATATGGTACATCGGACACCATACAAGCAATGGCGCCAGATCTTGAGGGTGAACACCACCGCCCCTAGCTCCAGGTCGTGGGTGGGATACCTCGTCTCATGAGGCTTCAGTTGCCTCGATGCATATGCTATCACGTGTCCCCTCTGCATCAACAACGTGCCCATCCCGGATATAGAAGCATCACAATACACCACAAATTCCTCCACTCCCTCGGGAAGGGCTAACACCGGAGCTTCGTACAATCTCTGGCGCAGGGTCTGAAATGAGGCCTGCTGTTTGGGACCCCAAGTGACAGTATCACCCTTCCAGGTCAACCTGGTGAGAGGAACGACAATATTGGAGAAATCTATGATAAATCTCTGATAGTAGCGGGCTAAACCCAGAAACCTCCTGATCTCAGTTGGGGATCTCGGCACCTCCCATCTCATAACTCCTCAATCTTGGCCGGGTCGACCAATATCCCATTCTAATTAACGAGATGTCCCAGGAACTGGACCTCTCGTAACCAGAAATCACACTTGGAGAATTTGGCATAAAGCCTCTCCATTCTCAAAACTCCAAGAATCTCTCTAAGACGCTCCACGTGTTGCTCTCTGGATCTCGAATACACCAGGATATCATTGATGAACACGATCACTGATCGACCCAAAATAGGCATGCACACCCAGTTCATGAGGTCCATGAACGCTATCGGTGCGTTGGTGAGCCCGAAAGGCATCACCACAAAATCGTAGTGCCCATAACGAGTCCTAAAGGCCGTCTTCTGGATATCCTCCTCATAAACTCTCATCTGATGATATCCAGACCTCAAATCATTTTTGGAAAACTAGGACGCCTCCTGCAACTACTCGAACAGGTCGTCGATCCTCGGTAGTGGATAACGGTTCTTGACCGTCATCTTGTTCAATTCTCGGTAATTAATACACATCTAGTGTGAACAATCCTTTTTCTTGAAAAAAAGGATCGACGTTCCCCACGGTGAGCTACTCGGTTTGATAAAACCCTTCCTCGGCAACTCTTGGAGTTGCGAGGATGACTCTTGTATCTCTGGTGGTGCAAGGCGATAAGGTGCCTTGGCGATAGGCGCCGCTCCCGAAACCAGATCGATCCGGAACTTCACTTGCCTCTCAGGAGGCACACCCGACAACTCCTCGGGAAAAACATCCAAAAACTCGCACACTATCGGAAACTCGATGATAGAACTCAACCCCTCTATGGAAACCCGCGTATCCATCACATACGCCAAAACGACCATACAACCCTGCTATAGACTCTGTCTCGCTCTAGCAGCAGAGCAGAAAGCTGATCCAGATCTAGTACCCTCGCCATACACCATAAGCACTCCCCCACTAGGGTCTCTTATAGTCACTAACTGACGCTCATAGTCGATCACAGCTCCAAACTGACTCAGCCAGTCCATGCCCACTATGACATAGACATCACCCATCGCGATTGGTACCAGGTCTATCGGGAACTCAATACCAAAGATCTCTAGTACACACCCCGAGATCACATCAGTAGAAAAAACTGCATGCTCGTTGAAGGAGGTGATATTGTTGAAAAACTTCATCGGAGACCTTGGAGTTGTACCATCCATAAAGTAGCCTATGGAGATTTTCTGAGATAACGAAGGAGCGGTCGCCTTAACCAAGGAACCGAGAGATCATAGAAAATCCAAGAATATCGATAGAAAATACCACTTCATATGAGACCGAGTAGAAGAAGGACTCCTCATTGTAAAGAGGTTATCGTCAGAGGATAACCCAACAGATCCCCTTACGAAGGGACTGAGTAGGGTTAAGAACTTGCAGCATGCTAAGAGTATCGGGCTGAAGGACGATATTAGTTTTAGTGATTAGATAAATATTTAACAACTTGTAATAGCTAAAATGTAATTGACATTTGGTGATTGAGTAAAAGGAGTTTTATTTATAAGTAAAGTTACTATCTTGTGTCGATTGTTCACTATTGTTTCACTTTTTCATGTTTTGACTTCCGGAATAATAAGATTATTCAAACTATCCATAGTCGATCATACTTTAGGAGTAGGTTATGAGGCGATACTATCATGAATTGGCTTGTAGATTGTCTAAGGTGTTAGACATAGCAAAAGTATGCTACAACATTCATGAGTTCTCTTGAAATAAGATTTGAGTATTTGATTAAACCCACGCTCACATGAATCACTTCATGGAATTTATCACGAGTGATTGTGAGACGATAATATCATATAGTCTTCAAACCAAGATATATGAGTTGTTGGATACGAGTTGGTTGTGCATTGATGGTATGAAAACACATCAGTAACTTGATGTTATAAAACACATTATTATGTATGATTTAACGAGTAGTTAGTACAAGCATATAAGTCAAAGTTTATCTGTTCCTTTTATCCTAAGAGGATTAAAATCGATATCTTAGGCCCCTCAATGATTTTGTTTTGGCTTATGTGCCGATCCTGGTCAGGACTCAATTGATGCGTTCAATTAAGTTCTATGTTAAACAAATCGGATTTCAGGAAACAAACTGCTAGACAATAAGTATGACTATGTTCCATTTATTTTTCCGCTTGTTATCTTGAAGAACAGAGGATTATATGATCCCTTATCTAAAGGACGCGTCACTGACTAGGTCAGAGTTCGACAACGGCTTTTGAGAGCTACGATTGCTAATCGGATGTGGAAGTTGCATTGGTAGTTATAGTTATTAGACTTATCCAAGTGGGAGACTATTGGATTAGGTGTCTAAGCCCATAACTATAATTTGTATGTACTTGACCCGATAGTAGCATGGTCCTTTTGGGTTGCCTTCACTGGAGTAATTTGATAGGATGGACTTTTTTTGAGAGAGAGGTTATTTGTGATTTATTAATATATTATAAGTATAATATATTAATTGAGAAATCATATTATTTAATTAGTATTGATCAAGAATTAATTTGGAATTAATTTAGTGATCAAAAGAGACTAATTAAATCTACGGGGACTGATTAATTAAATTAGTAATACTTATAGTGTGGGCTAATGATCCATGGTTGATTAGGATGGGCTAAACCTAGATGATAGTCCATGAAGGTTTAACCCAACGGGCTTAAGAATATGAAGGGTCATGGTGAATCAGAGTTTGCATGGAAGAAACCCTAGTCTTTTCCATACTATAAAAGCAACCCCTTAACCCCTAAAATTGGCCCTATGCATTCTAAAGAAGAACCATAATCGATTTTGGTGTTACCTAGCCTCTCTCTCATAAGCCTCCTCTTGCATTTGGTGTTTGTGACACATTAGAGGCATCACATTTGAGGTGCTAAAGCTTTTAAAGGCCAAGAACTATAAGTAACATTAAGAGGTATTCATCTAACTTGGTTTTATGTTGTATATATATATCCAATTGCATGCTAGTTAGGGTGTATGCTTTGGAAAAATGAAATTGCATGTATAGTTAGAGAAAACTTAGATCCAAAGCATCTAGGGTTGTATGTGCACCACAAGAGTGTTATAGTACTCAAAACCCAACAGTTCCGTGAGAGGGTCGTGTTGGTTTCGCAGTATGTGGCGGACGAGGAGATGAAGAAGGCGAGATTCAAGGAGTGATATTCGACTGTTTGTAAGTCGATTCAGTTGCAAGAAACTGGAGGATATGATTGCGAGAGCCAGAGAGAGGGAGATTGATCCTGAGATGGAGAGGAAGAGGAAGCCATATCAAGCTCAGGTTTAAGGGAGTTCGGGTAAGAGGCCCAAGGTATATGATTCGAGGTGGAGAGGCCAGTAGGGCCGGAGCCGCTACACCGAGTGCGGCTGGACGAGTCATATTAGCAGGGATTGTACTATTAATACTACCACCACCCCAATATCTGATCTAATTTGTCACACCCCCAAACCAGACGGCGGAAACGTCCGGGGGTGGAGGACTTCATTTGTAGTATCACAACACATGCATCATAGTAATCAAAGCACAAACAACCATTGTATTTAAAAGTATAATATTTACATGTGTTCAATCATTGTATATTGAAACCAAAATAGTTATACAAAAGAAGAAGATAAGACTCTTAATGGCTCCATCTTCTCAAAAAGCTCAGGGAGTACCTGTTATTATTTCCCTGATAATACAAGTAATTTGAAAAGAGAGTATCAACAATAAGTTGAGTGAGTACATAAGTCTTTATGTTTGAATGGGTGTCTTTGTATTTTGAATATGAAAACTGTTCTAGAAAATCCCATATTTTCTGTGGTATGTGAAAAGTAGTTTTATTCCCATAAAATCATCTTATTTGTAAACCAATGTATTTGTAAAACTTGTATCCGAGAGTGTGCCTTGCTTCACCAGCTGTTATTGAAAGCTGTTGTATACCATTGTACTTTGTATTTTGTAAACTAGTACTTTGAAGATGTACTTACGTTTACTTGTTTATACACTAACGTGTTGTTAATATCTTTTTAATGAGTTATTATAACCATACTTAGACATGAACGCCTGAAACAAACGCCTTGTGAGCGCCTAAACTGTTGATAACAATTGCCACTCATTGGCGTGCATGCCTGACTGTAGCTAGCAGCCTGAGTGCGGGGTTGTCAATCCCGATATAGATCTACACACAACTTGTTTCGATCCCTGGACTGGAGATTCTGGTTATAATGTCAGGGCTTTACCTTGGTTGTCTAAAATGAATTAAACAACTTGAATTGAATGTCTCATAAAAAGCATATAAACGTTACATGTATATTAGTTATAAAAACCCAATCATTCTGAAATAAATGATTGACAGTATGTCCTTGAATTAGTATCCCGAACATGTATTTGATAAGTGTAAACTCTTGATTTGTTTTGAATTAAAACCCTTGTTTCATGTAAAACAGTGTATTCATGTATAATTAAATCATGAATTATTGCTCAATGTATCATAAATTATACCTATTATAATTTATATGTACTTTATGAATTGGTAAATAACTATTTTTGCATGTAATCCTTTGCTCAACATGTTACAAAAGGTAATTAAACTGATGAAATAACTTTTAATTTTATATACATATACAATTTTATATATAAGTAAAATTTAAACGACCTTCGGACAAATAACCGGTACTATAAGTGCACATCCAAACAAGGAAAAGGACCTAGAATGAGTTATTAGTCCTAAGCCTTTTAAATCTTATTTATATTAATATATATATATATATATATATATATATATGTGCGTGTGTGTGTGTGTATATATATATATATATATATATATATATATATATATACTATCTTATAAAAGATATCTTACTATTTCTATAAATAGAATCAATATAATAATAATATTTTTTTTAAGACGTTCAAGTCTTTAAGCTTAAAGTACAACCAACTATTAATATAATAATATTATAATATATATCTTACAAATGATAATGCTAGGGATACAAGTATTAAAAACACATTTAAATTAGTATTTCCTTATTTTTAGGGATTGAATTAGTATTTTCATCAATTTTGACCCAACTTCTTCTCTGGTATCTGGTGCATTCGAAATCTGAAACACTTCTTTTTGACAAATCGTTTGAAATTTAAAAGCTCATTCAAATTGGAGTTCCCTAATTTTTTGCATAAAATATAGTTGACTGGAGACTAATTCAAATCTTCATCTTCTTTTCCTCCATTGAATCCACCACCACAATATTTTTTGGTTTTGGCATTGCACTTTTTATTTTTGTGAAACCGATCGATAATGGTGCAAGTGTTCTTAGAAATGTAACATGTCTCCGAATGGAACTAATTGCTTGAAAGAAACTATTCGTCGCCGCCGCTTTGTGCGGATAAACGGCTAGTATATATATATATATATATATATATATGTATATATATATATATATATATATATATATATATATATATATATATATATATATATATATATATACAAATATGTATGTTGGGTCGTGTTTAGTATTGCGTCTTTTGGGCTCGTTAGCTAGTCCAAGTTTTGTCTCCGGTATGGGCCAGTCCATCCGTGAGTTTTGTAGGGTATATAAATAGATGCTTGCATGCATCCCAGAACGTAATGATAGTAACGACTAGAGAAAATCATCGTTCTTGTTTTGTAACCCTAGAATCCTCTACAACGGAAGTTTTTATTCGAGCTCTACTGAGGATTGAGTAATCTAATCATTCGACTCATTCAGATCCATACTTGTGTTTTATTTCATTGTCTTTTACGTTTATTATTTACCTGTTTCGAAGATCTAATCGATCAAAGAGTTTTTATAACTCATCAATGTATATTTGGGAAAAATATAAGTTTATAAAAGAGTTCAATATTTGGAGTATTTTTTATGCTTTAAAATCGTTTTATCGTGATTTGAAATCATTTATTTATAACACAAAGTTGTTGTGTTATACTTGTATTCCCCCCCCCCCCTAAAACAGTAGAAATTGTGAAAATATGGGGGTATGAACTCACTTGATAGGTGGTAATAGAGGCAGCGTTTCATTTCCCGGAAATTAGTTATTTTGGCGAAAAACCGGCTTAAATCAGGTAGAGTTTTGACAGGAGTGAGGATGAATTCTCGAGAATTCCGGGGCTCCGAGGCTTGCTTCGGGCTTTAGACGTGATATCGGGGCCTTGGGGGTCGTGAGAAAGTCGAGGGGGTGAAAAGGTGAAAGATGGTGTAATTTGGGGTGAAAAACCTCTCAAATCCGAGAAGTCTCGCACCCTTTATATAGCGGTGCGAGGGTGCGGTCCGAAAGGAGACAGTTGGCGAGGGCGAGGAGTCAGCAGTCATGCATCATTCATGCAAAGGGTACACGTGCGAGGGTTGGACAGATGGGGGCTTCGGACTTGACCAACCTTCGGTCCAATGGGAGGATGCCACGATGCGAGGGGGTGTCCAAGGAGCATCCGCGGGGTGTCTCCTGCGAGCCTGTCCGCAGCTTAGTGGACCGCGGGGTTGGTCCAATCAGAAGACGACACATGAGGCTTCGGTCCAATTAGCAGCCGACACGTTGAGGCTTCGCATGCGAGGGTGATGTGGCGTTATTGTTCATGCGAAAATTCCAAAATTTTGCTATTTTTCTTTATTTTTGTGCCAAAACTTGTAAAATTCATAACTTTTGCATACGAACTCCGTTTTTGACGTTCTTTATATGCACGCATAGGTAAAATTATACTCTACGACTTTCGTTTAGACTTCGTCGGCTAATTTTGAGTTTATTTTTCATATTATTATTTAAAACAGACCGGGACGGGAATCCGTTTTAAATTCGTAACTTCTTCATACGACGTCCGTTTTTGTCTGTCTTTTTACCGTTGTACTACTAATGACGAGACCTTCAATTCTCGTTTAGGTTGTGTCGGCTAAAAACCACTCGATCTTTATTTTGAGTTTTTAGCTGTACACTGTTATACTGAAACTTAGAAAAATCATAACTTCCTCATACGAAGTCAGATTTTGGCGTTCTTTTTATGAAAGTTCTCGGTTTAACATAAACTATAACTTTCATTTAGATTGTTAAGGCTAGAAATCCTTTTATTAAAAATTCAGGTTTTACACTGAACAGTGTTTTGCCGGTTTTGTCGCGGATTTTCGATTGGTCATAACTTCTTCGTTATAACTCGGATTTTAGTGTTCTTTATATTTTTGGAAACCTTGTTACAATCTCTATCACTTGGTTCAACCCAATTAAGATTATTTAATAATATATTTTTGAGGGTCAATTATGTAAATATACATAGTATGCTAAAATTTCTCTTTATTAATTTAAAACGAAGTACAAATTGACCTACACTATTACTTAGGTTTGAAATAACGGTTTGTTACATTATCCCCCCGTTAGAGAGAATTTCGTCCCGAAATTTACTTTACAGATAGACTAGGGAAAAAGATGTGCGTATTTTTGTTGAATTTTATCCTCCCGCTCCTAAGTGAATTCAGGTCCCCGTCTTGAATTCCAGCGAACCTTCACTATCGGGATGCGGCTTTGTTTGGTTTTCTTAACTTCCCTGTCTAGTATCTCTACGGGTTCTTCCACAAAATTGAGGCTCTCGTTTAACTCGATTTCCTCGAGTGGTATCACAAGAGTCTCGTCGGAAAGACACTTTTTCAAGTTCGAAACGTGGAAGGTAGGATGAATGTTACTTAGTTCTTGGGGTAATCAAAGTTTGTAAGCTACATGGCCGATTCGGGCAAGAATCTCGAATGGTCCTATATACCTTGGGTTCAGCTTGTCACGCTTTCCAAAGCGTATCATGCCTTTCCAGGGTGAGACCTTTAACAAAATGCGGTCACCGACCTGGAATTCCAAGGGTTTTCTCCTCTTGTCAGCATAGCTTTTCTGTCTATCTCTAGAAGCTTTAAGTCGTTCCCGAATTTGTACGATCTTTTCGATAGTTTCTCGAATAATTTCTGGACCAGTGAGAGCACTGTCAGGAGTTTAACCTCTAGCTAGCTGCGTGTCACCTACTTCAGCCCAACACAGAGGGGATCTGCACTTGCGGCCATAGAGGGCCTCGAATGGAGCAGCTTTTATGCTAGTGTGATAACTGTTGTTATAAGAGAACTCAACAAGGGGTAAATGAATATCCCATGCCTTTCCAAAGTCTATCACGCAAGCTCATAACATATCTTCTAACGTTTGAATCGTCCTTTCACTTTGTCCATCGATTTGCGGATGGTAGGCTGTACTCATGTCTAGCTTAGTTCCCAGAGAGTTTTGTAAAGACTGCCAAAAACGAAATGTGAATCTACTATCTCGGTTTGAAATAATAGATATTGGCACACCATGTAATCTAACAATCTCCTTGAGGTATATTCTTGTTAGCTTTTCCATCTTGTCAGTCTCCTTGATTGGTAAGAAGTGTGCAGATTTTGTTAATCTATCCACGATTATCCAAATAGTATCATAACCACTTGATGTCTTGGGTAACTTGGTTATGAAATCCATTGTAATCCGCTCCCACTTCCATTCAGGGATTTCAGGTTATTCTAATAAGCCTGAAGGTTTCTGGTACTCTACCTTAATTTTGGCGCAAGTAAGGCACTTGCCCACAAAGGTAGCGATTTCCGCCTTCATGTTAGGCCACCAATATAGCTTCTTATGATCCAGATACATCTTGTCTGAACCTGGGTGGATGGAGTATCGGGTTTTGTGTGCTTCATTCATAACCACATCTCTGCAACCACCGAACTTTGGTGTCGAGATCCGGTTCATGAAATAATAGACTCCATCATCCCTGACTTCGAAGTTCTTATCCATTCCTCTCAGGGTTTCACCTGCTACGTTTTCGGGTTTCAAGGCTTCAAGTTGAGCTTTCTTGATCTGCGTGGACAGGTGCGAATGGATTGTCATGGTCAACGACTTTACCCGGCGCCCCGAGTATTCTTTTCTACTAAGGGCGTCAGCTACTACGTTTGCTTTACCAGGGTGATAAAGAATTTCACACTCGTAACCGTTCAGTAGCTCCACCCATCATCGTTGTCTCATATTTAGCTCTTTCTAATCGAAGATGTGTTGAAGACTTTTATGGTCCGTGAATATTGTGCATTTTGTGCCATATAAGTAATGTCTCTAGATCTTCAGAGCAAACACCACTGCTCCTAGTTCAAGGTCATGTGTTGTATAATTGACTTCATGTGTCTTTAGTTGTCTTGAGGCATAGGATATAACCTTTCCTCTTTGTATAAGAACACATCCAAGCCCTTGATTAGAAGCATCACAGTACACTACGAAATCCTTTGTCCCTTCAGGGAGAGACAGGATCGGTGCACTACACAAGGCTCGCTTCAGCATTTGAAACGCTGTTTCTTACTTTTCTCCCCAGCTAAAAGTTACACCCTTTTGGGTCAGAGTAGTAAGAGGCTTAGCTATTCGAGAGAAATTTTGAATGAATCTGCGATAATAGCCAGCAAGAACTAAGAATTGACGGATTTCTGTAGGTGTTTTGGGTGCTGACCAGTTTTCAATTGCCTTTATTTTGGAAGGGTCGACGTGTATTCCTTCTGAACTGACCACATGACCTAGGAAGTCTACCTTCCTGATCCAAAATTCACACTTTGAAAACTTTGCATAGAGCTTCTCCGATCTAAGAGTTTGTAATATTTGACGAAGATGTTGGCCATGTTCCTCTTTGCTCTTTGAGTAGATAAGGATATCGTCAATGAAGACTATAACGAATTTGTCCAAGAATGGATGACACACTCTGTTCATTAGGTCCATGAACACTGCAGGTACATTCGTCAATCCGAATGGCATCACTATAAACTCATAATGACCATAACGAGTTCTGAACGTGGTTTTGGGAATGTCTTCCTCCAAAATTCGTAACTAGTGATACCCGGATCTTAAGTCTATCTTCGAGAAGTAGTTCGCCCCTTGAAGTTGGTCGAAAAGATCGTCAATGCGAGGCAGAGGGTATCGATTATTGATGGTAAGTTTATTCAGCTTGCGATAGCCTATATACATGAGGAATGATCCATCCTTCTTCTTTACGAACAAAACCGGTGCTCCCCAAGGTAAGAAGCTTAGTCGTATGAAACCTTTGCTTAGGAGTTCGTTAAGCTGGCTGGATAATTCTTGCATTTTAGAAGGTGCAAGATGATAGGGGGATTTGGCTACGGGGTAGCTCCAGGGATTAAGTCGATTCGGAATTCGACTTGTCGTTCGGGAGGCACCCCTAGAAGATCATCGGGAAATACATCGGGAAAGTTGCAGACCTCAGGAATGCTTGCGATGTCTTTCACTTCTTGCTTTTGGTCTACCACATGAGCTAGGAATGCACAATACTCCTTGCGAAGGTATTTCAGTGCCTTGATGCATGAAATGATCTGAAGGTTCGTTTCGGGTTTGTCGCCATAGATAATAAGAGTTTCGTTAGTTGGCAAGTTCAAACGAATAGCTCTTTCATAGCATAGGATGCACTACAAGAAAAAGACCATTTTACGACGCGCAAACAACGACACTTGGAGATTTATGTTACGCAAAAGAGAGTGACGTTAAAAAAGTGTCATCTCTTCAAAAAATTTAAGGATTTAGGTCACACATTATTGCGTGCCCTTGAATTAGTGTCTAAAGAAAAAAAATTTAAAACACAAAGGGTGCTTTATCTTAAACGTGCGTCGTCTGTGGCTGTCGCTTTATAATTTTAATGAAACGCACGTTTTAATAGCTAAGGGGGGAAATGGAATCCATAAAAATCAAAACCAGGGGGAAATTGAATCCATAAAAATCAAAACCCCCTCCTGTTCGATCCTTTCTCAGCCATCGACCCTAATCTTTGAATTAGCAAGAAAGAAGCCTTAGGGATCGACTTCATCTTCACCCACCTCCAACGCCTCCAACCCTAGTCCTTCATCCAACACAACTCGGGCTTTCTCTGCATGAAAACCTCCAACTACATCCTCCACATGAAAAAAACCCTAATTGGCAGCCACGTTTTGGCATCAGGTATCCTTGGGATGAAAGCCTTCTGTTGACATCAGGGTCCCATTGGGATCTTCTTTTAGGGACGATTCCTCATATTTAGTTCATACATCTCCTCTAACCAAACCATTAGCATCGTAAAACAACCCTAATCTTTTGTTCGTTCGTCTTGACGGCTAGAGAGGGGATTGTTCAAGGTTTTTGTATGGGTCTGTCGGATTTATGAGTCACCGTCGAGGGAAGAGGGGGAAGAGGACTTCGAGACAAACTTTTCTCCAACCTAAGGTATTGATTCCTATTATTTTCTTCTCTTTCTTTTCTGTTTTCCCCGCCAAGTACCATCTACCGCCATGGTCAGCAGCCTAGGCTTTCGGCGTGTTTCTATGTCGCCACCCTCCACAATTAGATAGTTGGAGGGTGAACGACTTTCTCCATCAGTTCGATTATTGCATAGAAGTTGCAATCCAAAAACAAAAAGAACAGCTGTCTGTCGAGGTTAGTTACATTTATAAAAAGATTTTGTTTTTTACATTAAAAAAGGATTAAAATCTTTTTCTTTCCTACTTCATCTCACTTTCTCAGAAATGCAGCTTAGCAAAATGATGCTTCTGAAGTATTGGGAGTGACATTTGACTGTTTACACCAATCGTTCAAATCATCTGGTTCTGGTTGTGGTATTATTTTTGATATTTAAGAAAAGGAAAACAGTGGAATGGGAATGGGGGAATGGGAGTGTGAAAACGGGTAATTTTTTGGGAATATTTATAAAAGATTTCAAATGGTTCACATACAAAATATATTTTTGATTCTGTTTTTTTCTTTTCTCAACAGCCTGATTTTGAAGGTCATGAACATTGATGGAGAACTTGTCCCCCTTAGTGAAGAAAAGGTAAGAGATTTCATCTTGATTGAAAAAAAATATAATGTGTGATTGTTTACATTACAGGTGGAATATTAAAAAAAAAACAGTTGAAGATATGGCTTCTGGAACTTGTCCCCCTAATTAGTATTTACAAATTGCCTCTTGTGTTACCAATGAGTTGTCATATATCTAATATCTGACATTCTCTCTGTTTTTATAGGAATTAGATGACCCTCTGATCGCACTATAAAGGTAATCTCAATTAGAACATGCTTAATTGTCTACCAGTAACTGATACAGTGATAACCAAAAGTTTAAAACTATCTTTTTAATTTTAGATTTGGAATCCTGGTTCACTTAATCCTAACTTGACACTGGATGCACATCTCAAGGGAGTGAACTGTGTGGATTACTTTATTGGTGGTGATAAACCTTATCTTATTACTGGATCAGATGATCACACTGCTAAGGTTTGTCCCCCCCCCCCCCCCCCCCTTTTTTTTTTTGGATATGTGTATAAATGTGTCTACAATTTGCATTTTATGTTATAAATAATTTGAAACAGGTATGGGATTATCAAACTAAAACCTGTGTCCAAACTCTAGAAGGTCACACACACAATGTTTTTGCTGTATGTTTCCATCCCGAGCTTCCAATAATAATGACAGGTTTAGAAGATGGTACTGTTCGTATATGGCATTCAACCACTTACAGGTGAGCTCTTGTTTTTTACCTTTAAGGGTGTGTTTGTTTTGTAGATTCTGAAGGAATCGGAATGCTAGATTCCATTCCATGGTATGTTTGGTTTCCAAATGGTTGGAATTCAATTTTTGTTGGATTCCTTCAAATTCCATGTTTGATGGATGGAAGGAATTCAATTTCTTTCTTCATTTCCTATCAAAAGACCAAAATACCCTCGTTATACATATGTTAAAAATGTAAACTTTTTGAATTTATGCCACTCTTTTTTTTTATTCAGACTTGAGAACACCTTGAACTATGGACTTGAAAGGGTTTGGGCTGTTCGATACATGAAAGGTTCACGTCGGTAAGTTTGTATAGCACTTTTTGTTTTTTGTTTTGTGGGTCTTGAATCTTGATGATTCTTCATTCATCTAGATTTATTTTAATTACTGTTTTTACAGGATTGTTATTAGCTATGATGAAGGAACCATAATGGTGAATATTGGACGTGAAGAGCCTGTAGCCAGCATGGACAATAGTGGAAAACTTATATGGGCTAAACATAATGAAATTCAAACTGTTAACATCAAGAGTGTGGGAGCTGATCATGAGGTTTGGACTTTAAAGCCCATATACATGTTATGTTATGTCAACAATGAAATGGGAAAAATAAAAATCTATTTTTTATTCAGGTTTCGGATGGAGAGAGGCTGCCTTTAGCAGTTAAAGAACTAGGAACATGTGATCTTTATCCACAAGTGAGTTATGCTTGTTCCTACCTTCCTTTAAACTAAAAATAGTCAACCATATGGACTTTGACTTTTCTATTTTTCCACAGAGCTTGAAGCACAACCCAAATGGGAGGTTTCTTGTTGTCTGTGGTGATGGTGAATACATCATATATACAGCTGTGGCATGGAGAAATAGATCATTTGGGTCTGCATTAGAGATTGTTTGGTCATCTGATGGTGAATATGTTGTTAGGGAAAGTACATATAAGATCAAGATCTTCAACAAATCTTTTCAGGTTCTTCCATAACATTCCAAAGGGTACATCCGTTATTTACTAATCTACTCAAAGATTTACGTTTCGGGTGTTGAATTTAACCAGGAAAAGAAAAGCATCCGACCAACTTTTTCAGCTGAGAAAATATTCGGAGGATCTTTACTTGCAATGTGTTCAAATGATTTTATATGTTTCTATGATTGGGCTGAGTGTAGACTGATTCAACGAATTGATGTCAATGTCAAAGTAAACACTAGTTACACAGTGAGGCATTAGCCACTCTCATTCTTAACAAACTCCTTGCTGGTATTAAGGTATCATTTTTTTATAATTGTTTATACAATTATTTCATCAAATGTTTGTTTATTTGTTTCTTATAATTCTTCCAATGCATATTGTTATGTAGGTCTGTGCCATTAAAGCCCCTGTTTTTGGAGAGAACCGAAAGTCAAACTTACAGGATCTTGCAACTCTGACTGGAGGAGAGGTGGGTCTCATTTTTTTTTTTGCATATTTTCAACTTCTTTGTTGTGTATACATTTTGATTTGAAATTTGTTTATGTTTCCATAAATTTGTTGTAGGTCATAACTGATGAACTTGGCATGAATCTTGTTAAAATGGCACCAGAAATGCTAGGGACTTGCAAAAGGGTAGTATTGAAACCACATTACTATTTTTAATTTTTAATTTAAATTATTTTTTGGTTATCAAGGTTCATACTCTCTCTCTCTTTTTAAATTATGCAAATTGAAACCACATTGCTATTTTTAATGTTTAATTTAAATTATTTTTTCTCTTTCCAGAGTCTACCCAGACTTGGGGGTATTATTAAATTTCTGCTTAAATGGTCTCATATGGCCTGATCGGACTCCTCATCCCTACTCTAAATGGTGATTACTATAATTTTTTTGCATAGTATTTAGGTTTTTGTTTAGTTATTTCCAACAAAAATGTTTCCATGATGAATCTTTTGGTAGAGACAATGTATAAGAATTACTTCATTGAGCTAATTATGATGTGATCCTTTGTTTATTTATTTTCAGAGGTCAAGTATTGCTATCAACCAATTAAAATTTCGTTCACCAATGGCGTAATTAAGGTATCAATATCATCACTCTTACTTATTTGTCTATATCATTTTCATGAAAATGTTTATGTTGCGTATTATATATTCATATGTCCAGTTGTGCTTTCTATATAGCAAATGTTAACCTTGGTCTTTGCGTTTTTTTTTCATATATTACAAACACTAATTTCTTTCAAACAACAGAAGATCTAGAGTTTAATTGAGTGATTGAAGGTGATGGATGTAAATTTGATTCTAGAACTCTAAGTCTACCAACATTAGAGTTTAATTGGGTGATTGAAGGTGATGCTGGTTCTTGAAACGAGACTCAAGATATCATATTTTGGCATGGCTAGAAGCTTTGGAGGAAACGAGACTCAAGCAAAAGTAAACACACAGAGAGTTGTTGGCACATAGTAAGCTAGATGATGCAATTGTATATAAATGAGTTCATTTTTTTTATAACATTTACTCACTATTGGAATAATTATTTGTATTTAACATATTAATGAAATGAATTATCTTTGTTATTTATGGTATTTTATTTTGTATTATGAGATTTTTAATGTATTATTTAACTTGAAAATTAGTAAATCTATAAATAATATTTTTTTTAAACATTTAAAATTATGATACGCAAAAATCTGTGTCATCTTCATTTATGACATGGCCTTTCTTGACAGGGGCTTTCTAGATACGCATTGTGTGTCACTAACACGTGCGTCGTAAGGTTACGACACGCGAATGCTGTTGTCTTCCTTTATGACAGGGCCTTCCTTGATATGCATTGCATGTCGTAAACGCGCGTCGTAAATGAGCGTCATAAATGCGCGTCGTCTCTCTTTATGACAGGGCCTTCGTTGACGCGCATTTGCGCGTCGTCTGAGCCTTTTACGACACACAATGAGTGTCGTAAAAGGCTGTTTTTCTAGTAGTGATGTCGGCATGGTTGGGGCACAACCAATCCATACCTATTATGATGTCAAAACTTTAAGTCATTTAAGGTAAGGGTACATCCTATGTATATATCATTGGTGGATTCAGATTTCCAGTTAGCCATTTCTACTGTGAAGGTTTCATTTAGTGGTTGGGAGTTTTGATTTAGTAGATGTTTAAAGTTATGGCTCACGAAGCTCCTCTCAGCACCACAATAAAAAAGAATGCATGCATAAGTATTGTTGAGAAGAAACGTACCCGTGACCACTGCAGGGTCTGCCACCGCTTCTTCATGACCTAGTGCTAGAATTCTCCCAACCCCACTGGCATTTCTAGCTTTTGGACAATCTCTCTTGAAATGCCCCACATCTTGGTAGCATGCTCGACTTACTCCAGCGGCAAGGACTTGGTTAAGGGGTTGAGGCGGTGTTCTACAGAATCAGGCAGTATGCCCTTTCTTGTTACAGTTACGACACTGCATTTTAGGGCAATTTCCGATGTGGTGAAAATTGCACTTGTTGCATTTAGGGAGGCTACCTGCATAGGGTTTAGTTGGTGCTGGGTAGTTAGGGGAAACAGCAGGTGCAGTAGTAGGTATGGTAGCAGGCACAGTAGTAGCATGGACTGCCACTATTTGTTGTTTCTTTGAAGGTTTCAGAGGAGATTTTCCTTTCCTTTTGTTCCAACCCTTGTTGTTGTTGTTGTTGTTGTTCTCCCTAGGTTGTTCTGGGGCAGTAACCACAGAGTTTTGACGGTTTCCATGGTCAATAAGTGACTGTGCTAGTTCCTTGGCACTGTCAAAGGTGACAGGTTTAGATGCAATGAAACTTGCTTGTATTTGAGGCGACAGTCCCCAAATATACCTTTCAATATTTTTGCTCTCTGGAGCAACCATCTCCGGACACAGAATTGCTAAGTCACAGAATCGATTTGTGTAAGTCGTTATGTCGGCACCGGTCATAGTAATACCCTAGAGTTCTTGTTCTAGTTTCTGAATTTCCACTCGCGGGTAGTATTCCCGCATCAACATGGTTTTTAGGTTCTCCCAGCTTATAGTATTAGCCACTATCAAAGTTAGTGACTTAACATGGCCATTCCACCATGTTAGGGCCCTATCTGAGAAAGTAGAGGCAGCAAATTTAACTTTGCTACCCTCTGGACAGGGGCAAATTTCAAAGACTGCTTATATCTTCTCAATCCACTTCCTTAAAACTATCACTCTTCCAGTTCCATTAAAGGTCCTGGGTTTGGCATTCGAGAAGTCTTTATAAGTGCACTCTCTCGAGTGCTCAAGACCCTCGACAAGGTTAGAAGGACTTGGACCAGCTCCCGACCCACTAACACCAAGAGTATTGATATGAGATAAGGCAGCCGCTACAGCTGCTGTGACCGCCGCTTGGAACATGGCAACATCGAATTGAGGGGGTGGTGGTGGAGGTGGCATCGATGCTTCCATTTCATTGTTACGTCTTGGATTCCTACGAGGAGGCATCTTTTTCTATAAAAGTCAATAGATAAAAAGATAGTGAGATATCAAGAATGAATATGAATTTGATATCTCTGAACTTAAACAATTAATTCAACAAGAATCTTGTAAAGAATTGAAAATGGATGTCCATTGCAAGTACAACTTGCAACTGGATAGATTAAAATGAAGTGGTTATTTTTCAAAGAGTATGAAAATACATGTCGATTGTATTGGTATATTAAGTATTTGTAATTTGGATACTTAACCCTAAAGTAGGTCTTTAATAAACCACAATATTGCAAGAGTATCGACATCAAACCGGACTACCGAAAATAAAAAATTTCGTGGTCGCATTTGAAAAGTATGAAAAATAACATTGGAACATATCCATAATCCCAAAACTTTGGAATGGAATGTTTACGTAAATTGTAATATCTCTTGTTGAAGTAAAGTGCTTATTATTTTATTGATACTTGATTTATACATATCCTGAAAGTAGTCTATACATTAAGTATGTTAAACTAGAAAGTAGTGTAACACTACTTGCGGCGGTTGCTACGACGGTTACTGGGTTCCGCTTCGTCTTGCGATTTCCAGCGCCTTTCTTGGGCAGCTTGATGCTCCCTTAGTCCTTTGATCTCTGATTCAGCAGCATTAAGTTGCCTTTGAAGGGCTTCAGTATGGTGTTGGGTATCATCTTGCATCTCGTCAAGAAGAAGGATATCGACAGTGTTAGCCTGCGCAGCCGCATTCACTTCTAGGATACGACTGATTGACATCCTTGATTGATCGAATTGTCGGGAAATTCAGTTCACTATAACTAGAAGAGCTCTGTCGGTTGTTCCTCCTTCCGAGACGTTATAAAAACCCCGTGCCATTCCGTAGGGAGGGCGTTGGTTGTTTTGTCGACTCCAATGGTTTATGTATTGGCCCCACTCGGGTATGGGTATTGCTTCCTCTTGCCTCGTGGGACGTAACCCCGGGTTGCAGACTTATGGCTCTGTATCTGTACCGCTTGATTCGCTGTCCTCAAATGGTTCTTCATATGAGTCTTCTTCTGGATCCTCCTCCGGATCCTCCTCCGGATCCTCCTCCGGATCCTCCACTATCCATCCTTGATTGCCATGATTTGGAAAATAAGGGTCCCCTGGTAGATGATGTCCTGCCATTGTGTCTGAAAGAGAATAAGGTTATGAGAAATGCCTGAAAAAAACTAAAGCATATCGATGTTTATAATATTCTTATAGTATTTTATGTTCTGTTCTTAGAGTTTCTTCTGTAGTTGGTAAGTTTTAGACATGTCACAACACTACTATACCTCCCAAACACATGTTGGTCATGTCTGAAATCAATATAGTTGATCAGGCTATATTAATTCTAGATATGATTACATAACTGCTCGGGTTTAACTGTAATGTTCAACGTCCAAATACTTTTAAGTTCTTATGACCATGTACTTGTAGGTATGAGGGTTAGTATACTTCTTGTAAAAATACATAAAATTCTTAAAAGTATACTTGTAGTTAGAGATCTTAGCCCCAATGTATTTATAGTTTGTATATCTTTTATGGATTGATATACTGAGTTCACTATAAACAATGCTCTGATACCAATCTGTCACATCCCCAAACCAGACGGCGGAAACGTCCGGGGGTGGAGGACTTCATTTGTAGTATCACAACACATGCATCATAGTAATCAAAGCACAAACAACCATTGTATTTAAAAGTATAATATTTACATGTGTTCAATCATTGTATATTGAAACCAAAATAGTTATACAAAAGAAGAAGATAAGACTCTTAATGGCTCCATCTTCTCAAAAAGCTCGGGGAGTACCTGTTGTTATTTCCCTGATAATACAAGTAATTTGAAAAGAGAGTATCAACAATAAGTTGAGTGAGTACATATGTCTTTATGTTTGAATGGGTGTCTTTGTATTTTGAATATGAAAACTGTTCTAGAAAATCCCATATTTTCTGTGGTATGTGAAAAGTAGTTTTATTCCCATTAAATCGTCCTATTTGTAAATCAATGTATTTGTAAAACTTGTGTCTGAGAGTGTGCCTGGCTTCACCAGCTGTAATTCAAAATTGTAGTATACCATTGTACTTTGTATTTTGTAAACCGGTACTTTGAAGATGTACTTACGTTTACTTGTTTATACACTAACGTGTTGTTAATATCTTTTTAATGAGTTATTATAACCATACTTAGACATGAACGCCTGAAACAAACGCCTTGTGAGCGCCTAAACTGTTGATAACAATTGCCACTCATTAGCGTGTATGCCTGACTGTAGCTAGCAGCCTGAGTGCGGGGTTGTCAATCCCGATATAGATCTACACACAACTTGTTTTGATCCCCAAATTGGAGATTCTGGTTTTAATGTCAGAGATTTACCTTGGTTGTCTAAAATGAATTAAACAACCTAAATTGAATGTCTCATAAAAAGCATATAAACGTTACATGTATATTAGTTATGAA